>NC_071497.1:18015720-18333532 GCF_028500815.1 Rissa tridactyla
CGTGTTCAACACGTGTTCTTTTAAATGTCATTAGTTTTGTTGTGGTACGGTGTCAGATATGTCTGTTAAATGCAAAATGTACTGTGTTTTGAGAGTACAGTGCTCTTACGCAGCCGTCCTGTTGATACTAACTCAGTTCCCCAGTGTCAGCAGTGAGGATGACACAGCGTAGATGAGCTGCTGATGCTCTCCGCTGAGATGGGTTGATGAGATTGGCTTTGAGCAGGGTGAGATAGCCCAGCTATTAAAACGGCAACAGCCAAACATCTTTCAAAGGAAAAGGGCTCCTGGGGGAGCCAGTTTCTGGCCTTGGGAACTGGGTGGAAAGTGTTGCTGACTTGTGCCAATGGAAGCAGGAGGCTAACCACTCTGCTCCTTGGGTCGAATCGCAGGCAATGCAGCATGTCTTCTGCAAAGGGATGTAAATATCGATGGAGAGCTAATCCATTCATTTCAGGCATCTAGAAAACGGAATCTTAAAATGTACAACCTTAGGTTTTGGATGTCGTTCAGTGCACGGTTCAGTGACTGTGGTGGTCAGGTGCGGTCACGCTGTGCTTGTAGGGTAGATCTGACTTGTTACTCCACTGTGACGTGCAGATATGACTCATTATGGGTTGTTACTTAATGTATGGATGCTGTCCTGATGGCTCCTGGCTTGTTTGGCACGTCTCTGTGCTAAGTGTAAGCCTGTGTGAACCTGATGTGAACAGCACCTCAACTACAGCTGAAAAATATTAGCCCTGTGATAGTACTGAGGTCACCGAAACAGCATATTATGCCATTCTTGTATGCTCAGCTGCTGGCTACTACTCGGCTGACCGCTATGGAGCTTTGAAAACCATTGCATGCATATTTTTTTCTAATTCCTGGCAAAGATGCCTTAAGATGAATGGCCCAGATGTCCAGCTCTTCTTTGAAACTTTGGCCACAGGACACGGTGATTTATATTTTGATTCCAGCCAGTCTGTGTTGCAGGAGAAGGGACAGAGATTACTCAAACAGCTCTAATCTAGAGTTAGTTTGCTGAATAAATCAGTAAACTTAGGTATGTAAAGTACCTCATAAACATGGATGGGTTGGTGGTCAATACTCTACGATTGACTGCACTTAAAGTCAGTATGGGATACAAAGATAATCGCAAAAGTTTACTATATGTATCTTAAATGTTCCATGCATGCAAAAAAATGTCACTTCCAACCCATCGATGTCTGGTGTCAGGTAAGGGCTCCCTCAGCCTCGAGGGGTGACCCTGAGAGGTGTCCCTGCTCAAGGGGACACCACCGCCGTGCAGCCTGCCGCTATGGAAGGAGAGCTCAACAGGCCCTGGTGGCTGCAGGTATTTATAGGGTAAAGTGGTTGCTTTGTAGTTGGATTTTCTGCTGTTACTGCAGTTTTGGCCGCTTACCAGCCCAGTCTACAGCCAAACCTGTTTTTTGGGTTTGGTGCTGAGTTCTCACCAATAGCCTTACACTTATTGTCTTAATAAACGAACTAGAAAAGTTCAAATATTTAAAATAAGATATCTGGAAAAGGCCTGTGAGAAAAAACAAACAAACAAACACAACGTAATTAAAAAAGACTGCTTTTCTCTAGAAGCATCCAAACTGAACTTTCTGTTGGGCATGAGGATTTAATCATGGCTTTAAATAATAACAAAACCTTTTCCAAATCTACTTATCTACTTATCACTTCTTGCTTATTTGACGTTTTTTATGCACTATATATTGATTTTGATCAGCTATAGCATGCTGGACTAATCTTACTTGTATTTTTGATACAGTATGCTGATTGCCTCCCAACTGGAACCAACGTATGCCAGGACAGTTTACCCATGTTTTGATGAACCTGCCATGAAGGCCACATTTAACATCAGAATCATCCATGACCCAAGCTATGTGGCTCTTTCCAACATGCCTGCTATTGGTAGGTAAACAGCAAGTAGACTTATGTGTTTTTTTCCCCCCTAAATTACTTTTTAAAAGGGTATTATCTGAACAGGATCTATCACCTGATACAGCAGTGTACTGTTGTTCTTATGCTAATACCTCGAAAACGCACAGAAAATCTGTGCCTACGAACTTAAAATTTGGAGACAGTTATTCATAATTCACCTCTCTGATGGCAATAATTCCACGGTATTGGCAGTTGCGATGCGCTCTCCTCTGGTTGCTGGAGGCTGCATAGGGTTTGATTCCTGGCATTTACTGCTCAGTAGTGTGTCTGCCTGGCTGCGTGACACCTGCCTAAGTGGCGGCCCCGGTATGCAAAGCCTGTAATTGTGATATTAAGGGATTCCTTTCATTCTAAGTAGATTTTAAGACATATTTACAACATACAAAAAATTGTTTTACCAGGCAGAGACACAATAGTCTCCTGTGTATGTGCAGAAGAAGAACGAGAGGAGTATAAGGCTCTGGAGATGCTCCTCCTGTCCCTTGCTGGGCTCTTGTGTGGGATGCATGGGGGATATAAGATTCCAAAGAAATTCCATAATTTAGTATTCCTACAGAAATGTGTTGAATCTCCTGCCTCCTTCTTAATGGCTTTTTTCTGCAGTTCAGTACCATGAATCTTCTTCACCTAAATAATTTTCAGCCATAAAAGGGAAGTTTTATGAGATTTCCGTGCAAGCTAAGTAACTTAGGAATTATAATAGTTGGGATCTCTGTGAGAATCACTTGAAGCATTTTCTTCCCCTGAGAATTTTGCTCATGTCCCCCTTATTTAGAAGGGAGGTATTTCATAATTCTCAGGCACACATGACCTGTATTTGAATCACAGTAAGTCATACATTTTAGAGGTATGCAGCATGGCATAAATTGCCCACATCCTAAAGCGGTCGCAGTTTGATATCCTTCCAACGCTTCAGTTAAGAAGCTCAAGAGTGGATTTTTGGTGTTTGCATGGAAGGTCATGACTCTGATACGTGGCAGTAGCAACAAGTCTGGCTGCTCGCCTTCTGCCAGAAGCATATGAAGTTGGTGCAGAAATTCAGCATATTGAAGAGAGGTGTAAAAGATCATGCAGAAAACACAAATTTCTGTGTTTGTTATGGAAGAGCAATGGTTTGAATATTTCTCTGATTTTTTTTCTAGATGTATCTGAAATGAAGGATGAAAATGGAAGCCTGTGGACTGTTACCACGTTTAACACTTCGCTGAAAATGTCAACTTACTTGACTGCTTTTGTGATTGGTGATTTTGATTATGTCACCAGAACCGAGCGGGGAAATGAGGTAAATAGGAGGCTGCATAACACATTATAGCAGTTTACCACAGAAGTTGGCTCTGTGGTGCATCATGTGCTTTAGAAGATATCACAGACATTAACTGTGCTTTCCATTCCAAAACTATTTGCTGATGTGGCAAAACTGCTAACATTTATCCTGCAGATATTTCTGTAGAAAGCTTTCTGTTAAGACAACTATTTTATTGTCCTGTACTGTTCATTTCATACAATTCCACAAATAGGCATAAACTCTGGATGTTAAAACTTTGGGAGCAGCTACTCTGCAGAAAGTACGGGTCATAATTCAGGGTCATCTTATCTTCTTAGCTGTCTTAGTTGGAAACAAATATCCATTTCCACTTCTGTGACAAAGCACTGAAGTTCAGTGCTTTGTTCTTCAGGGCCCTTTCATGAGCAGCATTGTGACATCAGTAGCAGCAATACTGTGCATTTTGTATACTAGTATTTTAACCTTTTATTATGCAGTGGGCACATTTTTTAGCCTCCAAAACCAACTGGTTTGTGTTTGAGGCTTCTTCATCAGTCAGTATACAGTTTTTCTCTTACACTACAATGGCCAAAGCTTCTTGAGGGAAGCTGTAAAAAAATATACTCTGTTGGCATCAGTTGTTTCACTTTCCTTCTCTTGCTGAAAGTCAACAGGGAACAGATGTGTCAAGTTGTTCCAAAATAAATAGTAAACTCAAGCATAAAGCTGTTAAGGGTAGCATATACCTGCTGTCCTTAATAAATGAGAGCACAGTGTTAGCTTCATGGTTAGTTCACTGTCATCCTACTGGGGAGGGGTGGGACAAGGTGGGAGGACAGTGCCGAGGTGACCTAGGTAGCACAGTATTAGCATCTTTTTTAAGTGAAGATTGGAGTTGGTGTATCATACCTGCCGTCCCCTGTACAGAACATGTTGGATGCTTACAGCTCGCTCTGTAGTGCCTTTTTCTTGGGCTGGTTTGTCCTGGCAGCAGTCAGCAAAGCAAAGCACTCAAAAGAGTGTTTTCCAGAGGGAAGAGGCACCACCTGTGTTCTGTGAGATAGAGGGGAGAGGGTATTTTGCCCCTTGGTTTCAGACAGAGGTGCTCAGTTTATGCCTTCCATATGTATTTGTGTGAGCATGTGTGTTGTATCTGTTTTGTCATTTCTGGTAAGTCATTTACAACCTGAAACACCAGTATTATAACTCAAAGCTCATACTAGAATTAGGATTTTAAGTCTGCCGATTGTGTTTAGGTTTCGGAAAAATGAAGTGATCTGGTCTTTCAGTCTCCTCTGAAGCCTCGGCTATAAAGAGGGGCTCAGAGGCTGAGGATACTCCACTGACTGAATATGCTTTATTTTTTCCCTTGTAAATTAAATCCTGAGGCTTCTGAACTCTGCTTTTAGGTTTTGGCTCTGCGGATCCTTGTGAGACCATGTATTGCATTTAGATGAAAAAAGTGCTTGGGATCTGAACTGCCAGGCACATGGCGGGGGGTGCTCGCATCCAGAGGTATATGATGGAGACATAAACCTTTTCTCGGCCTACTCTGTCCCCTGGGCAAGCAGCCGCCCTTTTCAGTGTCGCGACAAAGCACATGGGCATGGGAGGGGAGAGCTTTCCTTGCTGCTGCTGTCTCCATTACTCAGGGGTACAGATGCTGTCTGCTCAGATGCCGTCTGCTCTCTCCAGCAGCAGTGGGAGGCCAGGGGTCTGTTTCAGGCTGTGAGAAGGTTTCAGAGGAGAGATGTGTGCGTTCGGACAGCAGATGCTCTCTGAACGTCCATTTTTCTCTCTTTGGGGAAAGAGCGTCGGGCTGAAGGCAAGTTCGTTACCCAGACTCACTGGCTGGGATACATCGGCCTAAGATGTGCGATTCTAAATAGTTTTACAGCATTTCCCATTTAATAAAAGAAAAAACAGGATTCTGTTTGTTCCAACAATGTATAGCTGGATTCAAATCTTGGCCCTTTTGAAGTACTGGAACTCTCCTAGATCTTAGCAGGATTAGGCTCTGTGCCACATTTTATTAGGTCCAGCGAAACTTGACTTGGGATTTTTTTCATTATATGCTTTATTGCTTGGTCTGGTGTGGAGAGACAGCATTTTCAAACAATGATTCACAGAAGAGAAGCAAAGAAAATGAAAATATGAGGGCTGTCTAAAATGATGCTTCCTTGTTTTGTTGCAGATACGTATTTGGGCTCGGAAAGAGGCAATTAGAAATGGGTATGTGGACTATGCTTTAAATATCACAGGCCCAATATTTTCATTTCTGGAAGACTTACTTAATGTCAGCTACCCTCTGCCAAAGACAGGTGAGATTACTTATTTTCTTAAATGGGCCAGAAACGGCTGCTGCTGGTGTGCCATTCAGAGAAGCAATAGGCACTTTTGGGGTGTTGTCTTTTTACAGCTCACCACATTCATGGAGTAAAACCCTTAAGCTTTAACTCACTGAATTCTCCTTTCTGCATCGTGGCTCGTGTTAACCTGTAACTCGTCACTCTTACCTCCACATCCCACTCATTCTTTTAAAGCATCATTTGCTAATAAAGGGGCAGATGGGACTACACAGAGGATAGAAAAGAGTTTTTCAGTCATGTGGCTATTTCTGGGATGCATAGACCATACTAGGCGAGGATGTTGTAGTCCCTGCCTCCTCCTAGTAAATCCAGGCTTGCTGTAACCCATGTCTCCCCAAAGCACTCCTTGCCTTCTTCAATATGTCCCTGTCTTACCTGTGAGTTGAGTGTATGTTTCTGCACGTTCCTCCCCAGAAAAAAAAGACTCCTGCAGGAAAACACTGTTTCTACCTAAAATGGACATCAGGTAAATCAGTTAAGTCAAGCTTCAGTCAAGAAAAAAGG
This sequence comes from Rissa tridactyla, assembly GCF_028500815.1. Lineage (NCBI taxonomy): Eukaryota > Metazoa > Chordata > Aves > Charadriiformes > Laridae > Rissa > Rissa tridactyla. Next base: position 18,021,814 of record NC_071497.1, read on the forward strand.
GCGCCATCATGTAGTTCCACTGTACAATTTGTCCAATACTTGTACTTGGATTCCCAAGGGCTTCAGCATGAAGATTATGGGGAAAATGTGCTCTTTTATACAAATTGGTAGAATAGTGAGAACACAGAAGGCAGTTCTTATTTAAAACGAGTTTTGGACCTGCCCATGATCTTAGCAGATAGCAGGACTGTGGGGGGAAGAATTTCCCTCCTTTCTTGGCTAGATAATTTGTTGATTTGTCGAATCTATATTTTGTCACTTGAAAGAAATAAATTTTCATCTGTGTAAATGTATTATCCCCCAGTGTATTTAGAATAACTTGCAGAAATACTCACTACACTTCTATGGAAAATGTAATATATGCAGTCTTCACACTTTAAATTTTTTTATCGTAGTAATCATACAAGCTGCTCAAGGGCTGTAGACAATTTTTTTTGTTTCACGCTTGTGTTTCCTCTGTTTAGCAGCAACATCAATGCATTTATTCACTGGTATAAACATGTTACAAAATTGAAGTAGAAGAACGGTATTGCAGGCTTCCTGTGAGGTGACATTTCAATTTCACAGAATGCTTAATACCATTACAATCCTCACTGTAACGTCATGCAATACCAGCTGCATTTCCCTCTCACTTTCTTTGAAGTTCTACTTGCAGATCAATAGGATTAGGTCAACCAGGAATAGCTCCTTTGTAAATGCTAGAGATTTATACTGCAAACTCAACATGCGAAATTAAGAATAAACGCATTTAAAATCAGGGATAAATTAAGGGTTTGTCTTCACCTGATTTTAATGCAGTTGTAAGTGAGCTCTCTTGCCTCAAGCTGGATAGATGGGGGCGGCCTTCCCAAACGTGAAATACCTTTGCTGTGAGCCTGAGGCGATAAGCCCTGCTGAGATGCGGTCAAGCTGTGCTTGGGTTCAGCATCACCTGTACGTTAACTGCCCAGCTTTCAGGCTGGAACTGGCTCATGGTCAGCTGGTTTGGAGTACAAGCTTGTGTCTGCTTCCAAAATGCTCTCTGTACCTTTTCCGAATTTTGCTCTTTGCTGCTTTCTTTGAGATCCTTGATGTTTTGTCCAACTCTCACATTTGGACTGGGAAACTGTGCATGAGGCAGAAGGGGAGTGCAGAGGTAGCAGCCATAATGTGGAAACAAAGAGATGATGTTTCTAAGGTACCTTTCAAATAAGAATGGAAAAGATCCCTCTACTCACAGAGATGAAGGAGCACCGTTTTGTTTTTTTTTTTTATCAGTTGCTAGGCTGAAAAAAGAGGTAAGTATAATCTTTCCCAAACATGGGAGAAACTCATACAGAGAAAGATTTCTGAGAGCCAGAAGTGAATATATTCTCTTCTGGCATTGGTAGAGTACAGCCTTCATTTTTGTTCAAAACATTTGTATGTACAAGATGAAGTACAGATCTGGACTTTGTGGAAATTTATTGTGTGGCTCCCTGAAAGAGTGGCAACCACAGATGAAAAGTGTGACAAGAAGAAATTTCACAGACCATTTGCAAGAGTGTTTGCGTAATACCACAAAGGACCACTAAAATGTAGGATCCTTTAATTGCACACTGAACCAGTGTGAGAGCATTAAAATCATGTGAGCATTTTACTTCTGAAAATTTTAATTTTTTTTTTTTTCTTTTTTCTGTTTCAATCAATTTAGATCTGGTTGCACTGCCTGATTTCGGAGCAGGTGCTATGGAAAACTGGGGGCTAATGACTTTCCAAGAATCATCACTGATGTACCTCCCAAGTGATAAATTCACCACCAGAAAAGCAATGATTGCCATAATTGTGTCACATGAGCTAGGACACCAGGCATGTGGTAAAAAATTCTGTACATTTATTTGCCTATGAGGTTGTGTCCTTCTGTTTGCTGACAATGCGGTCACTGATTAGTAGAAAGAAAAATAGTGAAAGAAAAATAGTAGGGGGTGTGAGCATGAGAGTACTGGAAGACTATTTGTTCATACATCGCACAATGTTAAAAGCAGATTCTGTCATATTGCAGACTGCATACTGACTGCACAGTACATTGATACAAAACTGTTAATGGGCTACTTATTTTTTTCTTACACAGTACCTGAGTGCCATACTGGAAAATACTGTAGGGATGACACAGTGCTCGCTATACACAGTATACTTAGTACTTCGGTGGGAGAATTAATGGACTTCATAAGTATTCTTTTGTAGTGGCAGTGCATGCACATATTGCAAAAGGTCTTTGTTCTTCTGTAAGAAGCAGCCTGTGGTACGACAGAACAAAATTAACATGATCACGTTTTACACTGTAGCTGGACCTTTGTCCAGTTTTCATAGAGATTTTCCAAATTTTTCTTATTTGTTTTGGATTTATAATGCAGTTTCACTTTTTTATTGACTGTGTTTCATTTACTGTTGTTTGCCAGAGCAACAACTGTTTGCACTTAGTCAACAAAGTTAGCGAAAGAGTTTAACTTGGCTAGTGCACTTGTATGCCTTTCTGACAAGGTCTGTAACTTTTCAGACCTTCAGATGAGCAGAGTGTTTTTATTGCAGGCCAATAAAACAAATGTCACTACTTAATTAAACTTTTATTTTAAAACAAAGTTGTAGTTCAAATTTTTAAGAATTAACAAAATAAAATACAAATACACAAGTGATCAGTTTTTTTGTTAAATATGAACTGCCAAATATGAGTACGTAGCAGCTGTTGTGGAAGTTTTATAGCTTGCCAGGATAGGGATTTGCTGATTTTGGAAATGGTTATTTCCCCTGATCTGTTTATCATTCCCCTGACAATTTTCTTTTGTTAAGAACATGGAAAAATGTTTTTGTAATTGCTTGATAAATGCCCTACTTGTAATCATAGCCTCATATGATCTTTTAAATACTTAAACTTTATTGCGAAGTGTTTAAAATTAAATAGAGTAAAAGAATGATGTAAAGCACTGACATCCATATTCAAGGAATGAAATTGTAGGTGAAAAAATTAAAAAATAACTGCCTTGAACCTCTGACTTTTTCCAAGGTGCATCTTGTTCTACTGAATTTTCACCATCTGAAGCAATATTGACCATTTAATTAATTTGATGTGTTGATTAAATATTAAACATTAAACAATTAAATAAAGTTACTTCATCATAGGTATGTGTTTTTAACCTGCAAAAATGAAAACAGCAGTCCAAAGAGATGTTGAGACATTTTTTCTTTCTATTTAAGTGGTTTGGGAATCTGGTAACAATGAGCTGGTGGAACGATCTGTGGCTTAATGAGGGACTGGCATCTTACTTTGAGTACCTGGGAGCTACCTTTGTCGAACCGAAGCTTTCACTGGTAAGTACTAACACCGACTGAAGTAAGCTAAAGTAGCAAAGTTCCAGCACGTACGAATAAAAGGAAGGTGCAGGATATGGGATATAATTAATCCGTGGTATTAGTAACGTAACTCCCCTGGCAAACACTGGCAGGTCTTGATTCTTCCCTGGAAGGTCTCCATCTTCTGGGGCTGCAATCGTACCCAGCTCTCCTGCAGCTGGCGCAGAGGATGCCTGGACAGCTGTGATTCTGCAGCGAGGAGTTGGTGTTCTGCCCTAGATCTGTCACGTAGCAAACCCTGCTTTCTCTCCTGGCTCCTGTAGCTGATGCTTGGCTTCCCTGCCAGTCTAAGCTCTTTTCCAAGCATCCCATACCTTAGCTGTCTTTACCAAGCAGTGACTTAAGTTGGGCCATTTTGAGTCTATTTATCACGCTGGGTCCATGGATGTCTGGTTGCGGATAAGGCAGATATAATGCACATTGCTAATCTGACAGCAGGGTAAAACTCCTCCCCATTCTGCCCAAATGGGAATAAACATAAATCCCACAGCGTGTTAGAAGACTCCATCATTACACTCTGAGACAGGAGGACAGGTGTGCTCATTGTAGCCATGAGATGAGGTGCACTCGCCCATGCAATCATAAATGCCTCTACACGGTCCCCTCAGCTCCTGAAGAAAGGAGGACCGTTTAGTCTGGGCAGGGCTGAGACTGCAGTCAATCCAGTCTGCTCTTTATTTGGCTCAGATGTAATACCATTCATCACTTTCCTTTTCTAATTCACCTAAGTACTTAATTACATGCTTAATTGGAAACTAATACAGGCATGTCAGACAAATTCTGTCAGGAGGATTTTTAGGTCATGGGATATGCTAACCTTCTGCTTTGAACTTCAACAATAGCTCCCTTTATTCTCTGTAATGCGGTGTTTTAATATCATTGAAGGGTGTAAAGGACACCAAATTTTAAATTGGAAATAAATCCTTGTCTCCTTTTTAATTTTAATCTTTTTATTTAGAAGCTTGCCTTTCTAAAAATCAACAATCACCATTTTATTTATGTCCATAAAGTGAATTTTAATACCAGGCAGTAATTCCATTTGATAAATTACAGTTATGTGATGTGTCTCAGAAATCCAGAGTAAATTACACATGTGTGAGAGCACAGGGCTCTCTTGTGCAGTCTTGTGGGGCATGCACGTTCATGGAATCACAGAATGGCTGAAGTTAGAAGGGACCTCTGGAGATCATCTGGTCCAACCCTCTGCTCAAGCTGCCTACAGCCAGCTGACCAGGACCATGTCCTGGAGGCTTTTGAACATCTCCAAGGATGGAGACTCCACCACCTCTCTGGGCAACTTGTACCAGTGCTTGGTCAGCCTCACAGTGAAAAAGTGTTTCCTGGTGTTCAGAGGGAACCTCCTGTGTTTCAGTTTGTGCCCATTGCCTCTGGTCCTGTCACTGGGCACCACTGGAAAGAGCCTGGTTCCACCCTCCTTGCACCCTCCCTGCAGATATTTGTATACATCAGTGAGATTCCCCTGAGTCCTGTCTTCTCCAGGCTGAACAGTCCCAGGTCTCTCAGCCTTTCCTGATATGTGAGGTGCTCCAGTCATTCATCATCTTTGTGGCCTTTGCTGACCTCTCTCCAGTAGCTCTGTATCTTTCCTATACTGGTGAGCCCAGCACTGGACCCAGCACTCCAGGTGTGGCCTCACCATGGTTGGGTAGAGGGGAAGGATCACCTCCCTCAGCCTGCTGCCAATACTCCTCCTAATGCAGCTCAGGATACCATTAGCCTTCTTTGCTGCAAGGACACATTGCTGGCTCATGTTCAACTGGGTGTCCACCAGGACTTCCAGGTCCTTTTTCACAAAGCTGCCTTCCAGCTGGACAATGCCCAGCATCTGCTGTTGCTTGGGATTGTTCCTCCCCCGGTGCAGGACTTTTTCACTTCCCCTCGTTGAACTTCCTGAGGTTCCTGTCTGCCCATATCTCCAGCCTGTCCAGGTCCCTCTGGGTGGCAGCATGACCCCCTGGTGTATCAGCCACTCCTCCGAGTTTTTTGTCACCTGCAGACTTGCTGAGGGTACATTCTGCCCCATCATGCAGATCGTTAATGAAGATGTTGAACAGGACTGGAGGCAGTACTGACCCCTGGTGTACACTGCTAGTTACTGGCCTCCAACTGGACTTGGTGCCACTGATCACCACCAAGTTATAAATTGAACCCTGAAAATTAAATTTTACACGCAGAAAAATTGGTCAACAAATTTGATCCCATTAATTGGAAGCCTGTGTTCTTCTTGAGAAGCAGAAGTGCTCAAAGCGGCCTGCAGTTTTTTAAAAATGTAGGGCTTTCTTCTTTACCATGTAATGATATCGTTTTCCATCCCATATTAGTACAGATACTCAGCTGGGGGAAACTGGATCATCTTTTGTGTTATGGTTTGAAAAACCCATTTAGACGATTTGTTATTTAGACAATTACTCTGTCACCTGATGACCCCTCCACACCCGGGAAGGGGAATCGGGGAAAACAAGTAAACACGAGGGTTAAAATATAAATAAATTTAATAGGATAAGAATAAATAATTAACAATAATGCTAAAGAACCAGTATCGATCCTGATACTGATATAAAATACACAGGGATTATACTCAGCCCATTCTACCAGCAGGAAGCTGTGCACTCCCAGCAGGGGACACTGTCCCACAAATGTGGGGCACTGCGAGCGCTGCGGCTTTGGGAGGAAGGGAAGGGCTCAGGGGTCCGGCCCCAGGGCAAGAAGTTCTCAGGATGGCAGCCATCAAGGGAGAGAGAGCTCCTCAGCAAACTTTCTAATTTGTATTGAATGTACCATTCATGGTATGAAATAATCCTGTTGGCCAACTTGGGTCAAGTGCCCGGGTCTCGTTCCTAATCATCCTCGCCCTGGCAAGACCTTGAAACCCACATACCAGAGCTGGCTATAAAGTAAATATTTTAACGAGTTCAGACACTAGAATCTTCTAAAAGTGCAGTTTTCCCAAACATTAGAAGAAAAATTAATCCTGTGTCGCTCAAACCAGGACAATTTGTAAAAAAGAGAACTGCACTGGTGTACACCAAAGGAGCCATTTTCCCTCCATATTTCTCGCTGTGTGATGGCAGAAATGCTGCATGGTTAAGCTTTGCTATCCTCAGTAGCTTAGTTTTTAGGTTATTGATCTGGGTTGTATCAGGAGAACAGAGAATATAGGAGGAAAATGCTGCCTTATTGATGACATATGGATGTAAATGAGGTATGGGTTTTCAGTGTTTGTTCATTGGCTGATTAATATAGTTGTCTTATTTTTCTCTGTGGATTGTGCTGTAATTGTCTTTGTCAGGCCCAAGCCCACTGTCTTCTCAGATGTAAAATTTTCACTGGTTACTAATGATGCATGTGGAAAATGTTAGGATCAGGTGTACGGTCCCTTTTACTCATGGGAAAGTTAGAGATGGGGGGACAGGAGTGTTCCTTGTTTACTGCCAGACTATTTCTATTAGTGCTGATACCATAATCTGCATTCTCTCCTGAGAATAAGTATTTTCTGTTCAGCTCACTTAGATTTGTCTTTTTCTTGCAGGATAAAATCTTCTATGATCATGTTGTACAACCTGTCTTAAGTGAAGACAATGAAATAGGAGTTCGATCACTGTCAGAGAGTGAAGACAAGATCAAAGGATCATTTTCTTTAATGTCTCTGTTCGACAGCATCACGTACAACAAGGTTAAAAACTATAAAATTCTTCCTGATTCTTGTATATTGTGAATTAATGGTACAAAGCAGGTTTGAATTACAATGTTTTTTGTAGGTTGTTTTGTCATTCAAAATTTGTTTCTGCTGCACACACAAATATACTGGATGTTGCAAATCTATTTGGCTATGAAAGAAACGGTGAAAACATTTTTAACCTCCGTGAAATATGAATCATAGGAGTAGCCTGACTAACTTCTCTGAAATATAGTTTAAAAAAATACTGCAGTAATACTTGCAATAATAACTCATGTTTCCTCATAGCTTTTTTTTTTTTTTTTTGTACTCCAGGGGGCTTCTATTACCTGGATGCTTTCTGGTTTCCTGACTGAGAAGTTGTTTATCAGAGCACTTACTGTAAGTTTGAAAAACTAACGCCTTGATCTTGATTTATAAGCTTGAAAATTAAAATTGTACAAATTGCTGTTTGCTTTGCTGATGTTTTTCATTGAACCCTCATGAATTCTGATGCTTCTCTTTGTTTCCATACAGTCATATCTGAAAGAATTTTCCTTCTCAAATGCTAACCAAGATGATCTCTGGACTCACATACAGATGGTACTCATTTTATCTCTAGTATTCCTGCTCTTGTGTTTGGCACCGTCCAAGTTTAGGGCATATTCTGTTTGTAGGAGACTGCACTGGAATTTGGCTATCCCTAGTGCCGTCTTTCTCTCACATAAAATTTGCTTTGCTGGCTCTTTCGGCTAATGTCTTCACAAGTGTTTATTCGGCTGCTTTATTGCACCTGAGATCAGTGGAGAAAAGTGCAAGGAGTAGAGAGATCAGATGGGAAATCAGGGCCAGGTGGAGTTTTGGGTTTCATGGAGGTTGCCTAAGCCTGTGTGAAATTGCATAGCCTGTTCTTCTGGAGCTTCAGTTTTGCCAGGCCAGAGTGTGTGATGCTCAGGCCTTGATAATCAGAGGTGCTGATATGTCACAGATCCAGCAAAGTCTATACGCAGGGCAGTAGCTCAGCGTTTAACACTTTGCTGATTTTGGTAGAAATCTGACTAAGTAAACAGATGCTAATAATAGGTTTATTTTCTAAAACTCTACTTTCCTGTTCCTCTACAGAAGGCTTCCATTGTGTGGCAGACTCAGTCTTAGGTTGAGAACAAGAGTGCCACAATTTCAGATATGCAAGGCTGTCACATCTTTTAAGCCAGCAGAGGCCATACCAATTCACACTAGTTGGGACTCCAGCTTAGTATCTTTTTCAATTTGTCTTTACTGTTCTTTACTATAGTAAGAACTTGTCTTTACTATACTTAAAAATCTTTGTGTTTCGGCATCTTTATTTGAATGAAATTAACAAATCAAGTCTGTCATAGCCATACAGGTGTGTAAGTATATTAATACCGAAAAGAGAAAAGTTAGCAGTCAGGTTATAAGAATAAGAAATGTTATCTCAGTATTTCAAAATTCCTAAAAAGGCTTATGCTGTCTTTATTATAATGTCAATAATGTTTGGACTTTGGTACATTGATTTTTTGCATAAATCAAAGACCATCAAACTGCAGTTATATTTTCTCTAATACGTTAGACTAACCCCTAGAGTGTTGCTGAAGGCCTGTCAGTAAGCAATTTATCATTACTATTTCTAATTCCTGTTTCTCTTGCAGGTTGTAGATGCACAGGATGAAGTTCAGTTGCCAGCATCTGTAAAACAAATAATGGATTCCTGGACATGCCAAAATGGGTTCCCAGTTTTAACATTAAATCTAACGACTGGCACAATCAGTCAGGAGCAATTTTTTAATAAAAAGAATGAAAACAATACTGATTCTTACAAGTATGTTTACCTTGTATTTTTATTGTGGTTTTTACCCTATTTTTTGCAGGAAACTCTTCAGTTAGGACATGTGTTGACTATCTGATTTTTTAACTTTTATGTTTTTTCTTGTCATGAGCTGTCAAGTAAAACCTGCTTGAGACTGGAGTTTGCAATAGTTCTGCAAGCTATTTGTTTTGCCAAAAGGTTGCTTTCCTCTGGAGTAGTGACTTTTCCAGCCACGTAACAGCTTCCTAAGGACAGACACAGGCCATGAATAGGTTGCAGGAGTTTTGCTGGCATTTTCTTCTTTCCTCATCCCTCGGTTGTATGGACTAGGGACCTGGGTGAACCCTGCTGTAGCTTCTCTCCAGTGCACATGTTCCCAGTCTCTTCGGCTTGGCAAGGATAAAGGGGTTGCATTTAAGTACTTACATAAATGAGCCCTTTCTCAGAAAGCACTGAGTACCTGACACACAGCTCCAAAGTTCCTGTCAGCGAACATTGCCGTGTGCCTGGTTCTTTTGAAAGCTGTGCTGCTTATTTAGGTGACTAAAAACGGTGATGGAAGGACCTGCCTTTGGTCACCCACTTTGGAAACTCGTGGCTAGAGTTTGAACTTTCAGCAGCTGTCATGAGCATTGGGTTGCATGGTCAGGGCCCATGAGATGAGTTCTCATGCAGGGGAACAGTATAAAGGAGAGCAAGACCCAAAGCATTCTTTGCCTGGGTGCTACTGTTGGTCATACACACAGCCAAAAGAAATTTTGACGAGAACCACAGAGTTCCCTTTGCTCCAAAGCTCCAGGGATTGCAGAGCAGTAGTACATTCAGCATTTTTGGTAAGCTCAGATAAGGAGTTCCAAGTTACAAATGTTAAATCTTTTACTGTAGTTAGCGAGAGGCAACACCATGTGAATGTAAGAAAATCCAGGACGTGTATTACAGAATTTTTCAGGGTTTTGAAGCTTTCATCTGTTTTCCCTTGGAGTTTTACATTCCCTTAGAAAGGAAATTACAGTTGTATTGCTTGCCTGGGGCCTTTTTTACTAAATAGCCTTCTGAAAAGGAGCTGTACATTCTCCAGGAATAGGGTGAAGTGTAGTAAGTGAGGAGAATAAAATTATTGCCTGAAGAAGGAAAGCCAGAGCACAGAGATACAGTGGTATTCAAATACCTAGCATTGAACAATGTTCTCGATATGAGTGCCTATTTAAAGCCATGCTAAAACTCCCTTATCTTTGATGAACCGAAGTGCTGATTCAGGGTAAGTACCACGATCTCATGAGCTTTTGTGCATCAGAGAGGAGAGAAGGTAGATGGAGTCTCTTGTAAGAAGAAACTCATCTGCAATATAGTTTAGCATCATCTGAGAGGGGTTTTTGTTTAACATAAGAATTAATCTGTTTTGTTTTGCTTTGTTAAGTAACACATGGATTATTCCTGTTTCTTGGATGAGAAATGGATCATCACAGCCCTTAATATGGCTAGATAAAAGCAGCAGTAAGTAATGTATTTGTTCACACATGCTATTTTCTCTCTTTTTCAGGCAATAAGACAGCTTGAGTGATTGTTTCACAGTATATGGACAAGTAAATAAGCAAACAGTTGATGTTTATTCCTCTGAATGCTTTAAAGTTAAATAAACCAGTGATTGCTAAGGTGAAAAATTAGAAAATTTGCAGAAAAGAATTGTTAGGCAGTACTTGCTTGTAAGGACTAGTGTCGTGTGCTTAGCTTGCATTATTGAAGTGATACCAATGCCGTTTCCTCAGCCATCATGTGACTTAAAAGCTACAGAAGTTATCAGAAAAACTCATCAGGTTGCATCTGCCTGAAGGGACTATGATAAAGTAGAAATTCAATCTTTAAAACACATTCCACTTGTGTTTGAAAGCCATGTATCAAGCTTACCAGACGGTATTCAGTCAAGGAACTTGCATTCACATTTTAAGATTAAAAAACAATAATTTTATTTTTGACTTTTTGATGCATAAATAAACCAAATGGTTTCTTACAAAGGCAGAAATGTTAAGGGTAATTTTAAATTCAGATACCATTTTGTTCCTGTGATACTGAAATGGCTTCTAGTGGAGAACTGTTACGTTGTTATTCAGAGGTATTCATCAGAACGGTTTTGGTAAATGAAAATGAGGGATTTGGTACAAAAAACAGTTTTAACTTGAATTTTGGAATAGTTGCTGCAGTCGCATAACAATCCATAAAGAGGAAACGTCTCAAAAGTAATTTCACATATGTGTATTTTTGCTGCAAAGAGGTCTGCAGGACTTAACTTACCTTGCTTCTAAACCAGTTAAATTAAACTCCAAGGTCCAAGCTGGGCTGCTACCAGCAGCCAAGCGTGTCCATCCCGCGCTGCACTGCGCAGTGTTAAAAGCCTGTCCTGTTGGTGTAGGGCTCCTCAGGCCATGTCCACATACGTAGCTCCTGCCCATACAATTGTGTTGGTCACTGTCCCTGGGTGAGATGTCTGCACAGCGGAAAAGGACGCACTGGGAGGGAGGATGGGGCTGTTATGGCAGAAGATGTTTCACTCAGCCTGGGGAGTGGAGGAGCATAGTTTTGCTATTTTAGCTGGATCTAAAAGTGCCCTTGATGATTAGCAGAGCATTGAACCAATACGCCATTACAGGGGAAGTACTGCTAGTGGCATATTCTAGACACCCACTAGCTGTTTTTAAATAGGTAAGCCAGTATCTGTCATGTGCCGCTTTTCCATCTCATTTAACTTGGTGACTGAGGATGAATCCTGTAGCACTTGCTCTGTCAAAACACACTGAAGTCTCAGTCTTCTATTGGGAGTAAAGCAGTGCTGGGTCTAGACTGCTTACCGATATTGATTTATTGTCTCAAGAGAGTTTGCCGTCTTAAATCAGGATGATTGTAGCCAGTTAAAGCAGCATTTGAATCCGTTTCTGATGAGGCAGGCTGCAGCGGCTCCTTCAGATGTAGGCTACCAGGAGCAAGTAATCAGACAAGCACACATAAAGTAGGTGAGATGAAATGGGACTGCAGGAGGAGGCCTTTAGCGAGTGACGTAACTCAAAAAGACTACAGGACTATTTTATTTAAAATAAAATTTTTTTATTACTTGTCTCTTGCATAAACTTAGCTGTTTTGCTTTCCTTGATCTCCATTAATGTGAATACTGGTAGGTGGTCAGTTCAGTTCTTCCGTGAGGTCCTGAGCATTGTGTGTTGGAGCAGCGCTGGGAGCAGCAGATGTGCTGGGGGTGCATGCCCTGCAGCAGGTATGTGAGGGGTATTGCTCTTCACCCAGGCTGTTTATTCTGGGGTAGCCTTTCTGAACTCTCCCGGCTGCCTGTGAGCTAAAGGGTAGGAGCAAAGTGGGTCTTCAGCCTCCCCTTTGCCATCTGAAGGCGCTCAGTACCGGAGGGGTCAGTTGCTTGTTGACATTCTGCTGCTGCGCAGAGCAGAGATCACAAATGCACCACGCTTTTGGGGAATTCTCTTTGAGTCCGGCCTCAAACTGAGAACCTTAAACAGAGAGGCACCAAGTCCAGTGTTTATAAGTGCATGAGGATTTAGCAGTGCACGGAAAATAAACCGATACATTTTAATGTCACTTTACAGACGTATTTCCTGAAATGCAAGTATCAGAGTCAGAATACGACTGGATCCTGCTGAATGTAAATTTAACTGGATACTACAGAGTGAACTATGATCAATTAAACTTAAAAAGATTAGCACGCTTGCTTGAAAATGATCCAAAGGTAAGATCATATTTGTTTTCTTAAGCTTATAGACTTTTCCCAGGTTTTCCTTCTTGCAGTTCTTACCAGTAATCCCATTGATGAAAATCTGGAATAATGAGAAACTCATGTATCACATAAGAAGAAATGATCCCCTGTTGCACCGCTAAAGTCACTGGCAGCTTTCCATAGTGGAAGAGGAACAGTCCCACATAGTTTCACATAAGCATGAAAAATGACTTTACATGAGATGGCATGCTGTCTTCAAAGTTGTCTTAACAGCTTATCGTTCCTCCAGTCTCTTAAATTTGGCTCAAAGAGTTATCGTTATGGATGTGTGACTGAGCTTTATCTACTGTATCTACTGTTCCGTAACCATGGTGAAGGATAGCTGTGAGAAAGCTTTTTCTTTCCACATTTCCTCAAACCACAATATTTCTGCCAGTGAAATTTCCAAAAAAATAAAAAAAAAATCATCTGACTTGGTTTTTTTGGTTGGTTGGTTTGGGTTTTTTTGGTGGAGATTTTTCTTAGAAGTTCCAATCAGTTCTACTTGGGCTCTTTCAGTCCTCTGTAACCACTGCAACTCAGAGTAGACTTCAACCCACCGCACTGCCACAGCTTGGGCTGAAGGTGACAGCAGTATGGAACAGCCTGTACATGTGGGTTGCGTGGTACTTCACGTTGTTTAACCCTAGAGTGAGACAAAGGCTGCAGTAGTAATGTCAGATCATTGCTTTTAGTAACAACGGTGAGAAAGCTTAAGCTTTCGGCATAATAGTAATCAGTGCAGTCAGATGACTTCTCCAGAAGGTCTAGACATGAGGTTGGCTGATCAGGGCATGTGGTGTGGCTAAACCTTTCTACAGCACACTGGTTTCCTTTCTTCTAGGGTTTTTTTCTTTCACAGCAAATCTTAGTCAGCAGGAAATAAGGTCTGTGCTGACTTGGGCAGCTGACTTTTTGGCACTGGTCAGTGGGAAGGTTCGCTCAAGCAGCGGCCGAGCCGAAGGGGCATGGAAACAGGGAGGAGACAAGGAGGGACCAGCAGTGCTTGCGAGAGCACCAGCTGTAGGCAGGGCTTCCACGGCTCTGCCTCGCTTACTTAATTTATGATCGTGCCAGGGACTCTGCTCCTGACTAATCTGAGCACGTACTCTGAACTGAAGCCTCAAAAGGAAAAAATGTACCAAAATGATATATACTAGGATATTTTTAGGAAATGTAGCATTTCCGTATTTTAATTTTCATTATGGCATGCAAATAAAAGGGGTCTTGAAATTCCGTGCTTAATGTACTGTAGCTGTTTATTTATATGTCTAAATATATTATGTAGCTGTAAATTTATATATTTATCTATATAAACATTCCTAAAAGCACATAACTTCAGCTTAAAATGCAGGATCCATTTTATCATAGAGTCATAGAATGTGCTGGGTTGGAAGGGACCTTTAAAGGTCATCTCGTCCAACCCCCCTGCAGTCAGCAGGGACATCTTCAACTAGACCAGGTTGCTCAGAGCCTCATCAAGCCTGGCCTTGAATGTCTCCAGGGATGGGGCCTCCACCACCTCTCTGGGCAACCTGTGCCAGTGTCTCACCACCCTCAGTGTAAAGAACTTCTTCCTAATGGCTCATCTAAACCTACCCAGCTCTAGTTTAAAACCATTGCCCCTCGTCCTATCGCTACAGGCTCTTGCAAACAGCCCCTCCCCAGCTTTCCTGTAGGCCCCCTTCAGGTACTGGAAGGGGCTATAAGGTCTCCCTGGAGCCTTCTCTCCTCCAGGATGAAATGATGATGAACAGAACATTATGATGTTCCATAGAAGATTTTGGCTTAGAAAAAGTGTTAAAGACTTGTCTTATCCTTCTGAAACACAGTATAGCTTTTTTAAAGTCTTAATGACATGTTTAGATCTATTAACGCCACATGAATGCTTTCTGCAGGCTATTCCCGCTGTCAGCAGGTGCCAGCTGATAGACGATGCTTTTGCATTAACACAGTAAGTATGTTTTGAATACGTCATAGAAAATTATTAAACTACATTATTGCATTCAACATTGCTAATTCTGCTTCATTCATTCCTACCCATATGTGCCTTGTAAGAACAACAGATGTTTGGAAAAAAATGGTGGAGAAGTATTTAATCCATTATTCTGTCAGTGCTGAGTGATTTCTTTCGAAATTTCTTTTAACTTTTGTTCCAACTCTTAGGAAATATTTTAAATAATGGCATTGTTATGAGTTTTTTTAGGGACTAACCTATATTTGTTGTAACAGAAAAAACGATTCTGAACGAACATTCTGAATTTTCCTTAATTTATTCTGGGCTGGCTCAGCTACACTGTCCTGCTTCACTCTTAACACCTCTTTTACTTCCCTCGCTGAAGGATGACTTGGTTGTTCGCGCTTGTGGTGCTAGAGAGGTCAGCAGTCCTGTGGGGAGCTGAAGAAGCAATAAATATGTCTGTGCCTCAAAGGTACCAGAGATCCCAAACGCATCAGACACCCATGATGTGGGAGCTCGGGGAGGGGGTGGCCAAAGCATAGTGCCTCCCCTCAGGCCCCCTGGAGGTCGCTCTGAGAGGAAGAAGTAAAAATTCCCATTCCCCTTCTCATACAAATGTCCTTTCTCATAAGAGAGCTCAAAACTCCTATTTAATAAGGACTCTAACTGCGAAGTTCAGAACTGTGGTCCTCTGTAAATACAGTAGAAATGTTTCTGTTCTGGAGGCGAGGGGCTTTGGAATTGGAATTTTACTGGGAAAAAACCTAATTCTGTGCTAATTCCACACTGAGGCACCAAAATGCCATGCTGAAGTTGTTAATTCCACAAATAGTGTGCATGTGAATTGTTTGATTTTTTACAAAAATGTGTATTCCACAAAAGAACCTGTAATGAAAATATGTTGTTTAGCAATAAAAATGTATTATAACTTCAAACAGTGCTCTTTTCCTTCATTTGTTCTAGTGAGACTGACACATGCTGTAAAGGTGCCTGTACTGTATCCTGCAGACACAAGCAGAATACAGTCTGCGTACTGACGTGATTGTCTTATCGCTTTCATAGTGGCTCTGTGCTCTGCAATAAATGTTTTGAGAGTTCAGATCTTAAAAGCACCGTTGTTTTATATTTATTTTATTTTTCCAACGGCTTTTCTAGGTCCCTCTCCATGCAGTATCCTGATGTTTTATTGTCAGTTTCATAAATAAAAAGATATTCATGGTAGGTAATTAATGTGAATAGGTATGCTCGAGTATGAGGGTGTTTTTATTTTCAAATAGGTTTGGCTACATGCAGATTGAAACAGCTCTTGAACTAACAAAGTACCTTGCCAGAGAAGATGAACTCTTCATATGGAATGCGGTATTGTTAAACCTAGTACCCGAGAATTTGGAAGGTACTCTGAAGAACTATGAAGTATATCCACTTCTAAAGGTATCACCTTTTTTGTTAGTTAGCAAAGATGCTAGACCATTCAAATAAATGAGACTAAAATGAATGCTTTTTAAAGTCTCAAAAATGTAACAACGACTATGATGGGTCGTTGTTCCTTTTGCATGTTTTTCCCTTTGCATGATTTTGTCAACCTTATTGTTTTTTAATAGGAGGAGGTACTTATTGCTACATCTTCAATGATAAATATAATTGAATCTCAAGCAATTCTTATTGTAAAGCAGAAGTATGTTCACCTACGTGATATTAAACTTCATCCTAGGTTTTTGTAAAACTGAGGATCTGGAAAATACAGCTATCAGTCAGTAGTAAATAGTCAGTAGTAAGTAATGGGAGTAACGCTGCTGTGTGTAAAGGGCATATAGTATGTATGTACTCTGTGGTTTGTGTTGTCTTCAGTTCGTCTTCATGGAGAGAAAGAAGGAATTGGGTCTGGATACTAAATGAGATGATTTGCTCCCATATTTGAGCTACCTGAGATGATACTTATTTATTTCCTTGACTTCTATTTGAAGAAGATTTCACTTTTGTTTAAAATACAATCCCACAATAGTAGTTCTATTAAGTTCTAAAAGTAAAGGTATATTTAAAATATGGCAGAACAACGTCTTTTCTATTGAGAAGTTCTTTTTCTGTCTTTTTGTCTGAGAACGAGCATTTGTTTTCTTTCGCAATGAGTTCAAAGTGATGTGAAATGCTAACTTGCCAGTTTAAATGAAGGTACAGGTGTATTGAATTTTAAACCAAATTTATATACTTTATTTTAATGTGCTGTGTTGTCAAGAAATTAATAGTGGTAAATATTTAGGAAAAATCTGAGCAAGTAAAGAAAAATACAGTAAAATAAAAACTTGCATCTAAATTAAAGTAATTTTTCTTTCCCTTCTTTTAAAAGAAATACCTTTTAAAGAGAATGTTGCCAATATACCATTATTATGCAGGTTTTATTCGTCAAAACATTGATGCTTTGGAAGATGATTATTTTGCTCAGTAAGTATTCTGCTTTTCTCAAAAGTTTGTTCTGATTTGATTTGATGTGATACGCTGCAGTTTGCCTCTATAAATTTAAATACAAGATACAGGAAAAATGCTCTAATTAGTTTGAATGTAACTGAATTGTTATTTTTACTGTCCTAAAAGTGTGCGTTACTTAAGATGACACTTTCAATGAAACCGCACTACCAGGATAGTTTGGGATATCTTAATTCTATTTAGTGAGCATAAAAGATGGTAGTTTAATGAGCTTAGTGGTAGCTTTTGTTTATTGGGGAACAGGCTCAATGGGCTGATGGAAGTTGGGGGAAAACTGACAGCAATGAACTTCAGATGTGATTTATGGATCAGTCCCTACAACTTTAAAATAAACGCCACTGTAGCCAGTGTTGAATGTCAGAGCGATTTGAAGTAGATGCAACTAGTCTTTTAAAATTACAAAGAGGGATATAAACCCCGCAACAAACTAAGAAAAAATATAGTTTGTTGGCAGCCTCACTAATGTCCATGAATATTGATGTCAGGAACCCACTATGGGTAGGTTTTGGGTTCTTCTTTTAAATTAAACTTCAACTGTTTCTAGCAGAGGTTCTCCTGAGTTAACAGTATGATGTGCTGAAACTGTGCTGGTTGAGCACAGTTCCATTAGTCCAAATGTGGAATACGTATCTTTTATTCTTGCTGTTTTGGCTTCCCTTCAAGAGTGTATTTGGAGAAACTTTTTGCAACAGCGTGCTGGCTGGGCCTCCAAGACTGTTTGGACCTGTCATCTGAACTGTATGCTAAGTGGATGGACCACCCCGAGTACAAGTAAGAATGATAATGTGCTCTTAGAGGTGTGCATGTGTAAGTGAGGTGGAAAGTTGAAGGGCTTTTACACGGGGGAGGCAGAATGAGAAATGCTCCTGTACACTGCTCTGCTTTCTCAACAGAATGACAGAATTGAAGCCTAACTGTGCCCCCCTAACCCCTTCCTCGTCCCCAAATCCCAACTTTATAATGATTTCATAATTATTGCTTTTTACATAGACTTTACAGCCTGGCAGACGCAGATTTTTGCCATGAAAACTAATATCTGTTTAGCCGCATAACAGGTGGACCTCAGATTAGGGCTCATATCCCATATTTTCCAGTCCCTTTGCTTCAGTACAGCCTTAGGGTTATCGTGTACACCAACTCTGTTTCTAAGCTGCTTTTAGCAATACTGAGTGAAGTGATGTTTGTGTGGTACAGGCATCTGCCCATGGTGAGCCCATCGGATTGCCTTGCATGTTCTGTAATCAGGTAACGAGGTGCAGGGAACAGCTGTCAGTTCGTATGCTGATACAGGATCCCAGTGGTCAGGTTCCTGGTCTGTGAGGATGGAGTCTAGGCTCTACCAGGATCAGACTTTCTGTATTTGAGTATTGCGTTGTTAAAGACAATTTATGATGTGTTGAACTTCTTATTCTTTTTTCCTCCTTCTTTCTTTTGATGTTTTTCTATGCAATAGCCAAATAGTATTGGCACTGGTGAGTGAATATTTAAACTTTTTTTTTATTATTTGTCTTAGTTGTAATAAATATTTTATTGTTACTTGTATCTTTGTTGATATATGTAGTTGACAAAGTAAACTGAACTTGCACTTTTATGTTTGTGGGTTTTTTTAAATAGCTTCATAGTGATCATCCTCATAAAAAGCAAATTGTGCTTTGCAGTTAAACTGTAAAGTTTAAATAGCCTCAATACATTCTGTTATGTTCCAGAGAGAACATTCTTACTAACCCACACTAAAAGCAACAATGCTATGCTGAATCCTGAGGCTGTTTTCAAAACAGTCGCCTATCTTCCCCTATCAATATTTGAAATATTTTTTTTTCCTGGTGGAATACTATGTAACTTATATGAGTCGAAGAGCTGAAAAGTCTGTGAAATTAGATGGAGAAGATTGATTTCGTTGTCCTTCCTGGCACTGAGATGAGTTCAATGGGACTCTCCAGCCTCACACTTCCCGTGGCTAAAAGTGTGGAAAAAACTATTAATTTTATTAAATGAAAAAAATCATCATGTTTTATGGAAAAAAACCCATAGGAGATAGGACACTTCTTAGGTTTCAAATGAGAGATCACAGTTCCTGTTCAGTTAAAGACGAGGCTTTTCATCTGCTGGATAGAAAACGAAAAGGGCACAATAAAATTTTGGCTCAGACTTCACAGACAGATGATCCCTTTATGTTCTCCATTCTGAGAGCAAAATTCATAGCAGCACACTATAGCTGTTCTGCTGCAGGTGGAACCCAGCAGGATTCTCACATCTGTGGAAGGGAGTAATAACGTGATCAGCTTTCCTCTGAATGTTTCCAAACAGTTCCTGGCAGAACTTAACTGCACTTGATATGGTGGATTTTTATCTGTTCCGTGAGATAACAAGCCAAGAGCTGTGATTCTCAGTTTTACTCTGTTTTTGCTTCTAGGAGCGAAGTGGAGATAGAGAGCTAAATTAATGTATTCTCTGTGGTGCTGTTACTGGCTTGTCTTCTTTTGAAAGAAGAAAATTAGTCTAGAGGGAGGGACAATGTTGCTGTATGTTTTAGTTATTTACTGAAGGTAACCATATACTCCTGTTGCCCCCAAAAGTTAAGAAATCACTATGTCACTTCTGCATTGGTTCCAGGAAAGCGACGTAAAATAATCCACCCTCCTTCCCAGCAGCTTTTTGCATCTTCCCCGAGATCCAGAAATGGGAGAATCCTGGCAGGACTACAATATCAAACCACACAACCACTCCCAGAACAAAATATCAAGATTAGTAAGACCCACCCCTCATCTCATAGAACCTCAAGCTCCAAAGTCCCTCTGGACCACAGTGGACTTCCTCTGTGAACTATATAACATAAACCACTTCAGGACCACCCTAGATGTCCCAGAGTAGGCTGCAGCCAAATGATACACAGAGCTTGTCTCTTTGCTCTTCACCCACAACAACTCCACACTCAGTAACCAACGTCTTCTTGAAACTATTGCTAGCTGCACTAGCAAAATAAATAGCTGTATTTTAGCCAAAGCAGCTTTACCCTGTTATCACCCTACCGTGGCCTCTTTCTGCAATGTTATGAAATGATTGTTAAGCAAATGACTAGACGCTGTAACTCAGATAAGATCTGTCATGAAAGGATTCCTTGCAGGACTGTTCTTTGCCTTGACATAACCACTCAATCTCAGTAAGCATCATTCCCTGTGGCAAATCCCCTATGTTCCAGCACACATCCAGGTAAATGAATCCAAATTATTCTTTGCAGTAAACATAAAATGTGCCCATACTTTCTGTTATTAGGCCAGTGAAATTCCCCACCCACAATGGGAGTATCAAAATCCCCGCATCTTTCTTCTTAACAAGTGGTGTCTGCCATTCAGAACACCCAACTATTTCCGTCACTCCCACTTAGTTTCCAAAGTTTATAAACAACTTTTCTCTACCTTTTGCTTTGAAGATTGCTGTCATATAGCCTTTTTTCTGACTAATGTTTTGTCTTTTCCTGCTGGTATTGTCGCCATTTTCTCTAGGATGGTCTAGTGAAATTTTGAGGAAATTTTCCTCAATTTATATTTAAATTTTAATTATCTGCTTCTGTTTTTGGGACTGAAGAACAGCTTTTGTGACCAGAAACTTGTCTGGTTTTCCCAGTCTATGTCCTGATCTAATGGAAGATAGTGTTTACACTTCTACTTACAATCTTGGTCTTTGGTAATGCTAAGCAGATTAACAGTATGTCATCGGGATGTTCAGCGTTTCATGTGTAGCAATGGTACCCATTCTCCTACAGAAAGTTAGTCCAGAATACCACTAATGTAAACTGTTTTCAGATAGTCTATATAGTGGAATACTTTGCTATCACTGGAAAGGGTTGAGAATGTCTTATTGTCAGGGTCACATCATTGCCACAGGAGAAAATTTCTGTCCAGCCTTTGCACATGAAGTAGAGTATTACACTGATAATGTCGTCATTTAATTTCTGTTATGAAATTCATTGCCATGTTGAGGATTGTCCCCTGGGGTGGGGGGGAGTTATAGGAGGCTGAGTGTTGCATGGAGAAATGTTGCTTCTGTTTCCATTTGTGATGCACGTGGCTCTCCCTGCTGGATGCATTCACTCAGGAAACTTTGAAAAGACTTGTCTGGGGTGATGTTTATATGCATCTGTACCCTCTTTAATGGTCTGATCTATGTCTTAATCTGTGATGTGAAAAAGTGTCATTGACACTGTATATACGCAAAATAGCTTGACTCAAAGGTTTTAAAATTTATTTTGGGTTTTCCTTTAAACTGCATGCTTTTTAAATGTTTAAATCATGAATAAACCCTCAAATTTCCTAGCTTTATTTAGATTGCTGTTTTATATTTCCTTTCTTGTGCATCTTTTAACTGTAAATAAACATTCATTTTCAGTTATGCGTTAACTGCTGGTTTTGACTTTTAATCATATATTGCTTTGCAGAATTCCCTTTTTGATTAGAAGAACGGTCTGCTGCTATGGTGTTGCAGGGGGAGGTGAAAAAGAATGGAATTTTGCATGGGAAATGTATAACCATACCGACTCCACAAAGGAAGATAAAGACATCCTGCTCTCTGCCATGAGCTGTGCTAAAGAGTCATGGTTACTTTACAGGTGACCTTGATCAAAGTATATCTTTCTGTATGTAGAAGTATATCACAAGAACACAAATTCTGCACTGTGCAAACCTGCTAGAGGTTAGCCTGCCCCAGAAGCATGTGTCTTATAGACCACTGGAAGAATTTTAAAAGTTTTCTAACAGAGAAAGTACGATAAAAAGGCAATCACAAATGATCCTTCTGCTGGTATAACAATCAGATGGTAATAACTGGAAAGGGATTTCCTGAGCTGGTAACCAGCCTCTCGTGTCTAACACTGGGCCTGTCTTCTGTTAGTATATCTAGTGACCTTTTCTAACTAAAATTATACTTCAGACTTTATAGCAGACTATCACAACACATTGCATATTGACTGAAAACAATTTTGGTTTGTTTTAAACCTGTTTTCGTGTTGTTTTTTAACTTGGAACCCATTAGCTGCCCTTACTCTCTGCACTGTAAGAAACCGTAGTTACCATAATTTGCGCTGACATTTTCCCCTTATATTTATGATTTTATGTAATTTTCCCATATTCATTCTCCCCTTCTTATTTTGCTTCCAAACTAAAGTGTCAGTCTATTTAGCCTCTGTGTGGAAGCCAAATCACCCAGGTTAAGGGCAAAAATTAAAATTGAGTTACTAGCAAGCTGTTCACCATTTGAAGTGCACACTCACACTGAAAAGTAATTTTTTTAAAATTCCCAGCTTCACAGAATCATAGCATATCCTGAGTTGGAAGGGATCCATGAAGATCATCGAGTCTAACTCCTGACTCCATGTGGGGCAACCTAAAAGTTAAGCCATGTATCTAAGAGTGTTGTCCAAATGCTTCCTGAACACAGTTTGGAGTACTATATTTATTGTCTTTTACTGCCATCCACATAAAATCTTTTCACTTTATCAGTAAAAAGATGTTGAAGCTGAATTCTCTTAATCCGTCATGTCCACGTTGCCTAATGAATTTGTCAAAGGACAGAAATTTGCCTGTGATGGCCTAAAGAATGATCATCCAAGAATTGGCGTAAACTCAATGGGTCTAAAGCTCTGAAAGTAGCAGAGATGTTTCTCCTGCCAGCCTCCTGCTCTTGTGATGGCAGTCATTTGAGAAGACAGAACAAATATGCCTGAGAAGAAGGCAAGATGGGTTGTGAAGATATGTCCAATCAGCTATGTTGATTTTGCACCTAAGTTATGGTCCTTTATTGACTTTGTCATTAGCACAGGCCAGCAACGATCCCTGGCAAGCTCAGGGAGCTGTGATGACCTTCTTCCTCCCTGTGCCTTAGTAGTTGATAAGCCGATCTATTTTTCTAAATGCCACCCTGAAAGTCTTTTGGGGTGAGGAGCTTTTCCTGGCTCTCAGTATATTCTTTTCCATTCTGTTAAGCATGGTCATGGCATGCAAATGGGAGAAAGCCAACTCATTTACTCTACCCATAAAGCACCTGCCTGCAAGACCCTATGAGAAGATAATTCTTTACCAGTGCTCCTTGAACGCAGGAGCATGCAAGGCGATAAACCGAGGCAACAAAGAGAATAGTAACTTACTTTTTCAAGATATTAATGCGCTCACTGCCACTGACATCACTGGCTGGTACTTCCTTAAATAGTTCTGAAATCATGCCTTAGCCCCCATGAAAGCATCCAAGACCCCTTGTTACAGGGTCTTGGTATCGGGGACCCTATAAACAGGTCCTGTTTGCATAAAGAGTGTCTCACTGCAGGCTCACTCTCTAGCTCACTGGAGCTCACTGGATGGAGCTCACTCGCTCCATCTGTGTCACAGCAAAGTGAGTTCCCAGCAACTGAGAAGTTTGCCCTTTCAGAGGATTGTCTGGTAGGAGTGGTCTTTCTGTAACACAGATAAGAAAGGCACATATATCCACCTGATGTGCTACACCCTCATTTTCCTGAGAAGTGGAGAGTCAGTGCGCAAGAACAGGGGATTTCACCAACAGAAGGTCAAAAACCAAGCTGAATGCATAGCTCAGAGTGACAATAACTTTGGGATAACCTTCCACAGTCTGGTATTTGTTGAGACAGGAATTTCCACAAACTAGATGGTATTTCCAGGCCATCACTGTTAAACAGCAAGTGATAGGTACAATTATTACCTTCTTTTCTAACAGATACTTGCAGTATGGACTCAGCGATACATTATTTTCTTCCAATTGTACTTCAGTCATCATCTTATATGTGGCGACTAAGGATATTGGGCACCGTATAGCCTGGGAATTTGTTACGGAAAACTGGCCACTTTTAAGTGAAAGGTATGGTAAGCAACCAGATTTGGGTCTCCTTTACTTCTGTGGCTCCTTGGCTTCTTCTTCTATCCTTGTGTTTGAGATGTGAAATCCAGGTGTAGACTTTCCGTCCAGAGATGCCTTTTTGTAATGATAGATGCAATTCCTTAAGTATGCACAGCATTCAACCCTGATGAGGGCTTAATGTCAAAGAAGACCTCATGTCAGATGCAGAATGCTTTAAAAATTAGTCTGTTCATGACTCTTTCCGTGCTTTTAGGTGTTAAATTTCCTGGAACATCTGACTCTAGAAATGGGTTTATCCACTAGCATTTCACAAGCATAGTATAAAACGCTGGAGTAAGACTGTAACCTCTTTTCCAAAGAGAGTATGGAGAGATGGGGGATTGGAGCATACAGGTTCACAAGCGCTGCAAGGACCAACTACAGTATTAGTCCCTGATTTAAGTCATAACCCATCTCCAGCCTACCTGCACCGATGCAGGTAAGCTGCAGATGAGCTTGGGCTACCTGTCTCGAGCGAAACAAGTATTTTGATGTCTGTTTGAAGACTCCCTCTCTCCTTGACAATGGTGAAAAGCAGCGGGGCTGTGACAGAGTGCATTTCTGCTGCCTTTGGTGGCAGGGGGGTCCATCGGGAGCCATTAGTGGCAGCATAACCAAGACCAGCCCTCTGGGAGCATTCAAATGTGTATCTCTATTGCTAACGCTAGAAAAGGCAAGCTGTAGCTCGTTTGTGTCACACCAGCTTGTTCCCTTACAAAGCTTTTTTGTGTTGTGATGAGAAATTTGCTGGGAAACTGACCCATTATTTTAAAACTAAAAGAATAGCGTGAGCATTAATTTATATGCCACCCTCAAGATACCAACAGAAACACCAAGTTGTCAGAATCATTATTACGTAGCCTTTCTAGGTCAGTTTAGCTGTATGGGCTCACAAAGATTACGTATTTTAAGCAAAGAATACATGTTATCAAAGTAGAAATACCAGATCTTACCCAGAAATTAAAATGAAGGGTAATTAGCGTTCTTCATCCTGCTCGAATGTCTAAATTGAGTGTTAATGGTATTTCTTTAAAAAGGAAAAAAAGTACACAATTGCAACTTCAGCTTAGTTAGTATTTACAATATGGTAAGTAATAACTAAATAGTGGGAATATTTTCAAGTGAGATGAAATGTAGTATATTTGCTAACATGGTATTTGAGGGACCTTTATCTCAATTTTACAGGTACGGGAAGGAATTGTTACATGATGTATTAAAAGACATGGGAAGATTTGTCAACACAGATGTACAGATCCAAGAGGTAAATCAGAGAAGCAGTTAGTTTTAACTTTACTGCTCGTTTGTAAATACAGGCTTTTAAATATCTTGTTTTTTAAAGAAATCATAGAATGTATTATATGATGTTGCTGTGTTGAGACATTGAGAAAAATGATACCTCCTCATCTGAGAAATAAATACGTGAACGTGCACCCACAGGTCTGTGTGTGCAGCTGGTTAAGCATGGCATGAAAGCGAGCGTTTGTGCAGGGATGACGCTGTCTTGCTCTGTGTGGTGGCAGTGTAAGAGGTTGCCCGGTGGCCTACATGTGTGACACAGTTCTTTCCTTTTGACTGCGTGGCAGCCCAGATGGACCCATGAACAATACTTTCTAACTGGGCTGCTGTACATCTGGAAACAGGGGATGGGTTTGGGGAAACCTGCTGAAGGGTGGAAATCTGTGGGAGGTGACCGTAGGCTGTTTTAGGTTATTCCCCACAATAATCCACATTAGTGTCTGTGACAAATTAATAACTACCACTGCTTGTTTCATACTCTTTTCTTGTTCTTCCGCCTCCAGCCCAAGTCTCCCCAGATTCTTTCCCAAAATATTATTTTCTTTTCTCAACAGCTCATCTTTTATGCTGTCTGCATGTGATCCACATCTCTGTGCCAGCCCTGAACGGCTAGTATCTGTCATTACAAGAAAAATTTACTTCCCTTTTTTGCTGTTGATTGATGCATGTGTACAGCAAGTAGCTGAGACGGGATACTTAATGAGGAGAGCAATTCAGAGAGTTAGCTCCTAAAATCAAAGAAATGCCTCTTCAGCATTCACGAACCATAAGTTTTTCACCTTTTATCCTTTAGGGACAAGTTAACTCC
This sequence comes from Rissa tridactyla, assembly GCF_028500815.1. Lineage (NCBI taxonomy): Eukaryota > Metazoa > Chordata > Aves > Charadriiformes > Laridae > Rissa > Rissa tridactyla. Next base: position 18,047,901 of record NC_071497.1, read on the forward strand.
TGCTATGGCAAAAGCAATATCCCAGTGCCAGCCTTTAAATGAACCTTCAGGTTTGGAACTGAGTCCCAATAAATATTATCAAAGCTTTCTCTTTTTCCTCTTTGAGATCTGTCTGTAGAGATCACCTTTACCGTGATGTCTACAGGAAACGTACCAAAAGTTGGGCTGCTGGCATGTTAGATTGCTGGTTATCATGCTGACATCTATCTCATTTCTCTTGTTCATTTCCTGCTCCCCCCATATGTTTCCTTGCTATTCTCCAGTCCTCTCTTGTCTTCTGCTCATTAGACTGACAGGAAAGACTTCTTGTTCTGTGATTGTACAACAGGCAGCACAAGAGGATTCTGCTACACAACTAGTCCTAGACACTGTGTGGTACCACCAGTGCTAGTGAAGTTGGCTGCATTTGAAGGGATTTTTAGAGGGACAGCAAAAGGGCACGTTTCTGATGTGCAAGGAGCTTTCCCACCTTAGTGTAAATCAGTAAGCTTGCCCCATCCCCTCTTTAGTGTCTGCCATCTCACCCTTTTCTGTGCACTTCTGTCTAACGCATCTGTCAGGTACACAGTTGCTTTCTGCATGTGAAGTTATCTGCACTAATCTCATGTGTTTATTTCTTCAGCTACAGGTTTTTTATAACACTACACTGGAAGAGGATGAGAGAGTAGCTGCTACTCTACTCCTGGAGCTTACAAAATCTGAAAATATGGAAAGGAGAGAACTGCTAATCAGAGTTGCCAACTGGTTACAGAAGAATGTAGAAGATTGACTTGGAAAACATTTTCCAGTATATTTTAGCGTGTGATTCACTAGCATTTTGGTATACATTTTAGGATGTGATTAAAAATAAAGCACATTTTTATGAGTCCTCCCAACTGGGAAGTCAAGCTAAAATAATACACAAAGAAAAGAAAGATTCAGCAAAAGAAATGAGAGATATATTTTCATACTATATCTAAATGAATTTCCTACTGGATGAGTTGTTAGTAGGGATGCATTGCTGATAATAATGTAACATATACAGTCCTAAATAATTTGTTTTTTCTGAATATCAGAATGAAAGGTGTGGTACAAGTTTGTGGCAAAAAAACATGAGGAAGCTGATAAAGTTTTGTATTATCTTTTGCTTATGATTTTGTGCTGTTTTTAGCTGGGGTAGTGTTAATTTTCTTCATAGTAGCTATGGGACTATGTTTTAGATTTGTGCTGGAAACAGTGTTGATAATATGGGGATGTTGTAGTCACTACTGAGCAGTGCTTACACAGAGTCCAGGCCTTTTCTGCTCCTCACACCACCCCACCAGTGAGTAGGCTCGGGGGGCACAAGAAGCTGGGAGGGGACACAGCCAGGACAGCTGACCCCAACTGACCAAAGGGATATTCCATACCATGTGACATCATGCTCAGCATATAAACTAGGGGGAAAGTTGTCTGGGGGGCTGCTGCTCAGGGACTGGCTTGGCATTGGTCAGTTGGTGGCTAGCAGTTTTTTTTGTTTGCATCACTTGTCTTGCTGGGGTTTTATTCCTCTCTCCTTTTGTTATTTTCCTTTTCATTACAATTTATTATTATTATTTTTATTATTATTATTATATTTTATTTTATTTCAACTATTAAACTGTTCTTATCTCAACCCATGAGTTTTCTCACTTTTACTCTTCCAATTCTCTTACTCCCTCCATCCTGCCGGAGGGGGAGTGAGTGAGTAGCTGTGTGGTGTTGGGTTGCTGACTGGGGTTAAACCACAACAGATTGACCTTGGGCAAGGTCTTAAACACCTAGAGGTGTTTAAGAAACATCTAGATGTGTCACTTGAGGGCATACGCTCTAGTGGCAGAGATTGTAGGTTGGTTGGTTGGACTTGATGATCTCAAAGGTCCCTTCCAACCATGAAGATTCTATGATTCTATTCTAAGTCATTTAATCCGTCTCTCTCCACTTCTATGTTTGTAAATTGTGAAGAGGACAATAATTGAAAACAGTACCTTGAAACATAAACTTGAGAATGCCTTCAGAGCTGAAGGGAGGAAAGAACTAAAGAAAGAACCTCAAATTTTAATTGTAATAAATGAATGCCTTGTCATTCAAACTTTATTTTTCCTTAGCAGATCTGTACTTAACATGTCTACATGCTCATTTGTGTTTGATTAGGAATGTGCTTTTGAAGAGACCCTCACAGTTGTCTCTGTTTAGCATGCTTCAACCCCCAGGACAATTTTGCAGTGTGTGAACTGGATTCTTTTTGGATGAAATTTATCTAGCTCCTGATGAGCTAGCTCCTGGTGTGCAACTGACAGACACCTCCATCTGATGGTCATTTTGTCCATGGCACTAGAATGCAACTAGTCTACGCTAACCCCTCTGGAACATTACCAAGTGTTTCCATTCGTACTGCACTGAGCTGCTCGCTGATGTAGACATGGGGTTAATCATCTTGCTTACGCAGCATTTTGGAAGTGACAGACAGACAGAATTCATTCCATTAGTATTAGCAAACCATATTAGATTGTGGTTTAAGAAGTATGGGAACCTCAGTCCATGCAATTTATTTATTTATTTGTGGGGTAATAGTATTATGAGAAAATTACTGTACTGGTGCTCAGGTTAACATAGGAAACAACGTTATGTGGGAACGCAGGAAACCCAGGTTAGAGTACTGCACTATGAGGAGACAAGGAATAAAACCCAGACTTGTTTAGTACAGAGAATTTTTCACTGGCATCTTCTAAAACATTTAAGGAAAATGTTGGCTGCAATGAATCTCTGCATGTCTGCAAGGAAAAATTGTACTTATTTTGAGACTAGTTGAGGATCCCTTCAGCGTATAGGAATTGCAAACTGCTGCAGCCAGGTTTGTGCTGGAATCGTTCCACCTCTTTAGCATTTCATCCAGTTAAGGGTAGTGCCAGTGAAAATTGTACGCATTCTTGACAGTCTTCATCAAGCTGATTCAGAAAGCAGAGGATGTCATCAAGTTGTGATGAGTTAGAGGGGGTTTGTTTCAGTATTTCCTGTAATTTGCACTAGTTAATCACTGGCTCTGCATGCCTCGCCAGGCGGGACAAGCAAAGCTCAAGAAAGTTATTGTTGCAGGATTTATGTACTAAACTTCCTGTAAGAACATTTTACCCCAAAGCTCAGTAGGTCCAAACCATTTCCTTCCAACCATGAGTAGTAACCACTCTTCCGTTCTAACCACTCTTCCTTATTATTCTTTTGTTACCTTTTTCTTCTTTCTACTGAACAAAAATCTGAACAAGAAATGCCAGTATGCAAACAATTACTAAAACAATTTAAATAGAACTTATTTTCAAATAATTCCTCCTGACTAACGTGTGCCTCTTGGCTGACATTCTGTATTGCAGAATAGCAGCACAGTTTTCATGGCAGAGGGAAATGTCGAAGGTGATTGCTAGGCAAGCTGCCTGAGTAGGAGCAGATCTGAATCTCTCTTCCTTCCAGAGTCTGCTCATTTGCACTTGCTGGCATGTAACATGAACAGCTGTGTAGCGGCAGTGGACAAGTTGTGCACAGACATTTGGAGAGTGGCAACTGGGAGATGCAGCAAGGGAAGGAGAGGTGCACGGGAGGAATCCAGGGCAAGCTGGGGAAGCTGCTTTATTGCAAAGGGAGTTGGGGTGAAAAGAAGTTCACTGAAAATGAGTATGAGGACATGGACGGGACTTCAGGAAATGAGCTTTTACAGTACTTACATAGACTGTGTAGGTGTTACGGGACATGTAATTGTGAAGACGTATGTGTGTATGGGGCAGTTTTCAATGAGATGAGAAGTGTCATTGATAGACAGGATGTATTTAGTAGACCCTGAGGGAACAAAAAAAAGTAGATATGATGGGAAAAGACCAGTCCTGCCCTCTGCCTTGAGAGTGTGGAAGTCAAAAAGTTACACTTGTTCTGCCTTTATAGTATGCATGCATGACAGGGCAGGAGACTTGGGAGCTGAAAAGGATGGGGAAGAGATTGTGCAGTGGAAGGACTGAGGCAGAATTAGGGCCTTAGGAAAAGGTGGAGTGGTTACTCATAGTTGGAAGGAAACGGTTTAGACCCTACTGGGCTTAGGGGTAAAATATTGTTACGGGAAGCTTAGTCCAGAATAGTTGGGAAGGGAGGATGAAAAGAGGTGAGAGGACCAGAGGTCAAAAAAGGAGACAGGATGAGAGAGTAAATGAGGGAAGCTGTAGGAGCAAATGAAGATCTGAGGGGAATGAGGAGAATGGTCTAAAGAGATAGAAGTTCAGGCTCCTCTTAAGTGTGTTGCTTGTCCTGCTTCCTTTCCCCATAGAAACTCAACCTGAGGTATTTTGAATGATTATGTTTTAATATTTTGGGCCCTCTGTTGTTCATCTAGAACAGGGCTGATATGTCTTCAGGCGTGTCCCTGCCCCAGTGCTGGTCATCTGCAGTTCATCACCAGTGTCCCTGCCCTCGCATGAGTTGCCCACAGGCTGAAGTCACCTTGGAGGTGTCCTTCCTCTGGTATCAAGTACCTTCTCCCAAGTGTGCATCTCCACTGTGTCCCCAACAGCTTCCATGTGTCTCTCCAGTTTGTTTCCATCATTTTCTCCTGCCCTGCTACTGGTCTTTCTTAAACATGTTTGAGCAGTGATGCCATGTGTTCCCCGACTGGCCGCAATTTTGGTGTGTGATGGGCTGGTTTTTTCCATTTCCAAGCTGGCTGGATGCTGCTGTTAGAGCACAGGGCAGTTCCTGGCCCACCAGCAGCCCCCACTGCCTAAACCCTAACAGTGCCGATCAATAGGTCCTGATTGTCCTGTTGTCTCTGTTGCAGCTGCCATCACCAGCTGCCCCACAGCACACAGCTTCTAGCTTTCCTCCAAATGCCAGGGCTGGCACTAAGAAATCCTGTGTCGCCACTTGTCCCCCTGCTGCCACGTGCTCTCCCTGCCAGTTTCTCCATCACTGCGAGCCAAGCTGTTCCCAGTAGGAAGAGAGACTTCAGAGCTGTTTAAGTCAAGGTCCAAGAGCATCAGCCAACTGTGCCTCTGCACCTCTTGGCACAGCTGCCCTGTCGCACCACTCTGCCCAGGGCCCCTTTCCTCCCTGGTACCCCAAGGAGCCTCCCAGGCAAGAGCTCGTTGTGGGGCCTGGGCAGTCAAAGTGCAAGCCCCATGTCACTTGGCTGCACTGATGGCAGCCTGCTCGTTTCAGTGTTGTTGCAAGTCCCAGAAGGGTGAGTGTGGTGTAGGAAAAAGGTAACAGGGGGCTAAAGTGCCACAAGTGAACAGAGGTGTGGCCTCGACACATTCCTGTTGTGACTCGCAGAGGACAAAAAGAGCTGTCATCTCTGCATCCCTTGTCCCAGAGATGCAGGGACTCCTCCGGAGTCATGTATGATGGATGGACCAAATTGGTGGTAATTTGGTTCAGGCTCCAAAGTCAGTAAAGGCCTGGGCCATAACCAGCCCAAGAACTTCTGTAGTTCCAACTTGTTCTCTGAAAGCTTGTGCAAGAACAGGGTGACATGGTGAGCACTGATGCATAAGAGCTTGGAAACTGGAACACCGACCATGTGATTAACACAAGAATAGCAGATGGTTCTTCCAAGACTCATTTGTCAAGCAACAAAGGAAGTTGTGGGTACAAGGAGTCTCATGCTTACGTTTTCCATCGCATGTAATTTGACTGTGAGCCAACGACTTTATTCCATAAATAAGACAGCGTAAGTGCGCCTTCTTCGAGCTTTCCCTGCTAATTAGCTGGCTGCATGGTGGTGATCTCCCCTTGAGCTGGGATGCCTCTCAGGGTTACTCCTTGAGGCTGAGAGACCCCTTACCAGCTGTTGCTCTTTGGTAAGTGACCGATAGCGTGCATAAGCTTGTATTATAATGCACTAAGATTTTGTATTGGTAACTTTGAATCACTATTATATTCTCTGTGCTGTAAGCAACTTTGCCATTCGTTCAGTCTCACTCTTACAATATCTTAATTAAACCACTGGTGCTGCTACCTTTGGCAGCAGTTCTTTAGGTGGTCAAAATCTCCCCCGAGACAGAGGGACAATGGGATCTGGTCTTCTGGGGGCTGTTGTCTGATGTTGTTTGTGATGGGATGTTCTCTGAGGCAAGGACCTGAGCGGGGATGATGGGCTGACCTTGGCTGGTTGCGGCATGCCCATTCCACTCCTCAACAGGATGCGGGGAGAAAAAGAGGTGAAAAAGCTTGTGGGTTGAGATGAAGACCAGCTACCATCATGGACAAAACGGACTTGACTTGGGGAAATTAATTTGATTTAATGCCAGTTAAAACAGACTTTCATGGTGAAAAACAAAAACAAAAATTAAAACACTGCCTTCCCCCCATCCTCCCTCTTTCCCAGGCTCATCTTCATTCCCAACTCTTCCACCTCCTCCCCTCCAGCAGCCCAGTGGGAAGAAGGAATGGGGTTTGAGGTCAGTCCATAACCACTCCTTCCTGCCGCTCCTTCCTCCTCATGCTGTTCCCCTGCCCCAGCGTGGGGTCCCTCCCGCAGGCCCCCATCCCTTCAGGGAACATTCACCTGCTCCACCATGGCCTCTCCATGGGCTGCAGGGGAGACCCTGCTCTGGCGCCCACAGAACATCCTTCCTCCCCGGCTTGCTTCAATGACCTTGGTGCTCAGGCTGTTGTTCACTTTGTGTTTTTCTAACCCTCACTTCTCTGCTGGCCTGGGATTTTTGCCCTTTTTACTCTTTATTAAGTAGGTTTTCACAGAGGCGCCATCAGCTTGGCTGAGGGGCTTGGGCACATCCCACATACTGGAACAGGGCCCCGACACAGCTAGTACGGAGAGGGAGATAGCGCTTGAAGAGGGAATGTTGTGTGAGAAACGCTCCTTATCCAATAACAATGGCTCAGGCAGTGAACAACACGAAGCACATTTTATTTAAACGTTCTTGCAAGAGCTGGTGACCTAGCAAGTAGGCACACTTTTGGTTCTTGAAACACACCTTTTTATTTCCTAATCCCAGCCGAATTTTCCCTCCCTGGTTTCCCATTGGTTAGGTACTCCAGGGTTCATAGTCTGTCCAGAGGGCCTAAAATCCTTCCCAGATGCCCTGCCTCTACTTCTTCTTATGCTACACCTAAAGGGATTATCTGACTAGTTTATTTCTTTCCTTTTTGGTAAAATTGCTCAGTGTCATTAGCCCTGGTTAAATGTTTGACTACCCTTCTAGACTCTAATCTGGTAAGAATCAGTTTGTCCTTCTGTCTGTGTGATAAGAGATGTTCTACAAGCCTTTGCTGGAGCCTCTCATAGAAACAGCTTTTCCCCGTTGCAAGAAAAATACTCGCCTTTCTTACAGTTGTTATAGCCTATATGTGACAGCGTGGACAGAGAGGGAGGCACAGCAAGGAAGGCGAGTGGGGGTGAGCAGCCTCTCACAACTGGAGGAGGAGGAGGGGGGAGACGGTGACCTTGTGGTGGGACGGCTGGCTCCTGTGGGTAACACCGAGCCCTTGAGACTGTGGGGAGACTGGTGTCAAACCCTGCTGCCAAGGCAGCCCTGCAGAAAACAGTCAAGAAAATGATGACGCCACATCTCTGGCTTTGGGCTCGCGAACAAGGCGTTGGAGAGAAGGACGCGGCTGCTTTTGCCGCCTCTCTTTCGCCTGTGTGGAAGACGCAGCGATAAGCCAGCCATGAGGCAGTCTGTCAGCAGATGGAGAGCAGGCGAGACTTGCCCGTGCCGGGCTAGTCGACAGGCAGGATTTACAGTCTTCTCTGGACAAAGGTGTTTTGTTCTTCCCCTTGTGCCTCACACGAGCCTTTCACAGCCTCTTGTCCTTGGCGTCATGGATGCTAAAATTATCTCCCTGCTTTCATGTGCTTTCTCCTTGTCAGTTCTGCCCTCTCCCATGACTGTTGTTGATTTGAACATCCTGAAAGGAGGAAACAAGAAGCATAAATACCTGATAAACCTGGCCATTTAGAAAAAATGGGTGTGGGGGGAGGAGAAGGAGGGGGAAATGAATTATAAAATGGGAGGAACACCACTAAGACCTCACTCTGTGTTAATTTTTAACAATAAAATCATAGAGCCCCAAGGAACTGTTTCTCAATGGGATAAGAACATTGATTTTTAAAACTGAAAAATCCATTTTTTTTCTATTTAACTGCCCCTTTTGTGCTGACTGCAGGATACTGCACATACTGCGCGGCAGAGTGCACTAAAGTGTACAAGGAACAATTACCTTGACATTGGTTAATGGCCGAGAAACTTAAAAGAAATTTAACAGAACTGTAGCCATTTCTCTGCTTTCCTCTTCCCTTCTCCCCTCCCCTGCCCTCCCCCCAAAACAGTAGGGACATTCGTATCATATCTCCCAAGGCGTATTTACACTCACATGCTCATGGCGGGGAGGACTCGTCCCTGTAGGAACCATTAGGAGTTTCACCACCAGAATCAATCTCTCTAAATGCCACCTGAGATTTTAATCTATACGTATATCCTCACTCGTAGCCTAATACCCACTCAGTAATAACTGTTCTAAGTAGATCACAGGATGCACATTGTCATGTATGCTATGATAAACAAATATTGTAACTCATGCACAAACAATTCAGAAAAAGATCTGCTATGTGTGGATAAATATTAGCAAAATGGAAGAAAAAGAAATCTTAAGAATAAGGTGGTTTATTTATAAATTTTATATTTATAGAGTTAATAATTCCTGTTTTCTCCATTATGTAGAATATGGAGAAACCAGAAGAAGATTGGAAAAAATACAGGAGAATAAAACAGGTTGTAGGCTTTTGTTTGTGGCTTGCTGTTGTGTGAGTACCCTGGAGATTGTGAATTTTTTTTCCCTTGAGGGATTTCTGTTTTATTTTTGACGACAAGGAAAACAGTCTGTGGAACAAAATGAAGGTTTGTGTAGCAGTATTTAAATTGCCTAGGTAAGGTCTGCTGCTAGAACGTTACATCAGCTTTTGGTTTTAAAAGTGTTTGGAGGGAAAGAGAATAGTATGGTAAATAATAAATTTACTTGCCCTCGGACTGGGTTGTGAAATGCCTCAGAGAATGGATGGATACATCTGATGAAGATAAAAAGACATGTTGGACTATTTGTCTAAGCACAACAGGAGAACTTATAAGACCTGACGGTTTGGGATGTTTATTAGGATTTAGCCATGTTCTAGGGAAGAGTAATGAAAGCCATAAGTGATTGCAGTGTGCAGGAAATTGGCATTTGGAGGTATGAGGAGGAGCCTGGGTTGTCTCCACTAGTGCAACAAATCGTCCTGAAAGGCAGAAAGCTGAACTGTGAGGTTATGTTGTCACTTTAGCTATTGGGGACCATATTTATTTGATGACTTTAGACCATTGGAGATGGTGAACAGAATCCAGAATGTTTTGTCTAAACTGGTAAAACATTCCTTTACGATATCCATGTCCTAAAAAAAAAATCTCCATTTTTGTAAAATGCAGTAGTTATTACAGGTTTTTTGTTTACTTATCTGTAAGAAAAAAAATCTCACATTTTCTCTGTGAACATACCACAGATGCAAGTAATAAATGAGGACTCTTGTCCCAGTTTATATCATTTCTCTATTTCCACTCTTTGTGCTAAGTACTATTTAAGAGCCATAATTAATGAGACAGAAAGTGTGAGGTCCTTTAAGGCAGTTACCTGGCACTATCTTCAGCCTGCTTCTCTGGGGATCATTATTTTGACTATTTGTCTTCTGTTTCAGTTGCTCTGGGGCTGATGTCATGCTTCCGCTATCAGAAGAATTGTGTATCAGTAAACCTTTGCTGTGCCAGCCTCTTCCTCTGGTAAGCGCAATTTAAAATTCTGGGGAACCTCCTTTCTCTCCTGCTGTCTGCTCTGAACACACGCCCTTCAAAACCTCAGGTTTTCAGAAGGTAAGTCTGGCAAATCTCTTCTGGCTATTGCACGACAACCAGAACATGCACATGATTTTATAATTATCTCTTAAGAGTTCAGCTAAAGGACTCCTTGCTTCCAGTTATGGCAGAAAGGCTCCGGGTTTGGGAGGGAAAACTCATGAGGATTTGTTTTATTTTACTGGAAGAGGGCAGAATTTGCCCCTCCAGACTCCTGTCACAGAATGGGCCATTGCCCTGTCACCATGTTTATCAGTTTTCTGGGAAACCAGCTGAATTACAGGAGATAAGACCTCTTTATTCATTTGGCCTGTGTTACCCTGCTGGCTTCAGCTCTGTCTTGTGAACACATAAGCACATTCGGGGCTATGAGAGAAGGCATGGACTAGTTGGTAAGTGGACTTTCCACATCTTTACTCCTCAGTCCACAGTTGAACTTGAGGAAGATTAATTTATGCTCGTTCTTAATTTGGCTGGCACCAGATGTCCTATAGAGATTTCAAGATGCATACTTGAATGTGCCACAAACTTAACTGCCGGCTTCTGAGCCCACAGACATCGCTACGAGGAAGGTGGGACTATTGCAATGGCTCAGTCTAATCCATGTGGGCACAGGGGGATCAAAGCCATTGGGACAGCATCTTGTCTTGCCCTGGTAAAGGCGATGAACATGCCCACAGATCTCAGACAGAAATTCTGCAATGGCATGAACAAATACAACTTAAAAGGAATGTGCATTCACTCTGACAAGCCCTGCAGAGACACTGGCTTTAGGCTGCTGAGATCAAGCGGCTTGAAGTATCTGGGAGCGCCGGCCACCGCATTTCACACCAGATGAATTATTTAGCAGTGCAATCTGCAAGGATTATAAATAGGAATATTAAATTCCTGAAAGAGCAGATTTGGGAAAATATTTCTCTAATGAAAATCATAAACAAATGCAGTTGTTTCCAAATCCCAACATTTTCTGAAACTGTTATCCGAGCAGAAACATCTGTCTCTCACATAAGACCAGGTCTCTCTTAATATAACACAGCCTCTGATGTTCTTCCTCCCTTAATCTGCTTTCAGCCTTGTCAGCTGTGCCAAGGGTCTGTGCTGAAACTGCCAGTTCTCAGCCATTCGCTACGGCCACAGTGGGATATTGAGGTGTGGATGATCACCTCCAGGAAGCACTTGCTGTATTCAAAAGGTGTGGGAGAACACAGGTTTTGGTGGAGGAAGAGTGCAATTGATGGTTGTCCTCAGAGTTGAAATTTTTATGGAAGAGGCTAGTGTTCAGTGCATTTCCCCTGGGTTATCACTACAGCCAGACCAAAAACAGTAGATGAAAAACTCTGCTTCAGGACCAGGAATACTTTCCTCCGGATAATTAGGTTCTGCAGACTTGAAAGTGGATGTCTGAGTCTCATACTTTCCCTCGTTCCTCTCTCCCCCTTCAGAACATGCTGTGGAAGATAAACAGTACCACAAATCTCACCAATTTCTGAATCTTGCACAGTTTCCTAGTCATAGTCTGCTTCATTTTTGAGTATCTTTCCTGCAGACAAAAATTTAACACTTTAACTTCAAAATATATATGGAGAGAGAAACATACTACATTTTCTGTGCAGGACATTTTCACTGAGGTGCAAGGGCATTTGAAACGTGTTTGAAACAAGATAGTTGTTCCTTTTCCGTTGGTATTTAAAAAGTGGCTTCTGATTTTGGGTGTCTGGCTCCAAATAGCTGCTAGGACCTGGTTTCCAAGGGAGTCAAATATTTACAACATTAGAGGACACGTGGAATTCTGCATGCTTATGCTGGTAGCTGCTGATGGCTGTTCTGATCCTGAACTCTGCACACTGTAATAAAACAGGCATGGATGGTGGTTATGCATACTCATGAAGTGCTTTACCAATGCTGGATGCATGGTTGGACACAAGAGAAGTTGGAGGAGGCAAATCCTTATCAGGGCCCCAACTTGAGTGCGAATGAAGAGCGATACTCACTTTCTCTGGAGCAGTGGCCTTCATTCTTGTTTTATTTGTGGGTCCCTAGCAAATTTCCAGTAGAGAGGCAGGCTCTCCTGTACAGCAAATATTAATCGCCTGGTAATAGCTTTCCTTTTCTAATCCTAAAAAGATGCTCAAGTCCCAGGACTAAAATGTTGCTGTAGAGTACCCCATTATGAACAGTGTCATAATCTCAGCCATTCTTCAGGTCGCTGAAGAGGAGAAAGGGAAATCCCCTCCAAAACAGGCTGAAGGCTGTTCTTTTCACCTTTCAAAAAAGCATCCTCTCCCATTACAAGGTCCCTTCCTTCCCGTTGCTATACCCACTTTGACTGTGGCCCTGCAGGGAGGGGTTGCAACAGAGGGAACTAAAGGCCTGGAGTCCAATCCTGCTCCTCTCAGAGAGGTGCTGGCCCTTTGGCAGCGGTGAAATGAAGATCTTCTGTGCAACAGGGTTCAGGCGACAATCCTAAAGTGCAGGGTAACCTGGCAGAGACCACTGCACTACCTTACAGAGTCAATGGGAGAGACTGGGCAGCACCTGGGCAAGCGGTGGAGGAACTCCAAAAAAAATTAAATATTTCTGGTGGTATTTGGGATTAAAGTCTGAGGCACTGGAAATGCATATATTACATAGAAAATTTTAACTAAGTATCTTCACAAGATGGGTACAAAGAAGTAGCTAACATCCATCCTGAACAGTTGCCACCACCATTTCTGTGACGGGGGAGAGGTGATGGACGGCATTTGTAGGACACTCACAGAACACACAGTCCTCCCTGAGTGCTTTGTTAGCAGAATGAGCGATGCACTTTTTTTTTTATGTTAAACCTAAAAGCTACGTGTTCTATTTATACACAAAATCTTTCGCAAAGCTGAGGACTGAGATTTGAAAGCCAAGAAGTTTACTTTTAGCCCATTGGTTGAAGTCTTCAAGAAGAAAACTGTGAATCTGCAAGGAATAGTGTAGTTGCTGTGGACAGAGCCCTGACACACGCTTTGGGTGTCTGTGAATAATATCAGAGGATATGCCCAGGCCCCTCCTGTTTCCCCCACGTTGTCCCCGCGGCCCATCTTTTTTAGAGCCTTGCAAGAACCGCATCCAGGACAACAGTGTCACCTGCTGGTAAGCGAAATGACTGCTCCTGAGCGCTCTTCTCATTCCCACCGCACATCGCCAGTTGATCTCCCGTGTTCTGTGAGAATACCACTTCTCGCCCTTACATTAATAACGTGCCAATGCGGTGAAGCGGTGCCAGTAACAGATACAGCGGTGACAGCACTTCTTTAAATTTCTGTGTTATTTAAACACTAGAGATTTTCCGAGGTTTGCTTAATGAACAATAGCTTTGGTGTTAGTTATATTATTTTAATACCGTATTAAAATTGAGGCTAATACTCAGACACATTTCGTTCTGCATCTACTGTTGGTTATCACCTGCTCACCTTGAAACCTCCACGTAAAAAGTCTGTGGATCTCGCGCTTCTGTACATGTCTAACACGCATATATTTCATACAGGTGGCCAAATGAGTGATCACGCAGAAGAAAACTGCAAGAAAAGCATTTCTGCCCAGGTAACATCTGCAGAAGGAAATTTCTCTCCTAACAACTGCTCAATAACACAAAAACAATTGGTATGACTTCTCCAGTACCATTTTGTTATCAACACACTTACCATTGCCTTAAATTTCTTCCACAGTTACAGAAATAAAAGGCTGGAGTCAATAGGGAAATATCAGTAATAACAACAGTGAAATGAGTGAAATTTGCAGTGCAGTGATTTAGAGGGCCAAAAGCACTTCTGAGCTCAAATGAAAAAGTAAGTAGGGAAATAGGAGAGTACTCTTAGAGGGAGGATTACCCCTATAGCTTATTATTTGTTTCCAAGTTGAAATTGCATAATTTATGATCGTGGCAAATGGTGATGCTGGAGCATACTTTCTGCACAGAAAATCTACCCCGGACTCAAAAGCAGAACTGTCTGAATGATGTAGGCGCATGAAATTGCCCTACAGGTTTTCAGGAGGATGCAACTGAAGAGGCACAGCATTAAACACCCTGTAAATAAGTGCACTCAATTGCACGGATATTTCTAAATCACTGTATCAGCAGGTTGGACTGAATCACAGAACTGTCACTGCTTCCCCCATGAGAAGCAATGAAGGCACTCACTTGTTTGTCAAAAAACACCGTGGACTCTGAAAGCAACGGCACCCTCCAGTGAAGCTGAGGGGTTGCAGTTAGATCCATTTACCTAAGAGGTGAAGAGATAAATTTGCACATACATCTGTGCCTTTGCATAACGAAGGAGTATGTTCAATGTCCACGATCACTGTCCAAAGATAAATTGTTTGACAGAATGACCCTGTTTGTTTGCACTGACTTTAGACATGACTGTCAGCATACACAGGCTATGGGGAATAGCAATACACAGAGCTGATGTTTTAACCTGCAAAACTACTCAGCAGTTTTAGCTAATTGCAAACATGAATTCCATAAAATGGGCAAGAAAATGCTCTCTCCTATTTCTCAAAAACTGCTCAGTTTAGCTTATTTATTTTTGTCTGTGCTATTTTTATACTTCTCACTTGTGCAAATGCTTCCTTCCTGCAGTAGTTGCTCCACCAGACAATTCTCTTGCCCACAGATTGTTTGGACAAAGGTAGATCCTAGGCATCTGAGGGAACGGTGAAGATAAGGGCGAACCCAGTTGAGATGCTTATAATCACAGTACTTGTTTTTACATTATGGATAAAGTTGAAGAAAAAAATGCATGGTTCTGCCTTCCACAAGACAACTTTCAAACTCCATGCCACTGTACAAGAGTCATGTCTTCACAGTCATGGTTGTTCCCTCTCCTGTCACGATGCACAATCGGTCAAAGAAATACTCAATTAACAGTTAGACAAGCAAACATGTTAAACAATGTGATCTTAATTTAGGTCGTACCCATGTTGTTTTAAGTTACCAAGAATATTAATTTTAATGTCATTTGAAAGCCAGTGAGGACACTTGGCAGCCAATAAATATTTGTTCCAATTGTACTAATTGGAAACTTTCTATTGTTTATTTATAGCAACAACTTGAGAAACAATTAAAATCCTTAGTCTTTCAAAATCCAGGACCTCAGGTAGCTGAGTTCAATCCTGAAGCTAGAGAACAGAAGAAGAAAGCGTGCATGTTACAGATGAAAGAAGATATTTTTAATAAGCCCAAGTAAGATTTACTAATTTATTACATATTTTACTTTAAAAATGGCTGGTATGCTATTTACTGAATATTAATGAAATTAATAAAAGCATTAATATTTTGCAGATAAATTTCTTACTACATATGAAAGCTGTGATGGGAAAACAAACTTTTTCTGTGTGACTGAAGAGAATTTTGATTTACTTCTTTGGCACACTTTCGTTTTTAACAACAGTGGCTGTTGCAATTAGGATATCATGCTGGTCTTTCATTACGCTGTGAGGTTGTTAAAGAGGAAATATTTGTTCCTGGACAGAAGTTTTCCACATTTGGTTTAGTTTTCAAACACGTTGAAGCATCCTCTGAGAATCACTTTTTCTTCTCTTTTGCAGAATTACAAAGAAGTATGACAAACACGGCAGGCTGCTTTGTAATAACGTCGATTTGTGTGATTGCCTGGAAAAGAACTGCCTGGGTTGCTTCTATCCTTGCCCCAAATGCAACTCAAACAAGTGTGGACCGGAATGTCGCTGCAATAGGAAATGGGTTTATGATACAATTGAGACTGAAGCTGGCAATGTGATAAGCACGTTGCCATTTTCTGTCCCTGACTGATTTTCTTCTGACAGCAAAGTTCTTCAACCTTCACATTTTATTAAAGGAGATCTTGGCTTTATGAATTGTCTCTAGTGAAGTGCCTGGCAGTGGTGCTTGTGCTTCTTTATCGCTGCCTACCTAGCAGACTTTAACCTTCCCCATTAAGTACGTATTTCATTCTTCCTCATCCTTGCAAGCTTTACTGCGGCATCTAGTCAGTCCTCTCTAAATCTTGACTTTCTAAAACTGAAGGGGTCTGGACTGCTGTGGGAAGACAATTTTCTTACCCTGGGAAGCTGAACCACGTTACTTGTAAGGAGTTTATTTTCTTGCTGATTTCTCTGCTTCATTTACTCAGATGTGTGACACAGCTCTTTCTTTTGTGAATGCTTATACAAGTGTTTTTTCCTTCTGATGCATTCATGTCTTGTACAGGTGAGGCAGGAGTCATTTGAGATAACGCTGTTCTTTGAAACTAGGTCACCACTTTCCTCTGTATATAAAGCAGAGGAGAGTGGAAACGACTCTGCAATTCTTTCTTGCTGCCCAGGCTACAAGACTGAAACCAACACATTTGTTCAGTCAGCAATTTTTTATTTTTTTTTTTAACAGCATATGGCACACTCAAACTGGATCGGTCATTAATTATATAGCTACAGGTAAACAGAATGGACATTTTTGCCTCTGGACAGAAAAGTCTCTTCAGTTTCAGGTGTTTCCTTTCCATGCAAGACATCACCGATTTCAAATATCATAACTTACACCCAGTCTTATTATGAGGTAGGGGTTCTCATTCATAGAATCACAGAATTGTTAAGAGTCAGTAGGGACCTTAAAGATTATCTAGTTCCAGCCCCACTACCATGGGCAGGGACACCTCCCACTAGACCAGGCTGCTCAAAGCCCCATCCAGCCTGGCCTTGAACACTTCCAGGGATGGGGCATCCACAGCTTCTGTGGGCAACCTGGGCCAGTGTCTCACCACCCTCACAGTAAAGAATTTCTTCCTGGTTTCCAATCTAAATCTACCCTCTTTCTGTTTAAAACCATTATCCCTCGTCCCACCACTACACTCCCTGATAAAGAGTCCCTCCCCATCCCTCCTGTAGGCACCCTTTAGGTACTGGAAAGCCATTATAATGTTTCCCCAGAGCCTCCCCTTCTCCAGGCTGAACAAACCCAACTCTCTCAGCCTGTCCTCATACCATAGGTGCTCCAGCTCTCTCATCATCTTCATGGTCCTCCTCTGGACCCATTTGAACAGGTCTATGTCCTTCCTGTGCTGAGGGCTCCAGAGTTGGATGCGGTACTCCAGGTGGGGGTCTCACCAGAGCGGAATAGAGGGGCAGAATCACCCCCCTTGATCTGCTGGCCACACTTCTTCTGATGCAGCCCAAGATGCGGTTGGCTTTCTGGGCTGCAAGTGCCCATTGCCGGCTCATGCTGAGCTTCTCATCCACCAACACCCCAAGTCCTTCTCCTCGGGGCTGCTTTCAATCTATTCTCCACCCAGCCTGTACTTGTGCTTGGGATTGCCATGACCCAGGTGCAGGACCTTGCACTTGGCCTAGTTGAACTTCATGAGGTTTGCACATCATGATGGACACTCACACCCTTTTGAGGTCCCCTGGATCTTGAAGGGGGGAAAAGGCTGCAGATTGCCGCAGGCAATCTCCAGGAGCAAGCTGCTAGTGGTGGAATTATTCCCTGGGCTCAGTGCTTGTTGTTTTTGATGAGACTCTCCTGATTTTGAATGTGGCACCACTTCTCTCCCCTACAAGAGGCCATTCTCTGTGGACAGAGACCTCCTGCTCCACAGCAGAGATATCTCCCAGTAGAAGAAACTTCCTGGAACAGATGTCAAGAATGCTTGAACACAGCAATCTCCTTCTGACTTGATATCTCTGAAAGATTTGTTGCTCCTCTCAACTAATGACACCCCAATACTTAAGCTTGTAGCATAAAAACAGCCAGTACCAAAAAAACTTCATAGAAATATTTGCTATGGTGGTTAAAACACGCTCTGGCAGTTGGATCTGGTGCTGTTCTCTCATATACCTCACTAGTCCCAAAGTATCCTTTGGCTTGTGCCAGGAGTCCAAACAGCCCACATTATCTCTGAGCTGTATTTCTTAAGGTAAGTGGAAATCCTGCCAACATTGTCAGGGATTGGTTTCTTGTTCCAGGTGCACCACAGACTCATTCTGGACTTGACTGAATAAGCAGCTCTTCAAGAAGATAAAGCTGATTTACATGGACAGGAAGATGGCAGCCTTTCTTTGAAATAACCTCAACCTCTGAAATAGACAGGTTTGAATTAGCTTCACTTCCGCTTAAAGGCAAAACCCCATATAGTTTCTCAAGTGGATTCATGTGGTAAGGCTACATGTTAATTTTTTTGAGTAACATGATTAAAACCAGATTCGTGTAAATCTTCAGAATCCTATTGAATTCATTGGTATTACTTTGTGGTTTTTAACATGGACCGTACCTCTGTCACAATCATTGCTAAATGCAAAGTCTAAGTCCATCACAAACACAGTTAGTGCAATCTTGAAAATACACCACAAAACCTGAAGAAACAGAAATGAGAGCCAAGATAGGGATAATGAAATGAGAGGATGTTGGAGAGGCAGTTCTGCTGTGGTTTGGGAATGACTCTTCATCATTGCAATGATCCTGCTAACTTTTCCCCCAATTCTGAACGAGCAGCTGACAGTGCACAACTATAATCCCTATCAGGGCAGTCATACATGGGAGGGAGGAGACGGGAATAAGAAAGGAAAAGACCAGTGTCGTACATAGGTTTATACTGATTATGAAAGTTAGTGGTTGGTTCATGTATATAAAAATAACTAATAGAATGCCCATATCTGATAGTTTTTGTTAGGCACTTACCCAATGCCACACTGCATGACATCGTGGTTTTAAATAAAATCTCTTACCAGAAAAGGCAGAGAATTTTTCTTAGTCTCTTATGAAATTGGCCACTCTCCAGATGACTCTAGATCATCTTTTTACCTTATAAGATGTAAGTCTCAACAGAATATGTTTTTTCCCTATGGAATGTTTGCTTTAGAAAGCTAATTTTTAAAATAAGGGGAAGCAGATCAATTAACTGTTCCATTAAGGTCTGTTGGTCCTTCTCTCTCTCCCTTGCCCTGGATTATCCAGGTTAAACAGTTTGTGACACTACCAATTTACTTTGCCTGTCTTTTCCTTGTCCACATGGCTGCTTTGCTCATGGCTACCAGTGATCCCACTGTCTCTTAAGGGAAGATGAAAGCACGGGTACATATATTAAACCATAGCCTAGCTAAGATACCATCTCATCCTCTTGCCTAAAAATTGATTCATTTTGTTTAATTTGATTTAATTCCGTTTTACACCGTATTTCCCTTGGAACTAATTTCGTTTTACACTGTATTTCCCTTGCTTACAATCCATATCTACCTGGAAGGAGATATTCACCCTCTGCTTTCTTAGATGTTATTACTACAAGGAAGTAAATCTCACAGAAATGGGCAATGTGCTCCCGTATGATTTTTGTGTAGGTAAAGATGATTCTTTCTCTACTAACCACCTACGTGTTTGGGCACAGTCTTATGGGGATCCTCTCGATTCCAAGGACTCCACTGTCCATCTTGTGGCATTGACAAACTGGAAAACTCAGAAAAGAAAGTAGGAGCTATGCACAGCCTCTTGTTGTTTGCCTCCATTGCGCTCCCTTGAACTTAAAGCCAGAAAGCTAGCCACTGGAGACACTCGTTATTTAACAATTTGTCTGTACTTCTTGATATGAGAAGTTGTCACAGATCTGAAGAAAAAAACCCCAACAGCTGTCCTTGCATATTGTATTGGATACTTAGAGCTGCTCCGAAAACAACGGCCAATTTAAAGGAAATATTAATAAAATTATTATCGTGTGGCTCACCATGAAAATGAAGGCCATTAAATATTGACTTTCAAGATGCAAAGGTGTGCTAAACACAAAGGACACATGATGCTTTATCAGATGAGTTCAGAGATGGGAGTTTTGAGTAAGGCAGCAGACCAAAGCTGTATAGGGGCACAAGGCTAACAGGGCAGTTGGCTGTAGCAAGGCCACCACTCCTGTGGTACCGTGAAAATGATGAATGACAGTCAGTCCTGGGAGAAGTCAGATCTGCAGTTCCAGAAAGTCTAGGTATTTCAGTCACAATCTGAGACCACTAAACTTCCTCCTGGTTTAAAATGAACTTGTGCATATGGTGAGGTGCCATTCAATCCCATCGCATCATTTAGAGAAAAGTAAGTCCATACTGCTATTGAACTTAGACTACTATGTGCCAGCATTTGTCAAGGTGAGGACTGCACAGTTAATATTTGCCAGCCTTTGTGATTCCTAAAAACAATAGAAAGTAATTTGAAAAAAAGAATACACTTTGGACTCTTTTCCAGACAATTTTCACGATCCTTTTAACACCTCCTATAAGAGCACAACTGAACTTTCTCTATATACACCCACATCAGAGTAGAATACAGATTTGACTCACTTCAGTGGGAAAACCAGAAGAGCTTGACTAAAAAAATACAGACTGATACCTTCTAGATAAATATTTAAATTTGCTTTAGATAAATATTTGCACCAAAAGCATTACAGTTGCTGCAGCTCTATTGAGTTATTGTTCATGATCTAAAAATATTTTAAAACTAATTACACATGTTTCAATGGACTATTTAATTTGATGCCTTTCTGTTTGGAAAACAGATACATCAAGTCTGAGCTAACTGCAACTTCAGACATTACTTAGAACACGATACTTGCATTTCTTTAACCCCAATTTGTAATCTTGGCATGAACCATAGAAAGATTACCTGTTGTCCCTACCATCTGCAGTGGGCAATGCACCTTTTCTCCATTGGCCTGGCCCTGCAAAGTACTGACCTCCTTCCACCTCCACTCAGGTGCAAATGTATGAATGCTGCTCCCTTGCAGGATCACATCTGTTTGTGTTATAATGGATTAAATTAAGGCTTATGGTCCACAGCTGAATGTCCTGTACACTCACAGATGCCTTCGATTACAGGAGTAGGCTATGCTGGTCTGATCTCCATTGTGAAGCACTGCGTCACCCAAATAATCTGACTCCCTACACATGACTAGACATAACAGTAAATGTTCACATATAAGCACAAAAATAGCGAACGATAAACCAGCATACAGAACCAATAAACTAAGAGTCCCCTGCCCTTACACTTTTTGAACAGAATCCAAGTAGCCTTGGTGATTTTAATGAGATTACTTATGCAGTGGAACGCAGCAAATGACACAGAAAGAATGGCAGATTGTTTTGTAATGACAACAGTCACAGACACCAACAGATAGATGTAATTTAACTGAAATGCTTAGAACATGCTTTACAAAAAAGAATTATTTTTTAACAAGATTTCAAAAGTTGAGCTATTTAACACTAGGTAAGAGGCACAATACAATCCCTGCTACACAAATGTGTGCTGATGTGAAACATTACTGGTTTATTCTCATTGAGTTGTAGGACAGTTATTTAGTCAATAAATACTGTCAGGGATATTGTACAATCAGGTCTTGAAGGAGTTCAACCTGGTTCTTTGTGTGTACCTTCAGAAGTAATGACAAATAACAGAGATGAAGATGGCAGAAAAAAAAAGACTTAAGTGTAGACTGAATGCAAGTGGAAGTAAGAGGCTACAGAATAAAAATGGATCAAAAGGAGCCAAAAAAAAAAAAAAGGAAACAAAAGAAAACAGGTCCTGGTAGGATCCTGAGAACCTGTAGTCCTCAATGCCAGATCAGCTTTACTCGCTTTCTATACATTTACTACCCATTTCTCATGACAGTATTTGTTTCTCTGTGCTTTAAAACCTCTAATGAAAGAGATTCTTCAACTTTCTCATGCAATTTATTACAGTGTTTAACTAACCTTGCATAGAAAGTTTTCCATAATTCCTAACTTTACATCCTTTTCATGGTCTATATAATCAGTTTCACCTGACAACCACAGAAGTATTTTAAAAAGCAGAGCTTAAATGAATTCTAACTGAAGGGCTGGGTGATGAGAGAAGTCTGTAAAACAAACCATAACCAAATCACATGTTCTGTGAAAGAACAGAACATATAGTTCAATTTCTGGAAATGCAAAGTAGGGGAGACTGATGTTTTCAAGACTGTTACAAGGCAGTAAGTTTCCTAACTTTCATTAGCAGCTAAATGCTCCCAAGTCCCAGTCACTGATGCCTAAGATTTTGTCATAGGATGGGAGCAGGTCAATCCAAAAACCCAGACAACATCCATTTCCATGTCTAAGTGGAATATTTTGAGTCAAAATATGGATAACAATTTGACGCAAAATATGTCTTAACTAGATGGGTAGTTAAGACAACTGATAAAATACATTAAGTTGTGTAATATCATTAGTTCAGTGAAAAAGCTGTTATTCCCATCGGAAAAATGGATCACGGAGGCAAATACAAAACAAAAATAAATGAACGGATGTATGAGAAGTCACAATTTTTTATAATTCCTTTTTAGGAACAGAAAAGATATTAGGAAAAAAATATTTAATTTTGCACTTGACAGAACCTTGTCAGGCTAGCCTCATTATTTCCCTTCAAGTGCTCTCTTTCTTGTCTTTCTTGCATTGATCACAGAATAATACAGAGTGGAAGAAACCTCCAGAGGTGTCATGTCAAAACTCCTGTGTGAAGCAGGTCCAGCTGGAGCAGGTTGCTCAGGATCCTGTCCAGTTGAGTTTTTAGGGTTCATTTTCACCATTTTGACTGTTCATTTTGAATACTCATTTCATGCAGCAAAGCATGAAAGAAAACACTTTAAAATAGGTCCATATGATTACAAAACCAGAGAACTGGCAGCAAACCTGAGTGGTGCATCCAATACCTATACCAGCTGGAACTTTTAAAAATATGTAAGCAATTGTCTAGACTTCCAGTCGCCCTTGCTCATTTTGACTGAACAAACTTTATAAAATTCTGCTCTCGGGGGAGATTTCCTAGAACAAGAAGTTATATTATTTTTGCACGGAGGGAAACACTCATTCTTCTTTTCCAGCTAAATAAATTTCTTCCAAGAATATTGTCTTTTCATGTTTTATAAAGTACAGAAAAACAGATGAAACAGTTGAATACAATTATATTTCACCTCATAACAATAGATTCAAAAAATGTATCTGCCTTTCATAACAGCAACTGTGGGTCCAACGTCTGGTAAGAGTATAGCACAAATGTTGTTAAAATCTCAGCCAGGAATCCTCTGCTTTCAAATTCCTGTTGGAGTACGGCCAGGTTCGTCACTCTTTTTTCCTGAAGTTGGTTGTTAAGGCCAAGTCTACTTAAATAGACACTATCTTTTCAAATGGCCTGGCTGAAATCCGGGCCCTATTGAAGTTAATGAATAAATTCCCCTCACTTCAACAGAGGTGAGATTTCAGCATATATGTTTATAAAACATTTCTTTACAGTACCTCAAAATTTTCCAGCTTTTTCCCAGCTGCCTCTTGAGCCTACCATAATTTATTACCATACATCTAACCCTTCGGGCCGTATCATATAAGCCTTTACAGGCACATTCAGAAGTCCTTCGCAGATTTTTAATATATTTAGTTGGCTTCCCAGGAAAACAAGGTTTACACAGTCATGCTGCCTGTTCCTCTGTTTGCTTGTCCCGTTGTCTTTTAGCCCATTTTTCACTTTCAGCCAAATCCGGGAGGGGAGTTTCACCAATGCACGTCTCCACAGTACGGTTCAAACATGAGCAACCACGATACATGATGGAGGGGGAAGCACAGCCCCCGGCACCTTGTACCACTAGGCACCAACGGTGTATAAACAACATTAAAAGTTTATCAAGAAGTTTCAGCTGGGACATGGTTGAGGCGTCCAAGAACGTACCTGACCTTGAGTAGGATGTGAAACCACGGAATGTGCCTTCCATGTTCTCTTGCAGTTGCTGGCTAAGACGTAAGACAGCAAAAAAATATGTAACTTCTGGACAAAAGTCGAGCCAAGAGTGTATCCCAAACCAACAATGGGTAACTACAACGCAAAAAAATACATCGCTTTGTGAATGAGCATGCTAGTCAGGCAACCTCCCCAAGAGTCTCAAACATAAGTGTATATATACATGTATAATTAGGAGTGGTGAATGAACCATTATTGACCAACCAGCTGTTATTTTACCGTTATAAACACTGGGCGTTTGAAACATAAGGTGCACTGGCTGCTATTAGATACCTGGCACCTGATTCTGATGAATTAAATAAAACCAAACACCTCGACTCGCTCCGTCGACTGGCTCTCGCACACCGGGTGAACAACCCTCGTTTAGGGACAACGCCGGGCCGTCTGTAAAACGCTTAAACCCGAGGATTTCAACTACGACCTCCCCGAAGGCTGTGGAGCGATGCAAACGCCTGATGGAACCGCCACCATTTCTCCTCTCCCCGCTACCCCCAGCCCCGACGGCCGCCGCCGGCCCGGCCCGCCCTGCCCTCAGCCGGGGCGGAGCGGCGGCGCTTGGCCCCGCCAGGCTGCCGTCGGCGGGTGGGGCTGCAGCGGCAGTCATGGCGGCGCCCGTCGTCCCGGAGAGTGACAGGTACCGGCTGCTCCCGCCGCGGCGGGTCGGGCGCAGGGGCAGGGGCAGGGGCAGGGGCAGGGCCTGGGCCTGGGCCTGGGCCTGGGCCTCGCCGCGGTGGCGGGGGGGCGGCGAGGCCTGTCTCCTCCTGACCGCCCCCCCCCCTCCCTTGCGCGCAGCATCCGCAGGGCCGTGTCGCTGCTGAACACCGTGGACGCGGGCCGGTTCCCGCGGCTCCTTTCCCGCATTCTCCAGAAGCTGCACCTGAAGGTTGGTGGTGCGGGGCGAGGGGGGCCCACCGAGGCCCGGGCGGGTGCTTTGGCGGGGCAGCGTCCGGCGGTGGCGGTGCACCGGGGCACGGCCACCTACCGGCCCCGCGCCCTGCCTGGCGTGGCCTGGCCTGCGGCGGGACGGGACGGGAGCAGGGCCCGGACGGGAGCAGCCCTGACCCTCCGCTGCCCGGGTGCCACCGGGTCATCTTTTTGGGACGGATGTGACACATTTTGCTAAGGGACAGTTACTTCCAGTTGTTTTTTTAAAAAGTATTTTTGATGTCAGCTTTGCTCATCACTAATTGTTCAGGCTATTTCAGGTGAATGACCTAAAAGCCGGCAGAAGGTGGACGGCGTGAGAAGCAGCGATGCTTGCTGTGACCTGCCTCCATCCCTCCAGGGGCCGGTGTCTCTGAGGATGCTCCGAGGAGACGCGAGTTCCTTGGCTTTTTGCACAAACTCCACTTTTGCCCTCGCAAGCGAAACGCTAAATGCGTATTATTTTTTCCCCCTGTATTTCTGTATGTCCATCAACCAAAGCCATCTGTGGAATTGAAGTTAAAGTCCATAACTTCTAGTGAATATTTTTGTCGTCTTAACAGAAGGTGTTTTTTTTTTTTAATTGCAGAATAAATAAAAAAGAATAAAGAAACAAAATCAGTAATCAGTTTCATCATACAGTGCCAAAAAATTAAATGGAGACTAAATCTAATGTTGGCACTAAATATTGCAAGGGGTAAACTGTCAGATAAATGCTAAAACAGAAATTATTTTGTTGAGTTTCTTTTTCTTTCAGTGTCAGATTATGTTTATTCCCTTGTTTTGTGTTTAGAAAAAATATGAAAAGAAATACAGAATTTGTTTTCTATACACATAAATACAAACTAAACATTAACATATTACAGGTTAGGAGCAGCACAGATAGAAAATAGAAATGTACTAAATGTCTTAATTCTGAGCCTATAATGATTGTTTTGATTATTTAATTCAATTGCTGATTATTTTTTTCCTACCAAAATTACTAGTTTGGATGCTGCAGTTATTGCAGAGGGTTTTTCACGGATATTGACTCATTGGTAACTGGAAAGTGTCACCAACCTTTTTTTGAGGTTTTTGTTTGTTTGTTTTTGTTTGTTTGTTTTTTTTACTACTCAGTAGTAGTTTAGTAGCTTTTCACAGTTTTAATCAGCGTTTACCTGAGCTGGAGTGGTCTTTTTAATTTAGCCCACTGAATCAATCTCATTAATCCATCAGTTGGCCTTTCCAAAGCGCCTGACTCTAGAGCATGTTAACTTGCTGGAAACTTTAAATAAACTTACTTGCCTCAACAAAGCAGATACTTGGAGCTCTGCATTTCCTTCTAAAACCTAATTATCCAAATAATGTTTCTATTTTGATATTCTTATTACACAAAACCTTTTTGTGTTGTCTTGCAGTTTTGGATTACTAAGTGGTCTAAATGTGGTGGTTTTATGTCTGCAGCATAGATTTGCCAGTAATTACGTTTTAAAAGAAGGCAATATCTGCATTTAAATTACTATTTAATTTGCTGTAGTATAATAAATAGAACTGCTGTATTTTAAAAGTACAGCACGTTCTCAGTAGTCTTCAATAATACAGTAGGCTGTAGATCAAAACCTGAGTTTCAGAGTAAGCACAGATTAGGCCTTTATTTCCTTTGTAACATCGTGGATGGTTTTCAGAAGAGTATCCAGAGTGGAGGAAGCATACGTAACTAACTCTACTTCAGTTTTGCTTTCTGTTTTCTTTATGGTCGGAATGAAGTAATGCACTTCATAATTATCTTGTTTTTATTTATAAAAGGTTGTTGGAGATGATCTGATACTTGAAAGAAAAATGTTTCTTTAGTGTCTCTCAGATGCAAAGAGAAGGCATTTTCTTGTGATGTATTTCAAACAATCCTGGTAACTTCTCATGTGATACTGTTGCTTTTAATTTTGATTTTCAGTGACAGAAATTGCATTGTATTTTTCTGTTGGAAAAGAGCTTTACTTTGTTTTTTCTATTTAGAAACAGCTGGACAGCCACTATGTTTATAAAAATTATGAGAAAGTTTTTGTTTGACAAGTATGCTCTTGGCTGCTGAATGGAATGTCAGGACTAACTGTTTTTGTGCTTCAGGCTGAAAGTAGCTTCAGTGAAGAGGAGGAAGAAAAACTTCAAATAGCTTTTTCGTTGGAAAAGCAGGATCTTCATCTAGTTCTCGAAACTATATCATTCATTTTGGAACAGGTACCTTGGTTTTTATCACTATGAATTGATAATTTTTTTAATCCTATTGTAGATTTCAAAGTTATAAAAGTCAAGTTACAGAGGAATTAGTGAAGACATCTGTCTGTAGTATACTGTGTATGTTCTGGGGGCATGATTTTACTGCTTTTGTTTGCATGCCTTCCTGATTTGGATTGGACTCATTGCATTTGTGAAGTGAGTTTCCAGCTAATGCAAATATAGGTGGTGGAAGCAAGCTCTGCATGACTCTAAGAGAAGTGTTAATAATTACGAGATACAGTGTTTCTTCTTATTCATTGTAAGCGAGCCAGCCATGCATTTTTTAATTGCTGTAAGGAAAATACTAGATAGCATTATTGGGCATTGCTTAAGTTACATGAAGTGTCAGTTACGGAAAACTTTCACACACAGAGGTCTGTACTTAGGTGAACAGGCACATCTGATGTAGCTCTTGTCTGAACTAAGAGGTGTCTGCATGGTGTAGAGCGAAATACCTTGTAAAGAGAGAAGGCTTTCTGGTTCTAAAGAGAGAAGGTTTTCTGATTCTACAGTCTGCCACTACTCAGGCTGCAAAGCCGATGTAATACCTGGTAAATATGGTGACTTTCTTAGAAATTGTCACAGCTGCAATGTTACCCATCCATTTCATGCAAGTATACCAAGTGTAGTCTGTGCAGAGGGCATGCATACTGACGGTCTGTTGTGGGATTTGAATCTTGTCCGTTCTTACACATGTCAATGTGTGACTGTTTGCCCTTGTTAACACATTCCACAGCACTAGAAAGAAATCAAGCAAACAATCCTCCCCATGGCTCCTATCCACCGAAAAATCAAAATGAAACCTGAGGTCACATCCAGACTGGAATTTTGCATTTTCATCTCAGCCAAACAGCAAACTTACCTGTTTTATTGCCTGGTCTTAATTTCATCAGACTGCTTCGCTTCATAGAATAGTTAGAGTCAGCAGGGACCTTAAAGATTATCTAGTTCCAACCCCCTGCCGTGGGCAGGGACGCCTCCCACTAGACCAGGCTGCTCAAAGCCTCATCCAGCCTGGCCTTGAACACTTCCAGGGGTGGGGCATCCACAGCTTCTCTGGGCATTTATATGATAGTTATTGAAGATGAACAGAAAAAGCAGTTCAGTCTCCTCTAGGACTTACTACTTTTGCTTTTTAAAAAGAAAAGAAAGGGAAGGATATTAATATCCGCCCAAAGAAGTCTTGTAGATGGAGTATGTGTTGTATGAGGACTCTTGTATTCCCAGTGATAGCTACACTTCTTGGAGTAGCTTCTTGTTCTGTCAGAGCACATAACTTTTTTAGTAGCACTTTGGTCTATGGACACATTATAGATAATAAGACTGCTGCATGGTCTTTGCATGTGTTGTTTCTTTTTCCCTTTTTTTTTTTTTCCTCCCTGCCTTAGTGCTGATGGAATCCTGTGTTAAAGTGGAGACCAACATACTATATAGAGTGTTTACCACAAAAATTGCTGACAATAGGGAGGTAGTATCTAACTTACTACTGTCTCGTAGTTCAGGCTTGCTTGAACAGTATGAATTTGGATAAGTTGTCCTTTCTTTATGGTCACAGTTGACTTCAAAACCCATTTTTTTTCACTGAGATAGCTGCTTTGGTATTATGTACAATAGAAACATACACATATACATAGGCATTTTTTTATAGTTTGTCTATCTTGAGAAGACATTTGTAATACTGCATTTTTAGATACAATTGAGATAGAAAAGTGTAACTATCTTCTCAGTCAGAGGGTTAAGATGAACAGGATGCTTGCAGTCCCACAGTGGAGTTGCAAGTAAAAATCTTGTGTGGTCGTCTGTGGTAGAATATAGCTGGCACAACTGGTAGAACAGTACTCAACAACAGCGATTATTTTTCATTTTAACAGGCAGTCTATCATAATTTGAAGCCTGCTTCTTTGCGACAGCAGCTGGAAAGCATTCACCTGGATCAAGAAAAAGCTGAAGCATTTGCCAGTGCATGGGCAGCTGCAGGTCAAGATACAATTGAAAAGTTCAGGCAGAGGGTTTTGACACCTCAGAAGGTAATGTGGGTTGTTTTTTTTTTTTTTTTTCTAAGAGAGAATACAGCTGTGTAGGTATGTTTTAAAGTAAGGAATTTAAACTAAGATACAAAGATTGTGACAAGCCAAGGTACAGGAAAATAAAAAGGGTAATTATTAGGGAGTAGATCAATGTGATGGGGGCAGTGGAGTTCCATTGTCTTAAAGAGATGTTACGTGTTAGCTGAGCTGCTGTAACTGTTCAAACTTGACTGTATGTGCACTGTTAGCAATGTAAAGTAATGCAACCTACATACCATTTGGAGATGTTTGTGAACATGCTTTACAATAGGTCAAAGGTAAAATGTGCTCATAAACACTTGTAGTGGTTCAACTCATGGGTTTAGCTCATCAGCCTGTTGATTCTCTGTACGTGAAGTGTATCTGAGCTCCTGGCATCTTTAATTTTGTTGGCTGGTTGGATGGTGCATTTTGTGAGATAATTACTACAATTTGGAGATAGTTTTCTGTGATGGCATGATAATCTTACTTCATATGTGCCTGCTACCCATTAAAACTTTGTTACATGCTGTAGAAGTCTCATTGTATCTTTAGGCATAGATGTCTACATCTATAAGAAGGTATGGTAACACCATAGTGTCATTGAATCATTGAGGTTGTAATAGAGCCTTAAGATCATTGAGTCCAACCATCAACCTAACACTGCCAAGTCCACCACTAAACTGTGTCCCTCAGCACCATGTCTACACGTCTATTAAATGTCTCCAGGGATGGTGACTTAAGCAATTCCCTGGGCAGCCTGTTCCAGTGCTTGACAATCCTTTTGTTGAAGAATTTTTTCCTAATGTCCGATCTACACCTCCTCTGGTGCAACTTGAGGCTATTTCCTCTCATCCTTCTGTTGAGTCGTAATAAGCCTTCAACTGCAGAAGATGTATATAGAACACATCAGTGTCAGCCAGGATCAAATGGTTCAAAAGAATTGTGGAACAGTGACTCAATTATTCTTGATTTATTTTTATCACTGCTATATATCATGTTGAGATGGGATTCAGTTCATTACTTTACGATTTGGTTAGTAAAATATACATAGGAAATAAATTTTATATATAAGGTAGACATGATACATTAACAGAAATAGAACAACATAATTTATACCAGCAGGTTTACATGTAAATAAACCTAGAATTTTATTTAGGTGTAAAGCACACATTTTGAGAACGCAAGATATGTCTGTGGAACAGACTAAAGATATTCAGAATTGTATCACCGGTGATTTTTCCAAAGTATTTAAACTTGATCCTTTGTAAAACTGGGGAGTTTTTGACACATGACTTGAAGAATTTTTATGTGCAAAATTACAGTAACTCACGAACCTTACCAAGTAAATGACTGATAATGTAAGTATATATAAAAAAAAAACAAAACAAAACCAAAAAAAACCCCAAACCACACCTGAGTTGAGCAAGATCTTTTGAGCATCTATCTTTTCGAGATAATATTTACCAATGCCAAGCATACAAGTCCCAAAGTGTAAATGGTCAGCGATACAGTTAGTGTATATGCAAGTATGACTGTCCATTGAAGAAGGTGAGTAATCTGAAAACCAAGTGAAATCACAAAAGGTTATGAGGCTAACTTTTCAGAATAGAGCATACGTGTGCAGGATGGAAGGCAATTCTGAAGATAGCCTACAAAGCAGCTGTTTGAGAATTTTTTTTAGACAGACTGTGCACTAATACATATTTTACTGCTGGGTCTGCAGCATATAAGAAACTAATAAAAACACATTTATTTGGAATTTGTACCATGCATACCTGTGGTCCTTCTGTGACCTGGTTTGAGTATGATATTGGTTTGTGTTTTGTCTGCAGTTTTGTGACCCCTGCTACATGCAATGCTTCTGGTGTATGTTACAGTTTTGGAGATTCTTTGTGACCTCAGCACCATCTCATATAATGGAATGGCATTTTTCTAGTATATTAGATCCTATATAAAGCAGTTTTAAACTGTCATTTATAATTAAGCTTGCAGAAAAGCAACTGCAAAAATATCAGAGTGCAATTTACTTGTTTTTTAGCATGAAAGCAGGTTTAAATACAGATATGAGCTTTTACGTATGCTTAAATCATCATTTTCACTTCCCTCTTTTTTTTCTTTTCCTAGCCCAGATGACAGATTGAGTATCAGTTTGAGTGTGAGTTTAGATCTTAAGGTGTAATTTGAGTTTGAACTTGAATTTACGTTCTCAGTTTGTTTTGAAAACCTCTGAAGTCTTAATCCTGTAGATTTTAGTCAAGTGAAAAAATCAAAGTTCACAAGAACTTTTCCTTAACCCTAAGATTAAGTTCACAAACCAAATTGCTGAATAAAGTATTTATTCTGCTAAAAAGGCACACAGAGACCAAATATTTTAAAAATTGCATAGGATCATGGAAGAACTTGCCATCTCCTTATAATCTTACAAATCTCCTTGTAACGTCTTATCAGTGCAGTAGATGACTGCATGATCCTTGCATTGTTTCCTTCTGTATTCTATACGTAATACATATCAGCACGTATTCGCTGTATTATCTTTCTGTACCTTGAAAAATAGCAGGCAAAATACTTTCTTTCTAGTGGTACGTTGTTGTAGTAGCCAACTTGCTGTAAATGTTCATCAACATCACTTGAATTAAAGTTTAAAAAAAAAAGTTAGAATTCTGAAAAATAGTTAAATCATAGTAGCTTTTTAGATTAGATCTACTATTCAGATATTTAGATTGATTTAAAAGTTTTATTAACCTTATTTGTTTTTTAAAAAAAAAGTATTAAATTCTTAATACTGTCTGCCACATGTATACACAGGTATAACACGTAAAACAATTGATCCTATAAATGTGCCCTCTGTATAGGTACTTCTTTATATGGCCGTGTGAGAGTTCCTGATTTGCATTGTGCGCTTCTCTCCCAGAAGCAATATTAGGTACAGAAAAAGCATTTGACATTTCTGTTGTTGTAATTTCAAGCAACAGAATCACAGAATGGTTGGGGTTGGAAGGAACCTCTGAAGGTCATCTGGTTCAACCCCTCTGCCCAAGCAGGGCCACCTACAGCCAGTTGCCCAGGACTATGTCCAGACTGCATTTGAACATCTCTGAAGATGAAGACTCCACCATATCCCTGGGGAACCTGTGCCAGTGCTCGATCACTGTCAAAGTGCAAAAGTGTTTTCCTGTGTTCAGGCAGAGCCTCCTGTGTTTCAGTTTGTGCCCATTACCTCTTGCCCTGTCACTGGGCACCAATGAAAAGAGCCTTGTTCAGTCTTCTTTACACCCTCCCTTCTGGTATTTATATACATTGATAAGCCTTTTTTTCTCCAGGCTGAAAAGTCCCATCTCTTTCAGTCCTTCCTGATCTGTGAGGTGCTCCAGTTCCTTCCTCATCTTTTTGGCCCTTTGCTGGACTCTCTCCACTATGTCCATGTCTCTCTTGTACTGGGGAGCCCAGCAATCCAGGTGTGGCCTCACCATGGTTGGGTAGAGGGGAAGGATCACCTCCCTCAGCCTGCTGGCAATACTCCTCCTAATGCAGCTCAGGATACCATTAGCCTTCTTTGCTGCAAGGACACATTGCTGGCTCATGTTCAACTGGGTGTCCACCAGGACTTCCAGGTCCTTTTTCACAAAGCTGCCTTCCAGCTGGACAATGCCCAGCATCTGCTGTTGCTTGGGATTGTTCCTCCCCCGGTGCAGGACTTTTTCACTTCCCCTCGTTGAACTTCCTGAGGTTCCTGTCTGCCCATATCTCCAGCCTGTCCAGGTCCCTCTGGGTGGCAGCATGACCCCCTGGTGTATCAGCCACTCCTGCGAGTTTTGTGTCACTTGCAAACTTGCTGAGGGTACATTCTGCCCCATCATGCAGATCATTAATGAAGATGTTGAACAGGACTGGAGGCAGTATAGACCCCTGGTGTACACTGCTAGTTACTGGCCTCCAACTAGACTTCGTTGCTCCAATAGTCACCTTCTGGCCCTGGCTGTTCAGACAGCTTTCAACTCACCTTTCTGTCTGTATCATCAGCTTATATCAACAGCTTGTCTACGAGGATCTTATGTTTCACAGTCTCAAGGACCTCCCTGAAGTCAAGGGGAGGTCTTTGCACTATGGTGGTCTATCCACTGCTCTTACCTTGTCTACAAAGCCAATTATTTCACTGTAGAAATTAATTAAGTTGGTCAAGTGTGACTTACTTCCCTCTTGTGAATCCATGCTGGCTATACCAAGTCACCTCGTTCTTCACACGCCTCAAAATGTTTTCCAGGATTAGTTGTTCCATCATCTTCCCAGGGACTAGGGTTAGGCTGACCAGCCTTTAGTTCCCTGGGTCCTCCTTCCTACCATTTTTGAAGACAGGAGTGACCTTTGCTTTCCTCAGAAATCTTGAGGATTGGTGTTTGATGGGCGGTTTTGGATTTTTTTTGGTTGTTTTTTTTTTTCCTTTTTTTTCTTAAGACTCTGATTTATTCATGCTCTGTGTATGGCTGAAGTTGGATTCATAATGATGCTTTTTTTGGTCAAGTATACCTTGTAGTTTTGTTAGTGATTCAGATTCCAGGAATACAGGAGTTACTGTACTGGATCAGAAGGTCTCTTGCATCCTCAAGGTGATTGTTTATCACTTGTGAAATATCCTGGAGGTTTCAGTCTGTGTACTTGCCTGATTTCTGTTTTTCTACCACTTGAGGGAAAAGTGATATGTGTTCATGTTTTTTAAAAACAGTATATCCATTATCTTTAGATTTTATTGTATATCCCCTTTTTTGTTATGAGAAAAACTAAGAGCGTGGTCTTTATTGTTTGTATTTTAAAATACATAGTGATTTCTCACTCATTCCATGGAAGTTTCCTGCTTGTCCATGAAGATTGTATGATTCTATGTTATCTCTGTCTGACATATTTCTGCTGTATTTTGGAAGAAACTAATGTGAATAGAGTGTGATATGGGCTTGCCTGGAATACTAATACTTTACTTGGTGGCTTTGTAATTAAGGTCTCCCTCAGGGGTTTGGACTGGGACCAACACTACTTAATGTCTTCATCAATAACACAGTGGGATTGAGTGCACCCTCAGGAAGTTTGTGGATGACACCAAGCTGAGTGGCGCAGTTGACATGCTTGAGGGAAGGGATGCCATCCAGAGGGACCTGGACAGGGTGGAGGAGTGGGCCCATGTGGACCTCGTGAGGTTCAGCAAGGCAAAGGGCAAGGTCCTGCACCTGGGTCTGAGCAAGACAGAGTTTGCAAAGCAACTAAGGAAGATCTAATTGGAATTTTATCTTGAGTTTAAAGTGTTTTAGTAAAATCCAAATGGCAAAATAATTCTGAGTCTCTCCTGGCATCTGATACTTAGAAGTTTTCTATTTTTGAAGTATTGAAATGCTGTCACTAAGTCTTCTTTCTGTAGTACACACTAGAAAGACCAGGCAGTAATCTTTCATTTCTGTTTCAAGTAAACAAAAAAAGATAAACAGGTTTGGTTTTTTTTTTTTATTTAGAGGTATGATTTGCACATTAGGCAAACACTGAAACCTTTGGGCAAATTGAAGGAAGAACCGAAGACTGATTAATTTATAGCCAAAGCTAGTGGGTAGCTGACTGTCCAGGATTATTCTTTCATAATATTACTAATTAATTTGGCTTATCACTGTTTTTGAGAGACTAGGCCACTGCATCTTTTACCTTGCAGCAGTGCTTATATTTGGACTCCAGACCACTAGTTATTACAGGAAGTAATGTCATACAGATATTTTGCTTGTATTAACATGTTATTTCTCTTAAACCAGATTTGCTTCTTGCCTGCAAACTGCAACTTGGTATGAAAACTGGTCTTCTGGATTATGGGTCTGTCAGTTCTATGCAATAGATGCAGGTGGTAGTGCACTGGCTGATAGCTTCATTAGGTTGACAAGCCAAATTGAGTTTGTTAGAGCAACAGAACAAGTATTTCCCAGAATGCTGATTAGGTGAAGTTTTTTGTGGCATGTTGAACACTACTTCAAATTGTTAGGGAAAAATTGTTCTTTTTTGAACGTAGATCTTAGAAATTTTTTTGGTGCAGACTGCTTAGTTGACAGGATGTTATTGTCTTGAGAAAGGAATAATAACTGTAGAGTTAAACTGAAGCTGTACTGTTTAGTGCTATTTATTTTCTCACTTCATCTTTTCATTTTTCTTTATTGAGCTATAGGCAGTCTTCAGCTGCACAGGGTTATTAATTACATATATTGTCCTGTTGCATTAATTGATTCTTGGAATCTTTACTCCCATGGCAGTCCCTTTATTATATTACTTCTGCTGCATAATACAATCCTAGTCAATTATACTGATGGTATTTGTATCAGTTTTTTCTTTGAATGTGTTCTTAATTTGGCTTCTAGAATGACAGGTCAATGATAACAATCTGATCCAGTTTTTAAATCCGCTTGGTAATGTATCAGTTTAGAAATCAGGACACATTGATCAGATTAAAATGTATTCTTTTCCTCTCTGTGAAGAAGAGCTAGCTTTTTAGTAGGCTTCACTCTGAATTCTCATGGCAATTTTCTATCTATTCTGTTGCATTTTTCCCTCTGTCCCTCCCCCTCCTCCTATATTATGTTCTCTGTATGTTTTTTGGTACTCAGCGTAAATCTATCTGTTTTACAGGCAGGTCAAGCTAAATGCCTCATAAGCTTCTTTAAGATTCTCATGGTATCTTTAAGACAGATAAACAAAAAAGATAAGAATCTCATGTTGCCAAGCAGGAGAAGTTTTTTATAGCCTTAAGACAGCATTACTTAATATAATGATGCGTGGGAATGAAACTAGTGAAATTACGTACCTAAAATTCTTGGCGGAGCTGTCAATTCTGTATCTTGACTGGCTGTTTGAAGCCATATGGGAAAAACTCTGAAAGTATTTTTCTCAGAAATTGGTCTTCTTGCTAAGGGGTGTATATGTAACACGAATATGCTAAATTCCCTCTGCTAAACACTGGCAAATCTACAAAAATACTCTGAAACACATGCATCCTATGGTCATTATGACAAAAAATGAAGAGAACTGGCGTGCTCTGTGTGTGTGTCATGGGGGAAAATTCTTTCTGATATCAGAAGAAATGCAAAATAAGGAGGAATACAGCTCAAACAGAAAGAATCTTTTAGTTTCTTGATAGTGTCTGATCCACTAGTCATTCTTACAGTGACAAACAGAGGTCACAAAGACTGTGTTGTCCCTTCGGGCATTGTCAGAATGAATTATGAATCAACTTGCATTATATGATGCCATCACAGACAGTGGTAAAAAGAATGTAAATGATGAAAGAGGTAGTAAAGAAACAGTTTTATAATTCCTGAGATTTATTTTAATAGCCAGCTACAGCTACAGCATATCGGAGTGTGTTTAATCTTCCACTGGCCCAGCTTTGTTAGTAGGTATTTTAATTGTTTACAATTTTTAGGTACTACTTCTTGAGGTTTTTTTAATGAGTTTCTTCCTATCCTGCTTACCCTCTTCTGTCTTCTACCAAGAGTGTGTAAGCGATAAAGGTTGAAAGAAGGAATGTTTTGAGAATGTTTAAAAACATCTGAAACATTTGTTCTGTTCCTACAAGCAAAATAGCGTCTTTTAAGCTACTCTTTTATAAGAGTACCATGCCTATCTTGTGTAACTCCCTGTGTAATACAAACCATAATTTTTCTTGAGTGTGTAAGAGAGCTTTTGAAACAGGTGTTGTGATTTCAAGGCTTGAAATGACAGGTAATTTCTGGGGTATTTTTTATGATTAATAAAAATTTGTGCCTTATCTCTAATTAAAAATCTAACTTCATCTTCCCACCATTGGATCTTGGTATATATTCTTCTGCTAGATAAGAGACAGTCAGCCATGGCTTTTCCACACAAGTGCTCATAGACTGGTGCATACTTTTATTGCAACTCTGTACCCACAAATTTCCTAGAGGGAGAAAGAGCACAACAATAACTTTACCTTTTGCACAAAGCGCATCCCTAAATACTGGGGTTTTGGAAACTTGAATGTTCTTTCTAATTTTTGTCATACAATCCCTTTCTGTTTGCTTTCAAGCTAGCTGCTTATCGGTTAAAATACATGTAAAGATGAAAACCTGCGGTAACTTCAGTTAGGGAAAAGTCTTTTGAAGTTTTTGCTTCTTAGCACTAGCCTTGCTCTACCAGTTTCATGTCATGTTATGTCTTTTGTTTCCTCCCTTTTGAAGTACACTGGTACTTTTTGGTGTGTGTCTTTTCCTTTTTTAAATTCAAAGATTAAAGATGTGAGGGGTTTGGGTTTGGATATTGAACAAAGAAGTCTGAAAATACCACTCTTCCTGGTATATGTACTAAGCAAGGTTTGCTGAAGAGAAGAAATACGACTTCATCCTTGCAGACAAAAATGGGAAGTCAGAGGAAATTAACCCTTCAGGAGAGAGCCAACCTTGGATGAAGAATCTAGTTCATCTTACATCTTCACCAAATAACCTGGCTTTAGGTACATACCTTGTGCAGATTTTCCTTTTAGAGTTAAATCTCAGTCTTGTTTTCTATTTTCAATACACTTTTAATATTCAAATCATCTCTGAGAGGTAACTGAGGTACTGGCTTTTTTCTGGCTTGCTGCACTTGCTTTTTCTAGCATTAATTTCAAGCTGAAACCTCTCAGTTTACAAAGTCAGAACACTTACTGTTCCTCTTTTTTATTTTCTTCTGCCTCCTATAGTTACTGATATCATTAGGGAAAGTTGTGGCGAGGGATCTGAGAGTTGCACAGCAAACATAGTGCATGACCTGTGGCTCTCTTCAGTGCCTCTCTATCCCACTCACTTGGTTTATCCACTCATCTGGGTCTTTGGTCCAACTTATCTTCAGTCCGTTGGTCTTACAGTGCCTTCTTGCGAGACTAAGATAGAAAGCCACATAAATAGATTCTTTTTGTTTTTTAAACTTCTCTGAATGTTTTCCTTTGGGAATTGTGTTCTATTTGGTCAGTCTTTTTACAGGATTCTGTAAATTCACTGTCCAGGTGTCTGACCGGTCCAACCCTTTCCCTGCCATTACATTAGAACTACCACTATTTCTAGTTAGAGACAATCATAGCATGTGGTACTACTTCAGAACCTAGAAGATTATTCTTGTCTACTGCTGAAAAACATAGTTGCTGCTTTCCATTTTGTTTTGGTTTGTTCGTCTGTTTGCTGATGGTCTTGCAGTATCTGTGAGATTAAGGCAGATTTGGATTTGATACTGCATTCTAGTATTGTGACTAGATAGATAACATACGTCCAGTGATTCCTATTTTCTTACAACTACACGATGAAGGTACATTGCAAGACTATCATTAAGGTTGCAAAGTCCGGTCTTAGAATTTAGTAAGAGACACTGTAGTTGACTGTGCAACCTCTGCTTAACTTGGCTGTGCATATGTGTTATGACTGTAATTACAGACTTTCATGCTTTTTTTAAAAAAACACCCAACCACTGTTATTCTGACTTTGTTTTATGGATGGATGTAAAGTTTTATTGATAGTTATATACAATTTTTGTGGTGCCTGCTCTGTGTCTTGGGTTTAATTTGAAGATTTGCCTGGTACTGTCATCTGAAGATGCTGGTCTTTCAATTTGTGACTCACATCTCTGTATAAAAACTGAATCTTAGAGGTTTTAAATCTGCCATTGAAGAGTACTTTTCACTGAAACCGCAAAATGGCTCAGTAATCCATTTAGAAAATGGGTATGCTGAATTGTTGTTTGTACAGTTTGTACAGAATATGTTTGTACAGTAGGGGAACAGACTTTGAAATACTGTATACCATTAGGTTTTTCCACTGCTGTTCAAAAGGTGGTAGAGGACTGTAGTCAGAAACTTTATGCAACCAATGTGAAAATCCAACTGTTTCACTGCAGGCTTCGTCAGCCATGGAACAGTTGTTACAGTGAGGCCTGCTGAAAAGAAGCTGCAACATCCAGAACTTCCTTCAAAGATATACACACCACATTAATACAACTGAAGTCAGTTGCAACAATATGGAATAGAAATCAGGGTGTTTATGCCGTCATCTCCCCTGCCCCCAGTGCTAGTTTCCCATCAGTAGGAAAATGATGTTTGATCTGGGGCTTATCTTAAAGGAAACGCTTTCTTCCTGAGTACAGAATACTTCTGTGATGCAGACCCTACCTATGATGATTGTGAAATTGTGCTTGTCACTCATTGCCTTCCACTTAAAAATGTGCAGCTTTTTTTTTTCTGTTTTAATATTTATTTGCTATATTGAGTACACTTTTGGCTTTATTCTGCTAGTGTCTCCTCTGCACTAACATTCTTTTCTTAAGCAGACAGGGAAAGTTTTTGAAGGAGTTCAGTCAGTTATGTTCTGTCATCCTTTTCTTGGCCTCTTACCTAAATCATTTTCATCATCACAGCAGGCAAAATTGACATTTTCATGTCTAATTTGGAGTTTTGATACTGCTATGCTGAGTGTGCTGATGGAGAGCAGAACTGACATCTTAGGCTGTAAATTTCAGAGAGCAGACTTAATGGTTTACTCTAGTCTTTATGTTGCGTGATTATATAGGTCTGAAGTTAGACTAATGCTTTTCTTAACGTGTAATACACTTTTAGTCTTCTCCCATCCATACAAAACTAATAGTTAATTTATTAAAACGACATATACATGTTGCAGTAGTTTCTTTAAATGAAAGTATTCATTTATGTCACTATGACTTAGTATATTTTGTCTAATTTGATTGTCGAAAGATCAGGGGAGGGGACCCCCAAACTTTAAAATGCGAGTATTCTGTCTTTCTTTTTCTGCAATGAAATGAGGAGTAGTTGGTCTTCAGTGTAGGAACTACAGGAGTTACTCTTTCAAGAATTAAAGTGAGTGAAAGGATAGCCATGCTCATTTTCCTGTAGGTTTTTTGTTTAGAACAACTGAAATAAGTGTCTTGTAAGTGAAAGATCTGCACCAGAAAAATGCTTATGTTACAGATTATTTATTTCCTCAAAATATTTTGTTAGTTGGAAAACATTCTTAAATGTTTTGTGTCAGCGTGATACATGCTATTGTAACAATATGATAAAAAGATTTGCTGAAGATGTCTTTCATACCTCATTATCTCTCACTTCACTGTTCGTAACAGCTTCAATGAGAGTAATACACAGAAATCTTAAATTACATAAACAGCTCTTTCAGATTGTTCTATGAAAAGTTTTCATCTTTAAAATTGGACTATTCCCCTGAAATTAGTGGGGAAAATAGCTGAAATGAGCGAGTTAGTATTTGAGTTAAAAAGACAAAATTCTCATTTCATTTGTTAAAACAAGATTTAATTTTTCTCTTTCTGCAGTTGTTGCCTTTGGGGGCAGAATAGGTTCCTTTCTAAGGTACATGTGGCAGAGGCATCAAGTTGTTAATTTTCCCTGTTGCTGCAAGCAGCTACATCATATAGTGCGCTTTCTGAATTTGTCAGGCTCTGTCTTTAAATTATCTAAGAGTTTTTGCTCACACTGTTGGTATTCGAGGGTAGTTCTTGAGTCTTACTTCTCTAGCTAGCATAAATCTACTTCCTGAAGAATGGGCTGAAGCCTGGGGTTTTGTCTCCCTGTTGTGCACTGTCCTGTAGTGTTTGTTACTCACTCTTAAACTGTAACAGTAGAAGTTTTAGACTTGGAATGTTAAGTTATCAATATTTAATTTAGACTGAATTTAAGTAGCCTTAGTGAGTGCTCCAGCACTCATGTAGTGAAGCTGAACTTACTTCCAAGAGCAGTTGCTGTGTGTAAGCTGATACAGTGCTCTTACAGATATACCCCACGTGGTGGAAATAGATGAGGAGAGTGCAACTCTTAAAAATGATGCCATTACACTTGCATACTTTTTTGGTTTTTTTACAGAAAAAGCTTTTTAGAAACAAACGTAGATTTTTTTCTGAGGATATAAAAAGCATAATCTTATGTGCAGTATCATCTAATTTATCAGAAATACCAGAATATTTTGAACTGAATGGCCTCTCAAAATAAAGATTGAAGTATTTGAAAATAAAGTGGGTGGGCCTATATACCAGTGGCACATGAAACTAATTTCTGTATTACTGTAACTGTCCTACTTTAGTTTGTTAGGCTTCTGCCTAACATAAGACTATTTTCTGTGGTACCTGTAAAGAATGAGTCAGTAAGAAGTTCTTTTTGGCATTCGATTTCTATTACGCATTTTTTTTAAAGACCTCACAAAAATGAAGTCAGTTGTGCCGCTTCAGCCTGTCCTCAAATGAATCAGACTGCCAGTGAAAGAAGGAACTATAGATGCACTTAAACTGCCCTGAAATGGTTCTTTGAGTATTGACCCAAAGTCAGTAGAATTGGGTATTAGTCCTCAACTATGCAATTCTAAATCAGCATTCTGTGCCGTAGGAAGCTGCCTGCGACCAAGAACAGGGATGTCCATATTAATCAAGTCCTTCAGCACCACCAGTACCAGAAGAGGTAGCACTATTAGAAGCACGCAGTTTTATGCCAAGATTTGGGTTTTCAGAAGGGATGTTAAGATTTATTTTCAGCTGTGCTCAAGTTAGTAAAGTCTAGAGGCCAGTTCAGCTGAACTGATGCGCGCATTATGAACTAGATGAGTAAGATTTAGTATCATACCATAATTTCCTTAGCACACCTTAATACACGTTCTTCTTCTCAATATTCACAACATGTGACATAGTTATTCTAAAGGTTAGTCTTACTAGCTTTTAACTCTTACTGTGGGCCACAAGCTCATTTTGCTTTAAAATTCTCATCACTCGTGTTGGAAAGCTTCAACAGCCCCTTAGCAACTTCAAGGCAAGGAAAACCTTTTGCTCTCTAAAAAGGCACATGTCGTTGAGGGAGTTTGTGCTTCTAAAAAAAAAAGTCCAAACAGACAAACTAAACCGGTGCCCATTGGGAGAAATGCCCAATTGAAATAATACAATTGAAAAACTGCATTATTATATTGTTGATTTTCAGACATTACCAAATGTAGTGGTAATGTTACCACCTTTTTTTACCATTTACCTTTTGCCAATACTGAAAACATTTGTTGTAGTAATAGCAGTAGAATTCAGAAATTGCATATGCTAGTTTGCTTATGCTATGTGTTCCTTCCCCACTGAGAATTCTGTTTTTCTCACTTTTTAAACTTTAGGATGAAACTAATTTTAACAATTCTTTTTCTTGCTCTTTGGTAAGCGCTAATCAACAGTTCTCTCTCTTCCTGTAGAAATGCGTACAGTCATTTGTTTATCTGAGAGTCTAATAATGGATATGCCAGGATCTTCGTAATCTTTCCTGTAGCCGGTTTATCTATAGTTGCTTATTAAGTCATATTTAACCTATAATGCTGACTAATCATATTTGCCCACATGTTCTGAATCATGTATGTGTTCTGAATATTCTCTCATGAACTGAAGACTATGGTTGTATGTTTTAGTATTACACAGAGGTGACGTATGTAATATTTTATACTATTTAGGGAAAGCTAGGTTTTCTGAAAGCAGCAAATCTTGCCAAGAGAATGGAGTGCAAGGATCTGAATGAAATATTTAGATCTTCATAATACGTTAAATTTGAGCTGTAAAGTGATTGTCTGTTTCATAACTGTATAAATATCTGGTGGTTATAAAAACCCCAGTCCTGGTGATTTTATGTGTCCAAGCAGTATTTCCATACTGTAATTCTTGCAGGTTCAGTGCTTTATTTACTCATTGTTACTTTTACTTTCTCTGAGGTAAATGTTTACAGCACTTTCTAAGGGACAAATAAATGCCAAATCATGGATTGCCAATGGAGGAGAAATAGTGATTTGCATGGTACTATGGCATCTTGCTTGCATTGTGGTAAGAAGTTGTTTGTGCCACATCAGTGAGTTCTGAGGGCAGTAACACTGATTTTCTATAGTTGCTGTAATGATTTGTCATGGTATTACATGACCTTCTGAAAGCTTCACCTTCTAGAAGTGGGTAATTTATATGAGAATACCAGTTT
The DNA here is from genome assembly GCF_028500815.1 of Rissa tridactyla. Taxonomy (NCBI): domain Eukaryota; kingdom Metazoa; phylum Chordata; class Aves; order Charadriiformes; family Laridae; genus Rissa; species Rissa tridactyla. The sequence continues at coordinate 18,090,777 of NC_071497.1, forward strand.
TCCATTTAAAATTAAAACAAGCTTCCAGTCTTCATGAGTGTAGAGACAGACAGGAAATGTGATCTCAGTATATCACTCAAGTCCAAAGTAAAAAAATATCCCCTTTCCCTGCTCTGATACTGACTGAGCGTTTAAACCCCTTTTTCTCTCCTCCCTTAAAAATGCTGGACCCTCCTCCAGAAGTTTTGAACAGCTGAAGTTGGAAGTATTGGGGAAGACATTTTAGGTTCTAACGTATTTTCTGAAATTCTGTTTCCATTTTTAGTTTTCCCTTTTTTTCACAATATTCCCACTTATTTTCTTTTCTCAAATTAAGGTCCTTGCCAGCTTTTTTGAGTGTGAGTTTCTCAATCACTTTGACTCTGTTCTTGGTCCTCAGATTGGAGCCCTACAACATGCCTGTTCTGCACATCCAGTCTGCCTTCACTCTCCAAGTCGTAGTCCTTCATTTTTGAGTCTGATAGACTGGATTTTGTATAGCTATGATGGGCTGAGGCCAACGGTATGAGGTTCAACAAGGCCAAGTGCCAGGTCCTGCACGCGGGTCACAACAACCCCATGCAGCGCTACAGGCTGGGGGAGGAGTGGCTGGAGAGCTGCCTGGCAGAAAAGGACCTGGGGGTGTTGGTCCACTGCCAGCTGAATATGAGCCAGCCGCGTGCCCAGGTGGCCAAGAAGGCCAACAGCATCCTGGCCTGTATCAGGAACAGTGTGGTGAGGACTAGGGAAATATCGTTCCCTGTGCTCAGCCCTGGAGAGGCCCCATCTCGAGTACTGTGTCCAGTTTTGGGCCCCTCACCACAAAAAAGCCATTGAGGCGCTGGAGCGGGTCCAGAGAAGGGCAGCGAAGCTGGTGAGGGCTCTGGAGAATAAATCTTACGAGGCACGGCTGAGGGAGCTGGGGTTGTTGAGCCTGGAGAAAAGGAGGCTGAGGGGAGACCTTATGGCTCTCTACAGCTACCTGAAAGGAGGCTGTAGGGAGGTGGGGGTCGGTCTCTGCTCCCAGGTAACAGGCGATAGGACAAGAGGAAATGGCCTCCAGTTGCACCAGGGGAGGTTTAGACTGGATATTAGGAAAAATTTCTCCACAGAAAGGATTGTGAAGTGCTGGAACAGGCTGCCCAGGGAACTGGTTGAGTCACCATCCCTGAAGGTATTTAAAAGATGTGTAGACGTGGTGCTTAGGGACATGGTTTAGTGGTTTTGGCAGAGTTAGGTTAATGGTTGGACTGGATGGTCTTAAAGGTCGCTTCCAGCCTAGACATTTCTATGATTCTATTATTGTTTTCTCCTTGACCTTTTTAGGCTGAATTTCTTTGCCAAGAACCATTTGTTTGATTTCTATTAAAGCTTATAAGGTAAATACCTTTACGTAGTTGAGAAAGGAGAGATATTTTGATTTTTTTTTTTGACAACTAATATAGAAACTTGTCATGTTTATCTGATTTCTTAATTTCTTCTCGGTTTTGGTTTAATTTGTAGTAATGTTTATGTGTAGTCAAAAGTGAAAGTAAAGATCTGTGGTGAAAATACTCCACAAAGAGACAATAATATATGAAAAGAGAATGGGATGTACCTGATGAGAGAAATGGTGGATTTTGTGTATGTTAATTTTGGTTATGTGGAATCCTTTATTTGCTTGGAGATTGTGCTTAAAGTTCATATCAGGTAAGCTGTGAAGGCTGACTTGATATTTAGTGCACATGGGCTTTTTCTAGAGGGTGACTTTCACCCAGACATTTTACCGCTGTTATGTTAGATTGCAGATGATCCTGTCCTAATATGTAAAATACTGCGCTCTACTATTTAGTACGGAAAGTAGTCTGGTGGATGGGAGAGTGGGCTTGAGTTGGAAGCTCCCATGTTTTACACTGGAGGAAAATGACTGTGGATATCACAGGCTTCATAGACGGACCAGAAATGATGTATTTATGTATTTGTAAAGGTGTTAGTGATCTACAAATGAAGGGTTAGATCCTCTCATATTAAGGGAACTGGCAGCTCTGTCTTGTGGATCTGCCCCTGCCGCAGGCATGCATGGCCACCGAGAAGCACTACGTTTGCAGGCATCACAAAGCCGGTTTAGCAGGTATAACATCTTATCTTTTCTACAGCTAATACTGAGTGAGTGCTGGAAGGGAGAAGTGCATAGGTTCTTCCATGCCTGTAGCCATGTAGCCATTCCTGGCTATCATGGTATCTTCTTCAGAAGCCTAAGTGGAACAAAATGGACACGGGAACTGAGGATTCCAGGGGCTGTCAAAAACTTCATCATGTCTTTGTTGCCCTGAATCATTTGCTGTAGGGTTCATGGAGCAGATATGAAGCATTTTCATATGTGCTTACTATTGGTTTTATTTAGTATCTATGTTTTTTCCTTTCCATGTTTTCCAGCTTGCACTTGTTTTTTGTTTTCTAAACATAACCCTGAGGTTAAATAAGTGACAGAGATACCAGGGAGAACTTACAGCGCTAAATAGTACATTTTCAACAGTGTTTATTGTTGCAGTGACAAGGTAGCTTGCACATTTCTAAACTGCTGATAAGAAATTGTAAAAAGAAGCTAGAGGTCTACAGTAACTAAACCCATGGCTTTAGTTTCATGCTTGTTATGGAGAAATACTTCCTCCCCCGCTTCCCCGCCAGTAATTGCTCTTCAGGTAATATAAGTGTCAATGTTATCGCAAATTCTGGCATCATACAGTCTCTCACAATGTTTGGTTTTCTATAAAAAGTTTTATATCAGAAGTGAAAATAATTTTATAGTCCTTTCATTTTTGAAAAAAATTGTCCCTAAAATATGCACCACTTTGTGGCTACCAAATACTGTGCCTTGACAAAAATGCCATACAGAAACATGTCACTACTCTCAAAAGGTTAATTGATGTTTCAGGATGTTGAATGTCTTCTAAGTAAACATGACTATAGCCAAATACATTTTTCTTTCAAGAAAATAGTCAGACCATTTTGAAGCCTTAGGCAGAGTGCTATTTGTTAATCAAACCTTGTTCTCCTACAACTATATTTAAAACAGAAAAGATACATGAATCATACAGGAAAACAAAGTAATTTTAAGGTAAAGCAATATAAAAAAAGAGTTATGGCTGTTGTTCAGCTATAAACTCAGGCCACTGTGCTGCCACATATATTGTATTGTTCTGAGCCCTCTACAATGTTCCTGGATAGATGTGTATTAAAAGTCAAATAGAAGACATAAATTTGAATTTCTTTACTTTTGATGGTTTGTTTTTCATGCCACATACAATACACTATTTAATGGCCTTAGAAAAGTCTTAAAAGTCAGGCTTCCTAGGATACTGTTCTTGTTTTATAATCCTGGACAAGATGCTTGCTGGTCTAAGGTTTGGTTTCCATACTAGTATAATGAACTGTTTAAGTGTAGCTCATAGAAAGTCTTTTCTAAATTGAGAGTCTTGCACCTTAGTGACTGCAGTATGAAGAACCATTGTGTTCCAGAGCTTGTTCACTGTCTCAGTGTTTCACTCTAGCGGTTAAGTGTTTTATCAAAATAGGTAGTACTGTTTCCTGTTGCCTGCTTTGGACTGCTCCCACCACTAGCACATAAGTCAGCATTCCAGTCCTTCTCTGTTGACCATTATAAATTTTGATAGGGTTCTTTAACTGAACTGAATTACTTCCTTGATCTAGAGATCAAGACCTAAAGTAAGGCAAGATGCTAAGATCTTCACGCTCCCGAGAGAAACAGGTGTAATTTCTTTACTGAATTTTATTGAAATTTGTAGACAGAAAAATGTTTTCCAGCTGTGTCATTCTGGTATAATTTCCTGAAAGATTCCAGATACTGGCCAGCACAGGACCTTAGCAGACTTGTCCAGTGGTGTGATAGACTTGAGCTCATCCACAGAATCCACTTTGGATTGTGCTGTACTTTTGGTGGGATGGGATATTATTTTCATCAACGAAGATGTAATCAGGTTAGAGGAAATCAAACCAGAGAATTATGAATAAAAATTAACCTGCTTTTAGAATTTATGAAACTTGTCTTTTAAAGCGTCTTTGGTTCATAGGTTGTGGGCATACTGTTACTAAAGCTATGCCTACCACAAAATGAGCTAGACCAGATTTACAGCATTTTAGCTGTGCATGTTTGTGTTGTATGCATGCTTTCATTGATTTGATTAGTGTATAAACTCTACATATTTTTAGCACAGAGTGAAATCTGAATAGGGGCATTTATTGCAGAGCAGCTGACGGACTGCAGGCTGACCTGCTGAAGTTCTTCGTACTGCCTTGTTCCTACAGCTGTATACAAAGTCAGTCTGAGACCGTTCTGTGTCTTTCTGTTAACTTGGCCTTGGCTAAACTCCCTAACCATCTTTAAATGGCAGTCGTGGTTAATAGGTCATGATATATAATTTTCCTTTCGGTATGCTTACTCATGGCTTTCAGTGTTTGGTTTGTTATGTAATTAGTATAAAGGTGATGCAATATACAAAGAAATGAGATATAACATAAATTAATGTGTAAGTGCAAATGGTAGAGCTGCAGTAAGTTTTGGAAGTTCTGTCTTTGAGCTGTGACCATGGAAGATATTTCTGCTACTGCTTGCTCTCCTATCACTCATCTAGAGATTACTGTGGCTGTAGGAGGCAGGGCATGTGTTGGCTTCTCTGCAATTCACAGTACAGTGCCTCTGGGATGGCTTTGAGCTGTTGATGATTTTAGCTGGATTGTTCGACCGGTAAGAGATTCACCAAGATGTGGCACAGTTTCAGTTTTACCAAGTCAGCCACAACATTTACTAGCAGAGGGGAGACACTAGATTAAAAAGAACTTGTATGCAAATTAACTTGCCAGGTGGTAAGAGTTTATATTTCTACTTTTCTTTATTTAAGAAAAACAGGTAGGTTATTTTGTGAAAGACTTGTAGTTCTGTTCTTGCACGCTTCATTTATGCATGAGGTGTAGCTTGATAATGTTTGAATATCATTTAGATTAATGATTAAAACGCAATTTGAGATGTATTTTTGTGTATCTTTCTATTAAAAATTCTGTTGCTCACATGCTTAACTGCCTTTTGGCTTTTCAGTAGTAACAATTTAAAAAGCAGCACAGAATTATTTTTGTCATTAACATCTGTGTATGGTAGAACACACATGAGTAGATCTGTTGATTAAGAAATTACCATTTTTAGCTGGTTTACCATTTACTGGTAATTTTTTTTCTTTTTCCTAGAAGAAAAATAAATATGAAATAATGTTGAAACTGCAACTTTGCTGATAAACTTCCACAAGGAAGGGGGAAACGACCTTATTTTGGATCCTTAGTTGTGTTTTATGGATTGGTTCCAACAGATTTGAGACATATGAAGTCGCTTTATTTTGTGTGGTCACAGGCAGTTTGAACTGACAAATTTGGCAAGAGAGAGAAGCATTTCTTGGACTCCAGGAGGATTTGCAGATTGTGCATTGTATAAAAATGCTTAACATTTGTAGAGCCTGACATTGTGTTCACTGACACAAGCCATTCACAATATTGAAAGTTGACCTGGGTGCTTCTGTGCCATCTGATCATAATCTAAATTTGATTTTTATAGCTTGAAACAATTGGGTGGCAGCTGAATCTTCAAATGGCAGAGTCCATGCAAGCGAAACTAAAGTCTCCTCAAGCCGTGCTAGAGCTGGGAGTGAGCAATGAAGATTCAAAGGTAAGAAATACACGCCTGACAGATTCGGAATGAGCTGTTGTGATGGTCTTATGTTCCAAGTTCTGAGGAATCGATTGGAGCTCTTGATCATTGTTTGTCTCGCCAGTGTTTTCATTTATATATTTCATAAAATGATAGTAAGCACTTGGAATTGTGAAGTACTGATGTAATAGCATACATACTAGGTAGACCGAGAGCTATGTTACCACCTCTTTGGGCTGTAACATAATAGAGAAATATGTAATATGGTTATTTTAGGTCTCTGAAATATCTTTGTGGATAATTTATTTTTATCACATAGCATGTGATTGGTACTTCCTATGCTTTTAATGCCTAGTAGCTTGCAGCCTTCTACCATGTGTGTAGTTATGTAAGATATTACTCATCACTTGCAATCTTTCTGTACTAGTGATGTGTATTTATATGAATGATGACATAGTATGTGAGGTCACAGAAAGCCAATATTTGCAGGTTTTAAGGTAAAGTCTTAAGTTCAAGGATTTTAGTGACTGGTGGTGTTTCAGTGCCAAAACCCACTAATGACGGTAAATTTTTATTCATAAAATCTGTATTTTTTTGTTAGCTAGCATGTTTTAAATTGAACACATGAATTGCTTTTAACCTTATCTTTCTAATGGAAATCGCAGTCTTTACATCTGTGGTGAATGTTTATCTACAAAAAAGTGTAAATAATTTGAAGGGAAAAATCAGAACTCAGCTTTAGCATTACATTTAAATCATAATAATTTTACTAATGTGAGAGGAATTTGTAGTAGAATAAAAGAGAGTACACCACTTATGTTTGTTGTTCTTACCAAAACTTGCAGCAATTATATCTTTTTCAGCAATTCATTGTAATCTATAATATTTTTAAATGCAAATACAGGAACCAGACAATATTTTATGTCCAAGCTGCGTTGGGCAGCATTGCATACAGATTCAATTCTGTGGCAAACCAATTTTAAACAAAGGAGGAAAAAATGTTACTTTCACTTGACACAGAGAGTTCATCTGTTTCCTTTACAAACAGAATTTAGCAAGTGAATTTTTTGATTGTTTCCTCTCTATTTCTTTTTGTGTGTACAATTAAATACTAAGTTCAGAATTATTTTGCAATAATTACAAGCATTAGAATAGACTTGTAACTGACATCTAGATAGAACAGTGCAACAAGGAAAAGATACTGATGCTCTCACGCTACAGACACTAAAATTTAAAAATCTGGGTTGATGTGAAGATAACTACAGGTTTTTTTCACTAAATGTTGACATCCTAGTATACAATAGGTTTAAGATTGGCTAATATCTGCTTGTATACTGCCAGAAGTGTTGGAACATAATTTTTGTGCTTTATTTTGCATCTTCGTGATCTTTGTGCACTAATTATTATATGAAAATCCTAGATACTATGTACTACTTTTTTTCTCCCCAAACTTAAGTGCGTACCTTTTGCACAGAAATTTGGCATGAATTTAGCATATATGTTCTTAATTATTGTCCTAATTTCTGACAACACTTCTTAATTTATTTATTTTTTTTTTAAATAATTCATGGATATAATATTTTTTTTCAGGAAAGACATGAACAACTGTTACAGAGGAGCTTTGTTGTGCTGGCTCGTTAGGGGGCAGTAGTGCTCTTTGGCAGACTGGCTCTTCCCTTTTTTGAGCTTGTACTCGAATAAGTTCTGTAGTCAGTCGTTGTAGGAAGCGTTTACATTACTAATCTGTATATAACAATAGAAGTTTTTCTTGCTCATCTACAAAACTAAAGCCTGTTAGTAAAAAAACCCATACTGAGCAAGGTAAATGACATTGGCCGTTATTTCCACTTTTGCTAACTGAAAGTAATTGTACTAATACATTAGTGTTTACTACAACTCACTCCACTTAAAGATCATTTAAACAGTTCTCTGTCAGAAGTTGACATTTAAAATTAGTATTTAAATAACCTCTTCAGGAGAGATCATCAGAAAACCTGTGGATATATGAATGTTATTTGTGCTTCATGAAATAAAAAGAGCTAGAGGATATGCTATATGCTATATAAATATTTATAGAGTATATTTTTGTCAGCTTCAGATGAAATGCAGAGTCCCATAGGTATTATACCATCAAAATTTGAAAGTAAGGTGGTCTTCGGCTCTTTCAGCTGCTAGTGACATTTGCATTGCCCAGGAAATATGCTTCTTCTGACAAATAGTAATTGTGATCAGATACCATGATTTTTAATAAACATTTTCTTCCTGTTTTTTGTTAAAAAATTGCTGTTTACTTATGTGCAGACTTTATGCTTGATTTGGATTTAACAAATATTTCGCAGAGCCCTGAAAAGTTTTTCGCTATGTGGGGGTGGTTAATTACAGGAATGAGTTACCTGGAGAGGTTGCAGGGTCGCCAGCCTTGGAGATACTCAGGAGTCAATGGGACAAGTCCCTGAGCATCCTGCCCGAAGCGTGGAGTTATCCCCGCTGTGAGCAGAGGCGTGGATGAGGTGGGCTGCTCAACCCTGCCTCCCTGCCAAAGTTGTCCTGCGATCTAGGCTGCTTTGCAGCTTGGTTGCTGATGGTGTTTTGTATGAGGAAGAGAAAAAAGGAGCTTTCAATTAAAAATCCAATTAACAGCGGCTTCTTACAATGATTCAGGATTTGAAATGTTTAATTGCATTTCTAAATCTGAGGGAAGTGGAATTTCTATGAACTAGGCTCACATAACAAGCTGGTATGATAGGAAACATCTTTGTGAACTGCAAGATCATTTGCTTCCATTCTGACATTTTAACGAGCAAAGGCGACATTTAGAACTGATGTGTAAGATATTGGCTGTGTGTAAGGCTTTTCTTTAATAATATAATTTGGTTTCAGATCTTTTGGGCTGTTGAGTTGCAACATAACAATCTGAGGATTTTTTACAGACTATTATTATTTTTATGGTTATAGAGTGAACAAACCAGTAGAGGGAGCACAAATTAACAATCCTGCTAATTATGATTTTGATTTGCAAACAAAGACTGATCCCAAAAAGTGCTATGTTTATTTAACATCTGTTTCTTTCAGTAATTTATTTAATAATTATCCACATAGGCACACGCTCGCATATTCTTTCCCTCTGTTAATGGCAGTAGTTCCTTAGGCTGTCTAATCCAGACCTTTCTAAAGAACTGTGATAATTTTCTATAACCATAGGAGACATATAAAAAAAAACCATAGTAAAGGCTGTAGAGAAGGTCTGAGGGCTTCAGAAATAGAACATCATCGGTGCTGAATATCTCCTCAGAGGAATGTGAGAAGTAAGAGTGTGTTCCTAAAGAGTTTCTGCTATGCCTCTTCACTAGAATGATCCAGTAAGGCATATTACTATACAGGGTATTTATTATTGTGTATTTTTTACACATGATTTATAGTTAACATTTATGCTTGAAAATCATTACAAAAAGAAACTATTCGTGCCCAGTGTTGTCTCTTGATAGTTATCCTTTTTTTTTTTTCCTGCAAATCCATTCCACAGGTTTCATAAGATTCAGTTATGTAAGTACTGTTGTTCCTATGGAAGGCTTTGCTCTTTTCTTGGTTTTCCTTTTCTTTATTTCATCTTTGATTTTATTCTTAACTATTAAGGACTTCTTGGAGGAGCTCTTTTTTTTTCAGTGTGAATGCTATGTATAAATTCTTCATGATGTTTCAGTACTTTATTTTGTTCCTTCTTTATACATCTATTTGAAGAATTTTGTTAGAGGATTTTGTCTGCCAGTGGAAGACAAAAAATAACTGATAAATGTACTGGTTTGTTAAACCTGCTAATGCAATACCTTTCACAAAAGATATATAAGATTAGAATGTTGCTATACTAATTTAATTTTATTTCCTTTTAATTAATTTCTCCTTTTAGATGCTTTAAAAGAAGAATATAACAATGAAAATATTTTAAACTATTTTGTTCTGCAACTGTTTGTTCAAAATCAAAATGGGGCCTGACTGCATTTGAAACTGAGATCATAATACGTATTCATCATTCTACAGAGTAAAGAGAAGTCTGGAGATCATGACTGATTATTTTTTACTTGTTAAAATAACAAGACATGGTTTTCTTTTTTTGCCTCTTATTTTTTACAAACTTTCTATACATTTCTGCACTGTGAACAGGTCTATACCTTAGATGTTCTGCTCCGTTTACTTCAATAAGTATGCCATTTTGCTTTCTAAGTTTGCCATTGTGAATATTTTCCCTGTCTTTAACAGCAACGTGAAGTAGATGAGGAACAAAACTTTTCTTCTAGGGAAGCTAGATCAGTCACTCAATCCAGGCTGTACATTGTGTACAGTCTGCACGGCATGCAGGCAGGACCTGCACTTGGATGGAAATTTAAGGAAATATGGTGGTGCTTTCCCTTCCCCCTCAGTTTAGCCCTTTGTTTCACTTTGAAAAGAAGTTATATTTGTGGAGTGGCAGAACAGTGGGAGTTGGTGGATGCTAGTGATATGTTCCCACTCCAGAGAGGTAGGAGGTGGCAGAGCATCTATACTGTGATATATCCCCCTTCATTTTCCTCAGCCTCAAAGTCCTCAGCTTTTGGGGTGATGCATTTAGGTAGGTGCCTTTTTTTTCCCCCCCCAAAATAGAGGCGTAATTTGTATCTGTAGGGCTTTGAAAAAAGAGGGTAGTTAAAGTACATGGTGGTGGAGGAACTGTGCTTAGGTGCAAAGACTAAACAACTGTAAATTGCTTCTCACATTCATCAGCTACCTCTCAACCACTTTCTGTCCTGATGAGGACATCACCTTTTTCCTTCTCAGAACACAAACAAGCTTGCATGTGCACCCTTGAGCCTAGTTTTTAGTCTTCTCATTGAGCAGATTTGTAAGTCTATAGCAATTGCAAAAATAAGTAGGGCAGGCCTTGGATAAATGCAAAAATGTTTAAGGATGAGATTGAGAGAAGAGGGTTTTTCGTTCTTATTTAGAGGAGGTAATTGGAGGCCTGGATAGCCTCAGATAGCACAGCCTGGTTCGAGGTCTTTCTGAACTTCTGTATACAAGCAAGGTTGCTGCTTTTGGCAATGTATTATGAAACCAATTTTGTTCTGAGAACTAAAATCTAATAAATACTGCTGCTGATAAGAAAGCGGAAAGTTACCTAAGAGGAGGTTTCAGAATATTGAGAGAAGTCCTCATATTTGTAGGAGTTTTAGTAAGAATGACTGTACTTGAGTGTGTGGAACAGCTCAGAAAAATAGACCTGAAATTTCTAATTTGCTTCCAGGCTGTCACATTGCTACAGAAAGCAGTCAGAAGTTTCTTTGCTCAACTACGAGAGCCAGAAATTCCAGACTTGCAATGCCCAGCAATTCTTGCATTAGACTGTGTTTGATCCATCATACCTATTATCCCTGATTAAATCAATTTAATTAGAGGAAAAAAATGAAGATGTAGTCCAGTATTTTCAGAATGCTGGACTTTTTTTCTAGTGTAGAAATGGATGACAGAGTAACCCATGTCCTGTTAAGTTGTGCATAGTTTGACATTTTACTTAGGAACCATTTGCCAGATGGTGTGACTCCAGGAGTATGCACTCACCTCTGGCAATTGTACTGCAGGGTGTAGTTAATTATCTGGCTCCATTTGTGATCTTACATGATTTAATTACCAGCTTATAGTAAGGATCTCTTTACAGGGTTCTCTTTACAGTATTCTTACAGTTCACTTGGCTATATACACAATTTATGAATACTATCTGTAGCTCATGAATTTACAAACCCTGTAACTGGCTACAGCCTCTGCACATGCTCTGTTCCCCCTAAAACACTCTTACAACTTTGTCCATGTGTCTTTATGCCATGAAATTAAAGAAGAAAATGATCCCAATTTACCGTCTACAGTTGGTTGCAACCTTCGGCAACCTCAGCCTGTAGTTAGTACCAAAGCTCTTGTTTTGTACAGGAGTAAATTGAATTGTGCACATTGCGTAACTTTACCATTGTTGGTCCAAATAAGCAGCAAGAAAGTAGCTGAAATACTTAACTTCTAAGTTTAAACTTGGTGACTTGTTTTATTGCCAGGCAGAGTTAAGGCCTTGAGGGCCTCTGAAAAATACAAGGATCTGGTGAGTTTTTCCTCATTTAATGCACTTGTACATGGCATCTTTTTTCTTAAAAAATTTGCTTCTTGCCTCAAACTGGCTTTGTAGGCTTGGTCCTTCAGTCTTTTCAGATGAAGAAAAAACATTCATTGGATTCATTGCAAATTCTCCAGAAACTCCAAATACTTTCTTGCCTGCTGTTCTCAGAAACTCTGCAGTGTTTTAGCAAATGAACTGTTGTTGTCATTTGTGTGTAGCATTGTAAAATAACCCTGTTTTATTGGTACTTTTGCTATTATTTTGCAGTACTTCTTGGCAGTACTGACTCCCCTGCTTTTACTTAGGCAATATACTCTGTGGTCCCTTCACAAATGCGTTAAAAATTGGCATCTCTCCCATGTGTATTTCTTCCTGACCCCAAGGTAGAAAGATGAGGTAGTCTAAGAGATGGGTGAGTTTAGGGAGAAATGAACATAAAAGTTGACCTTCCTCTAACAGCAAGGCTCGGCCTTACCAGCATAGCTCTTTTGCATGTGTCTTCTGTTACAATGAAGTTGACTGCTGCCTTTGAGAACTGGAGGCGAGACCAGAGGAAGACAATATGTAATTTTCAAGTCAGCAGCTTTCTAACATGGATGTTTAAAAACAGATAATTTTTCTATGTATAGAAACATAAAAATAAAAATTTCTTCTGAATGTTAAAAGGTATAAAATTCAGAGGGTAATAAGTCCTTTAGATAGAAGTATATCAAGTGAGTGCCATTTTATGGCATTTAAATCAGGTAGGATTAGCTCACAATTAGAAACAAGCAGAGAAGAGGTGTAGTATGTTCTTTATAAAAGTCGGAGATTAACTTTTTATATATGAAAGTCTTGGTGTTGGGGAGCTGTGCAGAGCTATAAACGTGTCTCTGTGTTTTCTGAGTACCACTGGAAAGGCCTCTCAGTTTTCCATCTTTAGCTTCTCACTTCTTCCATCTGTAAAATGGTGAACCTGTGACTGCCTAACAGTTGCAACTTGGGGGGACTTGCTTGTGTAAAGCTGTCTTTTTGCTATCTATTAATCCTTTATTTTTCCTTTGAGGGGTTCTAAACGAGGAAAGTTATGAGATGTGAAATTTTAAAAAAGGAATTTCCATGTGTTTTTTCTCAGTGGACTTGTGCTTCAAAATCCTTCACATCTTTAAGAGCCAGCAGTGGTTTATTTTCCTGTAGCTAGTTGCCATGTAAGTAATACCTTCAGAGCTTGTTGAAGGAGGTAGGATTGTCTTTTACAGTTATGATTACTGCCTGTTTTTCGTTTATACTGACACTTCAGAAGCAGTTGCCTTGTTCCTCATTACTGCAGCAGTAGCTTGGGAGCAGTCTGTGCTTTGCTGTCTTGGGTGGGAATGGAAGAGGCGTACCATTCTTAATGCCTTGTCTTCTGGTAGTTCATACTGTGTTGGAGGCACTCTCTGAGTATGAGGAGATCTTTAGTCAGAAACAAAATACCGAAAAGAGGGAGTTAAAAGTTTTAAGATCTAAATATATACAGAATGTTTTAATGGAAGTTGCGAACTTGCCTATAAACACCTCTTATCTTTTGTTGCTGTACCATAGAAAGGCATTTTTTGGGAGGTACTCCAAAAAGAGGTAGGTTGATGACTTTGCTTGGGGTATCCAGAAAAAACAGTATGGAGTGTTCAAAGAAAGCTTTAAGTCTTATACAGCCTATTTGCAAACAAACAGAGAAGGTGATTAAATAGCGGGCTTGTAGAAGAGAGTGTGTGATGTCCGTACCTGCCTAGACTGACTTCAGCGCTCCACCTTTTTCTACTTAATTTACTGTTTTTTTCAGGCTTACTGTAGTTGGCTAGCATTTGTTTTCACACCACTGCATGTTACTTCTGTAGCTGTGGCAGGGTGGGCAGAATATAGAGGAAAATTTCTGTCTTCCAATTGTCTGTTAAACAGTGCTTTTTACTGAAGTACTGCTGATCAGGCTCTGCGATGGGCATGGATAGAAATGGAACTTTTCTGTTTTAAGCAGAAGAAACAAAATTCTGTGAAGAAACAGAAAAAATATCTAATACAAATGCCAGTGAAATGGATTCTTACTCTCCACCCTAAGCAGTGGTGGAGAGTTTGTATAAAGTTTGTGTAATTTTTTGCTCCATTTTCTTTATAGAGTAAATAATGATATTGACTTTGTTGAGCTGCTTTTGTTTTCTTGGTTTCCCCAGTATTTAATCTGCCTTTTCTTTAATTAGTGCACAAAAAGCATACCTGCACAAACTTCTTAAGCACCTTTTCTAAGATGTACTTGATTATTTTGTCCCGACTAGTGTATTTTTCACCTTTGAAAGTTAAGTGGATGGATTAGCTTGGAAACTGCAGTATTATGTTGCTTTTTAAATTATATGAAAGAGAATTTTTCAGCCTATTGTAAAAGGAAGGGAGATGAGCAGGAAGGTATAAGAGGCATGGAGTAGTCACTCAGCCTGTGAGTATCATATTTACGTTGATTCTCTGTGCAGCTTCTGAAAAGCCTAGCTGCAGGGTGACATATTTAACGCAAGTCAGACATTCTGATCACACTCTTCTCCCGTGATAAGTTTTTGTTATCTTCATAAAAAAATCTCATAGACTAAAAGTCCACTATAGCTAATTTCTGATTTGTAAAATGTAGTATTTTCAATCCATTTTGCTTAATTATTGCTGTAGGGAAGGTTTTTATTGGCACATTTGATAAGAAGATTGTATAAATGAACATTTTTATAAGTACCATAACATTTAGAGTATTTGTTTTCCTGCTGAGTGTCATGTTGCTGTGTTATATCTTTATGCACAACAAACGGGTCATTTTAATCAATTTCTAGTTCTGTTTTTTTCTCCCCACAGTATCAAATTACTTCCTTGCTTTTCAGTTGCAGTAGACCTAGTTAGTACAGTTCTCCTATTTATAAAGTTTTTACTTTTTCTACTTTGGCTGAATATTAATTGTTTTTCCTTGAAAATATAGTTATGATGTGTGTCCTGACAAAATAAGACCAGCTTAAACATAAAATCCAGTGAAGACGTGGACATTTCTAAGGCAGTCCTGACAGTAAAGTTCTGTATAATATCTGACTTGTACAGTCTGAAATTGATATTTAAAGTTATTGAACTCCATTGCATATTTGTAAGCATTTCATTGCAAGCCTGATTATAAATACATGCTTTTAAAGTCTCTTTGACTGCTGTTAGATGCTGGAAGATGTCGTCTGAACAGACATATTACAAGTATGATTCTGCCTTTTTAAGTTTCTGAAGTGCAAAAAGGAAGTTGGGCCAAAAAATCTCATAGATAATCCACAATATTTAAATAAGTTCTAAAAGCTGGGCTTATTTAACCAAGTTAGCTTTCATTGTTCCTTAACTTTCTCAAATGTCAAATTGTGGATTTTTTTTTTTAATAATTTCTAATTTGTTTTCTGTCCTCTGCAACAAACTTTTCAACTCCCTTAGTAGAGGATGTACTCTGGAACAGGCAAGCAGAGCTGCAAGTGAGTAGCTAGGATCTTTGCGTGGAGGAAGACCAGCATCAGCTTGAGGTTCTGCGCTTCCCTGTTGGCATCTTGCCCGCAATTCCATTTTCTGCACAGGAAGGGGGAGGGAAATTGGTGGAATGAGGGTAGAGGTTTCCAGTCAAAGTATCTGCACAGGACTGGGGAGACTTAGTTGTATCCTTAAATTTATATAATGGGACAGATTACCTTTCTTCCAGGAGAGGGACTGCTGAGTGAGTGTAGAGGGATGGTTTTGGTAAATTTACAGTTCTGGGCTTTAAATCTACAGTGCCATGAGTACTCTTGCCAGTATGAAGTTGAACAATTGTGAGATTCTGCTTCAAAATATGAGTTTTTGTCAGTATTTTCTTTTCAGGCTTTCTCTGTAATCCTTTCAAGAGTAGGGCTAGCCACAGAAACCAAAAATGAACTGTCTGAAGCATTTGAACACAGTGTCTCTGTTATAATATTAAGAAGCGAGGACATCACATGTGAAACTGTTTAATTTGGGTTAGGAAATTACATTACAGTATTTTTACTGTGCAGCTCAAAGGAGAGGAGCTGATCTGTGTCAGACCATTTGCATCTTGCCAGGGTCAGTGAGCTGTGGGACCACTCCGGGGCTGTGCATCCTGCACTCGGACACGTTTTCCCCTTCTCCCTTGTACACAAACCGCCACGCATCTTCTTGAGCAACACACCTGCATACCTTTTCTTCCTAACCACATCCACGCTTACATCCGAAGAGGCTGTCTGGGGGTGGCAAGGAGCAGCTGCCAAACCAATTCATGGTCCCTGCAGGTTGCACCTTGCTTGTGTACCTTTAGAAAACATGATGGTGAGGTGAACCATATTCAGTTACCCTGTTGGTTCATACCTTGCCAGCGGCTCTGTGCTCCTTAGGCTATTACAAAGTGATTAGGTGTTCTACATGACAAGCATCTTACCAGGTCTGCTCAGGGTAGTACAAAAGGAGCCTGTGCTTCTTTGTTTGCATCCAGTTCACATTTGTGTTCACCATCACTGTGATTCTCCTCTGTGTTCTGCTTTTCTTCTGTCAGTTCCTTAAATGCATTGTTTTGTGAGTTTCGGTACAAAATGGTACTGTCAAGGAAAAGTAATCCTCTTGGTGATTATGAGCTTCCAAGCAAGCTGCTTTGTGGGTTAATAGCATGGGTTTTATTTTAAAAGCAATTGTATTGTTCTGTATTTTCTGTCTGCTTTGCAGAATTGCTGGGCTTACTTTCCTGTTACTTTTGTTAATTTTTTTTCAACGTGCAAACTAATGAAATTGCCAAATCTGGCTTCCTGGAGAAGTAATATGTACATTCTTGAAAGAGTACAAAGTGAGCATCTCCTGCGTTGCTAACATCTGTCCTGCTTGAGGCAATAAATATACAGTACAGTACATGCTGTCAAACAGTATCAATGCTGTGTATTTGACATTGAACAGGTGTCTGTACAATGCTGTGACACCCTTTCCAGGCATGCTTCAGGTGGAAGAGGGTAGGTCACCACCTCAATTATATGCAAGGGGGGTGATTTTCACTCGTCTCTTTTCCTGTTGTTTACAAATGACAGGAGTCTGGTATCTGGAACCCTGTGGCATCTAAATTTGTGCCACTTGGCTTTGTGTGAACGTTTAGCAAACTGTAAAAGCTGCTATGACAAGTGACCTTTTTCACTGGTTAAAATACATGAAATATCACCTCTTTCACAGGAAAACCACAACCCACAGCATGGCCTACAGCCCCTGAGCAAATCTTGATCGGTATGGTTATATAAAATCACTACTAATGAAATAACAAATACATATTTCTAGGAATGCGTACTCACTGGCAAGGCAGTAATAGAAAGAGATTTCAAGGAGGAAAGGAAAATACTTTTTTTTTGCTTATTGAGACAGATCCTGTTACTAAGGATACATTTTGAAGCCTTGTAGTAATGAAAGGGCAATACAAAACCAAAAATAGAGCCAAAGCTAATGAACATGCTTGTCTAGCTTGAAATTTATATGTAAAGAGAAGCTGCTTCTTTTTCTGACCCCTTCAGCAACATTTTTGAACTTCCATATTTGTAAGAGTAACTGAGTTGTCCAGCCAGACCGTGAGATGGAACCACACAGGGGGGACAAATGGCAGAGGAAATAGCACTGTGATGCTTTCTCAGTGAGGTTATAGCTGTCTCAGTGTAAGGCAGTGACAATTTCTGCTGTGCATATAATCAAAATATTACAAGAATTGCTTTGTAAGTGGTGTTTGTAAATGCCTTCCTTCCTCAAAAACATCAGGATTAGGCCCTGAGTTTTTCAGTAATACTGGAGTCGAGGCTCTTTGGATTACCTCTGGTGCATAGTGGCAGGCAGCAGACTTCTAAAGAAGGCTGAAAATGCTAGACGGTGTCTCTGTCCTCTTTTCCAACATCAACAGAAACAAGGAGTTGGGAGATGCTTGTGCTTGGGAATAAGTCATGTGATGAGATTGGGAATTTGACAGCAAAACAGCAGCTCTGGCTGGTGTATATTTCTTTGATTAGGTGCTTCAACACCAAAGGGTGCACTTGTCTCCTTCATGAGATGGAGAAATGTGTTATCTACTGCGTTGGCATAGGAGAGTCACAGGCTTTCTGGAGAAGCACTAACACTGTACTGTAGGGGCCTGCCCACTGGTGGCTTAGGAGTGCTGTCATACGGAGTAGTCCTGCAGGGTTTGCAGCCTGGAACCGAGTATAGGGTTCATTAACTGCACAGAGGAGTTCAAATTCATGTTGTTTTTCCTCTTCTCCTGTTACGAATCCTAAATAAAGGAATTTCAAAATCTACATATACACACTTGAAAACAAATACCTGTCTTTGTTCAAGAGCAAGTGCATAAACGTTATACATACTGCCTGCATCACCTAAAGTCACTACTGGAAAGGAAGTGTGTTTTATTAGAAGATCTTAGAGTACTCGGGAGGAGAAGGTTCATTTGAAGATGCAATTTAGAGGCAGGAAAAATCTGTAGATTTAGGAAAGTCCATGTGACAGCAGAGGACAATTCCTGAGCTGTTTTTCCTTTTTACCATTTCTAGAACACTTTGCCTCTTTACATACTTATTCCTTTTTCCTTTCTGTCGTCCCATCTTCATGGGAACAGGCGCATTGTGCTCCTATCAAAAAATGCTACAGATTCCAAAATGTCTTTGAAGTTCCTCTCACAGCAGCATTGCCATTGAAGTGGGACAGAATTCCTGGGGTTGGTGCTATGTCTAAGAAGTTCTAATACATGTTTTCAAATGCTGCCTTCATTTAACTACTCTCTTTTTTTGTGCGTGTGTCATTGTTGCTTCAGTTTCTTTTCTTGTGTGGTAGGGTATCTTCTGCTCCTAAAGGGATAGCATGGGATGATATAAATTCAAGAAACATGTTTAGGCAGTGTTTACAACACTGAGTTCCTGGATGGCAGTGTATTTCTATCTGTACTTTTGGAGGCTAACATTTAACAAGTTCTTGAGTGAGCGTTTTAGTTTCCTCTTTCTAAATTTGTGTCAGGTTAAGTGAACATGAAAGCCTTTCTGATAAGAACCAAAATGGTTCGTAGAGGATATGGATGAGATCAAGAATAGCTAGTTTTTAGGACTGAAATTGGTACTATTTGTTTTCCTTCCAAATGTGGATGTATTTGAGACAATATACAGGAGGAAGCCTTTAATGCTAAACCTTTTCAGGAGAACTGCTGTGCTGCAACAGCAAGGAGCTTCTCTTTTGGAGTGCACTGATTTGCCAAGGGTACTGCAGGCAGACAGACACGGGTAAGCTGGCACAGAGATGTCTGAGAACCGTGTAACCCAGAGCAGAAGTGCATGAAACAAATGTGGAGAGGTGGAGGCCATAAGGGCAATTAACAGCAACAGAGAAGCAAGGACGTGTTGTCCATGGGGAGCTGTGAGAGTTGAACCTGTAGAGGTTGAGTGCGGCTGAGGATGATTAACATGCAGGGAAGTGGTGCACTGAGAGAAGCTTTATGCCACATGACATAGTGCTTTGTTCTCAACCTGATATCTGAAAAGTCATTCTGAAAAGCTCTTGAAAATTCAAGTGTAGCATAATTTGAATTTATTTTGTTAGTGGAATTGCTTTAAAATTCACATTACCGTTTTAAACTGCAAACTCCCGTGGCCTTGAGGAAGTCACAAAGAACCTAGAGCCATCCTTGACTTTTAAGAGTGAGGCCCACGATGCCTGCCTAGGACAGAGTACACTTGTGTTTACTGCCTTTTGAAGAGAAGACCCTGACAAAACTTTAGCTGAGGGAATGCAATCCAAGGGTGAGCCACAGACAAACAGCAGATTCTTCAAAGACATGTGGGACTAGTAAGGCAGAGGAAGGATATAACAAAAAAACCCCCATCAAACCCCAAGAAGACATTTAGCGTATTTGTTCTTTATGGATAGACTGATGAAACGTATTCGTCAGTGCCAAGCATGAAAAGTGCAGTCCTGTAACTTAAGCACCACCGAGACGTTAGGTTGTGGATACTTGTTCTAAACCCTTTCTTCCGTTCTTTGCAACAAAATAGTTTTGTTTTCAAAACATTCCAATCTGTCATAACCCAGCTTTAAATTTCTTGAAGTAACTTGAATGCTTTCATTAATGTGACTATTTTTAAGATGCTCAAAACTTGAGAACTTGAGAGACTACTGTCTTTTTATAGCTATGTGGCTTAAGACAAACAGAAAAAAATCAGCGTTCTGTTTTTCCTACTGATTTCTGAAGCACTTCAGTAATGTGCTTTCTGCATTAGCTTTTTTTTTTTGAAGAAGCACGTAAGAATTGCAGACCAAACATCAGTCAGTCTATAAAACTGCAAAAAGAGCTTTGCAGCTTGAAACCAAAATATTATTATTTTAGTATGTGTCTTCATATTAAAACAAAGCACTTCCCATTTTCAGTTATGTGGAATTGGCATGTGTTTAATTCTTTCACAAAAAGTTGCAGGGGTGGGGACAGTGTGATATTTGGAAGACTGCAGGTGGTTATTGCCACTAAAATCAATATCCAGTAATGTGCTGTTGCACAAACAGGTCTGGAACAGGTGCAAAATTAATCTTCTGCCATCGTGCATGTACAACATATGTTAGTATCTTCACGTTGGCTTTGTGGAAATAAAGTTTAAAAAAAATCTAGTTACATAGAGTCACCATTTCCTTATGATTTGCATCTAATTCTTACACTTCCATTAAAATACTCTTTGCAGGTTTGGAGTTTTGGTTTGGGTTTGTTTTTTTTTTTTGTTAAAGAGTAGTAACATCTTTACTTAGAGTGTAAAAGTGTTTGGAATATGTAGAGAAGAAAGCCTTTGGGCTAGGAAATTGCCTCTTATTTTGTCCCACAAAACCCCTTTCAGGTTTAATTGACTTAAACTGTGTAAAAATTACCATTTCATTTTTGCTGATTGTTCCTCGTAGAAGTCCTGTATTTTTGCGCAAATACCAATTGATTATGAGCATTCTGATGTAAAGTCAGGCTGTGCTGTCATTGAACACCAGCACTCCTGGGCACTGTAGAGAGCACACAGCCCAGGTGCTGCAGTAACGCACCTGGGAGAAGCAGAGTGCTTGGCTGGGATTCCTTCCAGTCTTGAATACAGTACGGGGAATCAGCCATGTACTCTCCACTTTATGAAAGTGGCGTATAAAATAATGTGGAAGAAGGTGACTGATCTCCCCTCAGGTAGATGAATGCTCTACAGAAAACAGAAAAAAACATTTCCAGAGAGTGTAAGATGGAGTGTGCTCATGTACTAGCAGAAATATGGGTAAGGTGACCAAAAGGATTTTTCTACTATTTTTTTTGATTGTAATAAAAAACCCTATTTAAACTTGTAGATTTAATATATATATATAAAAATACATATACATACATATATATATATATATAGTGAAAGACTGCAGATGTGTGAGTGAAAGTAATATCTGTTTTGCCTACAATTCTGTTACCCTGTCTGTGAGCTGCACAGAGCCTGGAAATCAATTTGGAAAGGGGCAGGAAATCCTCCACCAAGAAGGAGAAGGTTGCCTTTGGAACAGGCATCATCACGGGGAGTAGCACAGCATGGGATTGAATTTCCTTGGCTGTTCTTGTTAGAATGTTGGACATGTTTTTATCCTGAAGTTACTGCTACATTGCTTAATGTTAAGTGGCATTTTTTTGCATGTGAATAGATACCTATGTCAACAGTTGCCAAGTGTCCTTCAAGGCAAACAAAAAAGCAGTAGAACGAACTGTGACTGCAGAGATGAGCCTTTTAAATAAAAGCAAAACAAAACTGCTTCTTCCTGCCGGCTGTTGAGAAGTTTATTGATTCTCCCTCTAAATCCATTGAAACCCCAAGTGTGTATTTTCTTCTGCAGTAGGTGGAAGAAAGGCTGGTGAATGAAGTTCACCGCTCTCACAGTTGTGCCAAGGTATTTGTACAGCTACACTGCAGAATGGATCCCTGAAATGAATTAGAAAATGAAACAAAGGCAATATCTTGGAAGTTTCTAGAGATCGTGACTGCTTAAGTTTCTATTGGGCCCCACAAAAAACCCCTGGACTGGCACGGAGGGAAATAGACTGGTTTGGAGGTGGTTTTCAGTTGTTAGCATGAGGAAGGGTGTGATGTAACAAAGAAAATACAGATTTAAACTATGCCCAGTTCTTAACTGTTACACTTCTTTTTCATGGCTGCTGGACTCATGCTTTCCAAAAAAGGCAGTCGTCTCCCAGATTTTTAGTAGACATTGTAGGACTAGCATCATTTTGCTTTACAGATGTAGATAAAAGTGAGACTCTTCTGTGCGTATGTTTGTGCCTTTAGTATTGCTACTAATTCAAAGATCAGGAAGATTTTTGGTAACTTGGTAAAACTTACTGTTTTCAGAAGTAGCAAAGAGAAATGACTTGCATGGAATTTATTAAGGTTGATGCATTTGCATTTCTTGTTAATGAAATCAGTGAGATGGAGAGACAATTAAATATTTGAAGAATTCCTACAAATTTAAAAAGCAGGAAATTGCTAAGCATTTTGGTTTGGGTTTTTTTTTTGTAATTGTGTTTGTCTGAAGTGCTATTTGATTAGATTCTTTTTCTGTTATTAGTATTGTCATTCATATGCTGAACCTTAAAATAATGTAATTTTTACCCCAAGCAATTCACAGTCTCAAAGAGCTTTGTGTATAAAGTTTGCATATAAAGTTTTACAGATGGTGAGCTAATCTCATGCTACTGTAGCTGTTTTAAAATAGTTTTCTCTTGTGCCCAAACATAAACCAAAGAATACAATAAGAATAATTTGATCTGTAAGTAAAGTACATGTAACTAAAAGGTACAGGTATGAAATAGCAATGATAAGAAAGTTACCTGATTGTAATCAACATGCGTTATGAAAGAGAAAATAGGAGGAGGAAAAGAATGGAAATTATGGAAATGTCAATATGGAACACATTTAGAGTAGATATTGTGCACATTAATAACAGATAAGATAAAATTGCCAAAATAGTTTCGGTTAAAGGATCAAGAGTGATGTGGAATGTATGGAATTGACTGAGGCAGGAAATGAATGGCTGTGGAGCAAAACCCTCTTTGAGCTGCAGGCATTAGCCTACCACTTTGTTTTTTTAACTAATAATTGATGTGTAGCTAGCTAAAGAAATCATAGAAATAAAGGATGTTGCTTGTAACATGCAGTGATACAAAAAGTAAAAAATGAGAAAGTTATGAAGAAAAGATAAAAAGGAATATGGAGATTAAGGCAACCACAACTGAAACTCAGAGATTCTTCTCTAAGACGATAGTGATTATTATCAAAAGGATTTCAATGTATTGAATTAGTATTTTAGATAAGATTTTCAAGTTGTGTGGGAGAAAAATGAGAACATCACTGAAAATCGCTAAATTAAATTTGGAAGGAACAGGTTTAGTGGTTCTGTAGCTGGGAAAATTTAAAAGAGATTTAAATTTTCATGCTATGGAAGTGCTGTCCTCGAGTAAGATGTCAGAAGCGGACATTTTTGGAGAAGCTCTATGTTAAAAATTCTCTGCAAAGCGAGATACTTGGACTTTCAGAGTTAGCGCCGCTTTGAGCAGTGGGTGTGGGGATGGTCAGGCCAGATGGCCTCCTGAAGCCCATTTCAAGATGAATTATTCTGCAGTTGCAGAGAGATTTCAGTTTTGAAGGTGTAATTAGACTCTTCTGCAGGGTCCTGAAAAAGAAGCTGAATAGCGTCATGACTAATTTAGTATTTAGTCTGCTCTGTTTTATTTAAACAAGAAAAGTAAGCAAGAGTGCCCAGGTTCCAGAGGAAGTCAAAGATGGGACCACCCTTTCAGTGGAGGAAAGCAACAGAGACATTATATCCACAAATCAAAGGGTCTCTTTTGTAGACAGAATTACACTTAGCTTTTGTGAGAGGTTCCTAATTTGTTTTGGCCCTTTCTAAAAACTGCATGATTCTAGTCGGTTTGTCACATTTTCCATTCTGGGTATTATGTTAAGGTGTCCAAGTGAATTTTCATTAGAAATGCTACTTAATGGGAGATGTACAAAAGTGCTATAACATTGCATATGAGTTCATCAGTGAAACTTACTCCAATTAAAATCACTCAGTCTCTACTAGATAATGGAAAATAATGAGTTGCTCACAACCTGGCAGACTCGGGATCTATGTCAAGCATTTACCAGTATTACTGTAGTTAGAATAACCTGGTATTGTATTAATTATTTGAAACATGCACAGTAAGGAGCTCTTTGATGAGAATGAAAGCATTGAAATGAAGTAAAAACAATATACAGGATAAAGGACCAGAGGCAATAGTAGCTCTGTGTGCCTGGAGTGCAAATTTTGTGGTATTCCATGTTTAATATTAAAATAGCATTTGGGCATATATTTGTGGTTGGAGTTACTCTGGGCAGAACTTGTAGTGCAGGAAACGAACAATTTGGGACCTGAATTTTGATCTCTTGTCGTTCTTTATGATTATCGACTTAGTTTATTTTAAGAGTAGTACTAGCGATTTAAGCTCTTCAGGACCAACAAGCAGAGCAGTGTTTCAAGGACACCTTTTCCCTATTTCTTCTATGAATCTCTAATCTGACTTCACATTTTACAGTGTAAGATTTGGTGAGTGGGACATGAAAATTATATGTTAAAACTAATTACTAGTGCATCTCTGAAAAGCTTCAGCATTTTAAATGCTGAGCCTAAATTGCTATAGATTCCTTCTAAAATCTGCAGTGTTCTACGTTGAGAAAGTGTGTTGTTTTGATAGGTAACTTTTATGTTTACTTTCCCTAAGAAGATCTGAAATTAGTGGTGTGTTTGTTTTTTTTTTTTTAAAAACTTGTTGCTTTGTGTCTGAATAAGGTATGCATTTATAAATTTCTTGCAGCAGAATCCCTTTTTGCTGTACTTAAAAATAGCATATTTTTGCCACAATTGGAAAGCGTTCCTTCACACTATTGCTAAATGCAGTTCTTGATTTTAGTCTAGCACTTTCATATTTCCTCATATCAGTGTTTTAACCTGTTAACTGATAAAGCCTCAGAATTCTGCAGTGGTTTCTTTAGATACTAAATTAAATAGAGTGGTAATTCTCTGTAAAAAAGCTGTGGAAGATTTGGATTCTGTGTGTCTTTCCCCCTCCTGTTCATAAGTAACACACAGCAATATTCTTTATTTTAATACACTGTCTGCTAAAATTGCCTGTTGCCTCTCCTTCAGTGTGACAAGCTGCGTAGCTAGGTACACCTACACCCAAGCTGATGTGTGATGCAGGAATGGCCATAGACCTGTGGTTCCCTGCTGGCTCAGTGCTGTTTTGCCAACAGGTCTGCAGGCAGCAGGGTGATGTGCTGAGCCATCATTCAGATGCACAGTCCACAGAGCTTTGAGAAATGCCGTCCTGCAGCACCTGAGACTGTGCTTGCACGTTTGCAGTGCCTCTAGAAGTGAGTCGGGCACGAGGGGTGGTGTTGATGCGGTTTCCCGTCGCAGTGCAGTCAAAGCTTTTACCTTCTTTCAGTCCCTGGTGAACACTAGCATGAGAACAGTGAATGAGGGTGGAGAAGCTGGACAGTTTGCTAGGGAAAGCAGAGTAGTGGATGGCTGCATTTCTGTGGCATTGCTGTCCTGTGTACGTATGGTTGTTATTTTTAAACCTATTAGAAGATTAAGGTGTGTAAAACCAAAATCTACAAGCCAGTTATTAGACTGAATTCACATTTAGTTTTCATGAGGTGTAAGGAAAAAAAAAGATGGTTGTAAAATGTTATATTGCTATATTTAATAAATTTTAAAAAGTTTATAGAAAGCATATTATAAAATACAACATATGAATTATTGTCAGGCTGAGCCTGGAAGCAGTTTTGCTGTGATGCTTTTTCTTTTTTTAATGGTGGTATTCTGCCAGTGGAAGGTACTGCTCAAATTTCACATGAAGTGCATCCTAACCTGCTCTGTTCGCTGGTGATAAAAGTATGCTGTGCTTGTTAGAGAACATAGCAGGAGTAATAATGCTGTTGTCTTTCTCACATATTTAATCTAAAAATTATGCTTTGTTTAAAGGAAATAAAAACTGTGCACTGAAACATTCTACCATTTGCTTCTGATGTGTGCCCCCCTCCCTTTGGGGTCTTGTCTATTTTATTGAATAAATTCCTAAATTAGACTTCTGAAAAGTTTTGGAAATGCAAAATTAACCCTTTCTTTACCATAAATTAAACACAGTCTTTGCAGTGAAGTAGAGATCTGGCTATTTTTTTTCTCTATCGGTGCTGTCAAAGACAAGACGGACCTTCTACGTGTGACAACTTAAACAGCAGCAGGCAGTTGTGAATTAGGAGTGGAATTACTTTTTTTTAAAAAGACTGTATTTTTGAATAAAGTCCATTGGAATTCTGACATACTGCTTTTAATGATTCCTATTTGTAAATTGTTAAAAGCTTTACAACAAAAGAGAAGTATTTAAATTCTTTAATGTGAAACAGACTAATGCACATAGAGGTGCATTGTGTGTGATGCCACACATTGATGGTAAGTTCAGAAATAGAACCCAAACACTGTCTACTGGGAAGCAGGATGTCTTAACTCTGGTTCTTATGAGTACAGGGGAACAAGGATATTCATAATATGTATTGTTAACAGTTGACGCAATCTGAACTATTCTTGCCCTGTCAGATACTCTGAAATAATAAATAAGCATGTCTGAGACAGGGCCAATACCTCAAAGTGAGAAATCCACACATTCTTTTATTGTCTTTCATTTTGTGCTGTAACCATTGTGCAGATCTGGACTGTATTATTGCATTTGGCTCATGTATGTTTTACTTTTGGCCATACAACTATGGCACACATAGCAGACTGGTGGGTGAGTGGATGAGTGGGTTTTGACAATTATGTTGTTTATGGCATAGTTAAAAACAGTGTAAGTGAATCTTAGATTTGCATCTCAGTATGGCTATATTTTGTAAAATAAGGTTTTATAGAAGTAGACAATCTGGACTTGTGAGGGAAGAAGTAGATAGAGGATGGAGCTGCGCTAGTCCTAAAATTGCTGCCGTGTGTTGCCTTGCTTTCTCCAAGGGCTGCTTTCACACCAGCCATTTGGGCCTACATCAGTGTGTCAAACACGCAGGAGATGTTTTAGAGCTGCTTGTGGCGTAGGAGTTCCTGGTGCCTTCTGACAGAAATGGACAACTGGGCATAATTTTTAGAGTATATTTAACCAAATTACATAATCCTGTCTTTCAGGTCTTTGGATTCATTATTACACATTGAACATTACACATTTAATAATGAAACACATTCATTATTATTTGAATAACTTACTGTATACACTCTCATCAGGATATCAAGGCTATAGAAAATATCTCTTATGGAGAAAGATTCCCTATGTAATATGAATCTTATAGCATTATTATTAGTCTTAGGTTCTTGGTTTGGTCATTTTCATGTTTGCCAAGGCCCTGGGGCCAGGTTTGATACCTACTATATTCCATATATGTTCAGTTACCAGTGTGATCAGTTTTCTGTTATTTCTGCTAGTAATTGTTTTAATCTCATCATTTGATAGATAGCTTGCTTGTCGAAAGCAAAACGCTTGTGTATGTTAGTAATTTTTTGTGATTAATTTTTTTATGAGAAAGAGACTAATTCATTCCTTGTGCTCCATCAACCCAACTGGTTTGGTTTATTAAATTATGATACCCATGACCTTGGAAAAGTAATAAAAATTTCAAATGCCCACTGCTGTTCTCCTGTGTCACTGTCCTAATGGGATAAATGACAGGAAGCAGAGAGAAATACGCTACATGGATAATTATAATTATTGTTTTTAAATTCTTGGTGTTATATTTAGTTCAGAAAACTTCATTTGTGTTTTGAGAAGCCAGGTTTTGTAACTCGGGTAACCTGAATTCTTTGCTTGGAACATTGGTTTTAATATTGACATTTATATTCATTTCTAAACCACATTTTGGTCCTTTTGCGGAAAGCAGAGAAATAAGGCTTCCTCAGAGCAACAATTAAAATGAGCAAGGTACAGAATCCCAATATATTTGTGGAGGTGTTGTAATAGCTATCTGTTGAGGAGTACTGTTTTACTTTGTCCTGAAAGATACTTTTTAATTGGTGTTTAAAGAGAGTAAGCCCTTGTTTCACAAACTGTGAATATTTGGAAACAGGGTAGATGGTTAAGAGGCGCGGTGAATAATAATGTGGCAGACAGCTAGTTAAATTCTGGTGAATTTAGCAGTTCTTTTGATGTAAGGACAACTTTTTTTTTTTTTAAGTACATTTTCATTATCAAGGAACTAGAAAACACAGAGAGAAGTCAGAGCAGAATTTGTGTGCACAATGGAGATACCCAAATATAACTTTACTTCCCTCCAAAATTATATGAGGAGTCCATTGAGCAGAATAATTGCATGCAGCACTGGCTCAGAAGAAAACAGTTGTCTCTTGTTTACCCCTTCACTGTGGCCTCATCTTTTCAGCTGCAATTAAAGAATGTGTTAAAATCAAGTGAAGTGCGTTACTGGAGGACACATGCGGAGACTTTCTTTCCTTAATCAAATACTACAGCTTAACAACAAAAAGATACATGCATAAAAGATTTTAGCATGACACTATTTCAAATCTTAACGTTTTAGTTTTTCCTGGTATACAAGCAGCAGACTTTCCACACCTTGTTTTTTTGTAATAGTGGTAGTGTAAAAGGTTAAGGAACATTTTCACCTAGAACTGTATGTTTCTGACGAACTCCCATGTTCCCATAGCAATTTTAGTAACCACACGCTGTTTTACTGGAAGAGTGACTTGAGGATATTGCCTGATTTCTCTCTACCTCCCATGGTAAACCTTCTGTTTGTTTTGTGAATTTAGTAGTCAGAGGTGCGTGATAAAACTTGCCATCTCTTACTTAATGACACTTCGCAGCCAGTAAGACTGCCAAACTGCTATACAACTTCCCTTTTTACTTCATCAAGCAACACAGAGGAGCGGATCACGACAATTATTTTCTATCCTAATGCCTCATATTGACTGAAACATTTCAGTCTAAAAATAGATAAGTACCATAAAATAAAAGGCTTAAATGGGGAAAGGGACGTCTTCACACCTGCAAATGGGTCTAAAGAGAGGAAAAAGTGCAGAAAGACCCAAGTCAAGAAAATCGAGCTTTTTCGAAGGAGTGAAGCATGAGTTGGAGAAGGGGGAGAAAAGGTTAAGCTATGCTTATCATTGTAGGTTATATTAGATATAAAATTTAGGTGGATTTTTCAGCAAAACCACACTAGAGGAACAAAGTGTTTCTGCTCTTTCTAGTGACAACAGTTAAATTGTAGTGACACGTAAAGAACCCGTGTGCTGTTTTGCAGAGAACATTACTGTCTCAAAAGTCCTTTAATAACTGGCTGACCGACCTGCATCTTTGATGCTTTAAGGGTAAGGGAGCAGTGGTCTGATACTCCTCCTCACATACTAAAATGACTTGCAATATAAATTGTTTTCTTGTGGTTATGGAGTTTGTGATTTCCCCTGTGTCTTCTGGTTTTCAAGAGTGGTAAATACAAAAAAAAGCAAACACGTTTCCTCCTTTCTCCCTGCTTTCTCTCCAACAACAAAAAAAAATTGAACCCCCGCCTATTCATATATAATAGTGTTTTGGCATGTAGTAGCCTATTAGTTAAAAGGCAAATAGAGTCAATGTTTGTATTACCCTAGTTCAGGGTTTTTTTTCTGCAAGCAGCAGATGAGACAAAATTTCAAGAAAAGGAGGTGAAGGGTGGATAGGGAAAGAGAAAATGTGCTCTGTGTGCAAAACATTGTATCCATGGAAAATGCTTCTGTGGCCTTGGGAGAAGCCTACAAGTCAGTAAGGCTAAAACTTGATCTCCACAGCGCACAGTTACGAATAGTTAGTACATCCATGGGTTCAAAAAGTGTGGTTTTTCTGTTGTGAGTGGTGTAGACCACGGTATATGGCTAAAAACTGTGGTGTCGGTGGTGTTAACTGAGCTTGTGTCTTACCGAGAACTTATTATTTTGCTTGTGAGTTCAGATTTCACTGGAAATTCAGCAATCTTTGAAATGATGTGTTTGCAGAAAAAAATTGTCGCTTAAATAGGCATACAATGTGACCCCACAAACTGTGGACAGCTTGGTGGGGGGAAGATAACCAGCTATTGTTTAAACTATTTTTACTTGCATTCAGGATAGATAGTTTGTAAAAGCAGAGGATAAATATGTAATGACTTTTTTTTTTTCTTTTGTCCTATAAGGAGAATAAGTTCTGGAGCTTTGTGCTTATACTTTTTCATTGGTCTTTCCCGTATTGCAAACAAAGAAAACCTGCGTTTCTTCTTAATTTACATACTGATGGAACCTCCAGCCAGCCGCCTTCAGTGTAAAATGGGGAGCATACAGATTATTTCTATAATATTGCCTGAAAATACTCCAGAGTGCACTTGAAAATTAGAGCTCTACAATTCTGATTGTTCCTGTCCTTCAGGCAAAGTGGGACAAAGGCAACAAAGGACATCTGACTCTTACAGAAAGTAATTGTGGATTATTGTCATGGATTTTCACTGTTCCTTTATTTGTGTTTTTGTTATTTTAACCTGCTTATCAGTTTAAATTTTGGTGATGATTTCTTAAGTGGTGTCTAGGTAGTCAGGTTCAGTTATGGCCATTTTGTAAAATAATGTTAACTTTGAAAATTTGACATTTTCTTGTCTGAGATTTCCTCCCTTGTTCTGGCTTCATAAATCTTGCCCTCAATGTCTGGCCATTTCAACTTATTTTTCCAACCCAGATCTGAAATATTGAAGACAGGAAATTGAAAATACTGAAATATTTGAATTGAAAATGCTGAAGCTGGGCTTTGTGTAGTAAGCTGAGCCATGATTTGATAAGTAATCAATTTCCCCGGTTCTACATTGAATTAGTCTAAGAGGAAGCAATTGCGAATTCCCCTCTGCTGTATTTTGGGATTCTCCTTGCATGATTTCCTATCAGGATCCACAGAGATCATGTCAGTGAGCAATTAGTTAAAATAATCAGTTAAGTAGACATAAATTCAGCTTCTGCATTAGCACTAACGAAACCGCAGACAAGCTGATTGTATACTCCTGCTGCAACAAGAAAAAGCAGGAAATTTTTTGTTGTGATTTTGAAGAAAATATTGAGTAGGTGCAAAAAATCTTTAATGTTATCTTACTGATAAAGACATTACTGATGCTGACTCCTTTCTGGTGGCAAATTCCATGATTACATGAAGCATATAGGTATGTCTATACCATGCGTGCTGACTGACCCAGTGATAATTAGTGCTGCGGTGGATACGGTGGAAGTCGACAATGACAGTGCAGAGCAAAAGCGAGCAAGATTTTTTAACAGAAAATGACCCACAAGGGTTCCGGTGTTAAAATACTGCATGATATTTGCATACCATATGACTTAATCCAGTAGCTTAGTTTTTTAGAGCTGCCAAATATTCAGTAGTGTTTTTAAGAAAACTTAAAAAAAAAAAACCAACCACCAAAACAAACAAGAATCAAACCCACCACCATTCTGGATTATTTTTATTTCCTTGCTTCAGGAGGTTAAAAAAAAAAAAATCATCAGTTACTCCCACTTCTGCACCAGGAAAGGAACCTATTTACACACTTACGTGGGGAGCCAATAATAAGGGTTGGCAGTGCTCCTTTAAAAGACACGCAGTACAGTCTGCCAATTGACTTGAGATATCAGATTGAAAATGTTAAGCTTTTTAAATAGGACTTTTATTATCCCATTATCTTGTTTCTTAATTAAACTCTAAATCAGGCGTTGTTTTAATTACCACTAGAGGTTTAAAAAAAAGAAGCATAAGCTGATACCGTCTTAACATTGCAGTGGTAGTCCACAGATCCGGTGGCACCAAGGCCAGGTTGTAGAACCCCATTCATTATTGAACACCAACTTTTTAGGTCTTAAGACATTATAAAAACTCTTGCAATTTCGTTCACCATAAACTTCAAATGTGTCCATTGTGCTTGTTTTAGAAGTGTCTTGGCTTTAATTAACTCAGCCTGCAGGAGGAAGTAATTGTGAGGTAAGAGGAATAAGCATACTAATGGTTCCTCACAGTTGCCAAATTTTACTGTGAGTACTAAAACTTGCATTCATATAAACTCACAGAATAAAATAGTCATGAAGCAAAGCTTAAAAATGAAGGCAACATGTTTGTCTTCATGTTGCGATATGATTGACTCAGTCTCTCTTAGGAATTTGTTACGCTGAGCTCGATGTACTTCATGTTTTTACAAGATATAAATAAGTTTTCTTTCACAATTTGCTGGAATATTGGAGCATAGAATTACTTTTTTAAAAAAACCAAAATCCTGAAGAGTAATTGAATATTGAGGACTAAGGTACCATTTGCATCTGTGGCCTTTTACTTCTCTTTGGGTTTGGAGACGTTTCCGAAGAACGTCACCGTGTCAGAGAATCCTGGAACGTTTTTCCCTAATTTGAGATTTGTGCATGTAGCAAGTTTACCTTGCGATGCTTGCAGCATACAACTCAATGTGAGTGGACGTGTTTTCGGAGACCAATGCAACACTTGCATGAAGTGCTTGTAGCGCTGCAGGACTCAGTATTTTTAACATGAATTTTTCAATTTGCCTTTTTCTCCCAGGTTTCATGCGAGAATCTTAGGTTTCATTTCTTCTAAAGAGGAGTGAACTCCTTCTGAACTGAGACCTAAGTGCCTCTCCTTGTTGTCCAAAAGGACAGCCTTCACCATGGTTACCAGATAGAAATATGAGAACTTGTGTACTTGTTCACAGTGTTTCTTTTGAATGCCAACATCCACGTTGCTGCTACTGGATTATTCATAAGGAGTAATTCTTTATTGGAAAATACTGAATCTTTTCTTGTATGAAGAGAATGGCGGGTAAAAAAAAAATGGTAAAATTCAGGTTAGGATTTATTCCAGCTTCTAAAAAATTGAGTCTTTAAGATCAGAGATGTTTGCATGTTGTTTCTGATTTGCTTCAAGAAAGAAAGAGGTTATTAGAATGTGTTTATAAAGTATGTTAATAAATGTTTGATGATTTGAGCATTGTGGTGTCTGGAAGTTGGATAAAATACTTTCTGAAACATAGCTGCACAGCTACTCAGGTGTTCTTTTGTGCAGGTTCAGCACAGGTTGATATAACTTTTATTTTTATTTACATTTTGAAGTGATCATATTTTAAAGCGCAAGTAATCTACTCATGAAAAATCTGTTTCACTGGCATAATGTATTCTTCTTAAAAGAAATATGTTTCTTGTAATCTGTCAAGACGGTTTTGAAAAAATAGCCTCCAACCCCTTTCATTGAAAAACAAATTAAAAAATCACTCAGTATTAGTAATTTTTTAAAAAGAGAAAACAAACAAAAGCTTAAAAATGCAAATGTTTGTGCCAAAGTAAGGATGCATGGGACATGTAGGCTTCATAATCCAACAAGCATCCGTGCTCCGGTTTCTTTTACGTATTAGAATTTCTTCAGCTTTCTTGTATTTTGTGTTTAATTACGTTTAATCCTGTGAAGTGTGAAACTATGGTTTAGGTCTTTGGGACTTCACAGATACTGTAAGTTTGAACTGCTCATGGGGAGTACTGAACAATACATAAAACTGCATGTACAACCCGTTCACTTCAGTGCGGCTAATTATTTGCAGATACAGGGGGTAGTTTTAGACTGGAGATCTGGTATTCACACTTGCACCTTTGTGCAGTAGAGAAGTGTCTGCTGTTTCATTAATGCTTGTTTCAGCCAGGCATTTGTTCTCCTTGTTTGAGCCATTACTGTCACTACCCTACAGGTGGTAACGCAGTAGAAAATGAACTTTATCATCTAGAGCCACTAAATATAGGAAGGAGAGAATGGCACATTTAAAATGCTCCTGTTTAAAATACATTCAGCACAATTAAAAGTTGGTTTCTAATCAAAGTGTAAGGCTTCAGCGCACAGAAAATAAAACTGTCTCTACAAAAAAGGCAATACATGAAGCAAAGCCACTTTCAGGCGGGTTTATCAACATACCTAAGCTTCTTATCTCGGTGTCCGCCTTTCACAAACGTGTACAGTTGTGGCCTACTTACTTCTTCCAATTACTATAACAATTTTCTAAATGCCCGTAAGCATTGGTGCTATATGAAAAAAAATTTATTCTCCCACAGTGCGCCCAGTTGAAATGCAGTTATTGGTTCATCACCTTTTTCCTATTGTAGCATCTTCTACAGTGTTTGAACTTAATTAGTTTCAGAACTCTGTTTTAAAAGAACACAGCTGTATTTCATGTCCATTGAAGCTTCTACATTGCTTTGAAGTTTTCACAGTATCTGAAGGGTGGGAAGGAAGCCCTTCATGAAGTTTTGCAACAAAAATAAATTATTAAAAATATTTTAAAAGCTCAATAATGACAGGGGAAAGGGTGGTTTTGCTGGTCGTTTCAGTTTCATGTGTGATTTTTAGGATTATACCTTTGACTTCCACAATACTCTTATTAACAGTGAATAATAAAATATTTTTCTCAAATACAGCAAGGACATCCAGTATTCAATACAACACTGATTTTAATTTTAGTTTTATAATGTTCTTATTGCGCATCTTATTCTAGCTCAACTTCCTTATTAATGATGTATTTGTTGGTATTTAATTCCATACCATATTTTTTGTAGGAAATTTACCAGCAGCTTAAACATACTTTTGGATTTAGGATTTTTGTTTGTTTGTTTGTTTGTTTTGGGGGGTTTTTTTGGTGCGTTCTTTTTTTTTTTTCATCTAAGGAGCAGGTTGGTGCTCCTAGTCAAATTTCTTGACTTCCAAGTTAAATGTCATATTAAGTGTAAGCAGGGAAGGTCATTATGGTGTTTATGTTTTCAAAAGGAAGAATTGTCTGAGGGAAGCCTTTCTTAATAGCATCCAGAAAGCAGGGGATATTAAATGTATTTGGTTTGTATTGTTGTTTGTATTGTGCAATATACCTTTGAGCTGAGGTATTTGTTATCAAACAGCTGTAATCTCCATCAAGGGTTATGATTTAGGATTACTCGTCTGGATGCTGTTTGCAACACACTGTTCGTCTCCATTCTCTGCTATCTCAAAAGTGTCCTACAAGTCTTTACATCAGAGGGACAATCCTGGTCTGGCATTGTAGGATGCATCACACTGTCCAGTCGGCTGCCTCATCCCAGTGAAGTTGCCTTACTGGTGCTTCCTGTGGTTCAGGTGATGCCCTGGAGGCTTCCTCTGGCTAGTTGTTTTCTGAGATTTGAGCCAGTGCTGTTTGCAGCAGCTTTCCTGCTACTAGGATGAGTTTTCTTCCTTTTATATTCCATCTGGAGGAGGAGAAGTATTACAAAGGAGGAACAGCATTAATGTATGTTTTATGTCAGGCTAAATATTGTACCATTATCTTCATAGTAATTGAGACTTGAGCCTTACCACAGGTAGTCATCATGTTGGTCTTGCAGAAAAAGGATGTTAAGAATTTTTTCTGTTTGTGTGGTGTGCTGAAGTTATTGAAAGATTCCTTTGGGTAGAATAGCAGCAGAGCATGGCACTTCGCTGTGCATTTCTACTGCTTGTAACAAGCTACCATGTTATCTGTGCCATAGCTTCATCTGAAAGTAATGTATTTTACTTAAGCTGAGTATTGAAGTGGTATACATAACATGGTATGTGATCAGGGACCTACAGGAAGGCTTTGAAACTTGAAAATTACAGAGGGGATGTATGCTGTAGACAGTTTCTCAAAACTTCTTGCTGGTGTGCTTCAAATCTGGGTTTTGAACAGCACAAATTACATCTAGAAGAGAGAACAGAAAAGGCAATCTGTTGGAGTTGGGAGGCTGTCATCTTGGGATGCAGATACTTATTTTTAGGGAACTAATCTGAGATTGTGCTTTACATAGCCGCCAGTAGTTGGTGGATATTAACAACTTTGACGCTGTTAATATATACTGTGATCAGATAAAGCTGTCCTGTGGTTATGTTGCGTAGTTCTCATGTTACTGAGAAATGGAGGCATGTGGAAGAAACTGGCAGAGGGTGGACCTCACTCCTGATACTCTGCAGATCCATACTGTGATTTAAATCATTGTAAATGCGTAGTTGGATTTCCGCAGGGCAGAGACCCAGATAGCCTGTGTTTTTAACCTTGTGGTTCTTTTTCTTGTGTAAATACTAATTTTAAAAGGTGTGTTCTCTTATATTAGTATCTTTACATTTTCTATCCACGTTCTTCGAATTTAAGGAAAGACCTACGCAAAGAATTATTGGATTTTTCAATGTCACATTTGCTTTAGAAGTTTGCTATATTATTTCAGCCATTTTCCTCAATCTTCTTTTTTCAAAAAATGTGACATTAAAATAAAAAAACTTTTCTTGATCTGTTTCAAAACTAAGGAGCAAACCCTGCATTGGGAAAATAACATGCTGTCTTTTTGTAACTCTTACACCAACAAGAATGTCTTCCCTGGGTCAGCAGCAGGAGGAAAAATTACAGTGAAACAGAAAAACAGTGATGTTATTGTTTTTTAAAGGTAAAGTAGCGATTTTTAGGAAAAAACCCATATTCATTTAAATTGTCATTATATCTTTTTCATTTGTTGTCATGGAATCCATCATAATGTTAATTACTGAATCAAGTAAATTCAGAAATCATATAATTCTCGTTAAATGAGTGATTTTTAGAGAACCACTGAAAATATTACTGCCTACTGAGATTATCGTAAACTTTCATAGAATCATAGAACAACTTGGGTTTGAAGGAACCTTTAAAGGCCATCTAGTCCACCTTCTCCTGCAATGATCAGGGATGTCTTCAACTAGATCAGGTTCCTCAGAGCCCCATCCAGCCTGACCTTGAATGTTTCCAGGGGTGGGGCATCTACCTGGGCAACCTGTTCCAGGTTAGATGACTAAGTATGTTTAAGCAGAGAATGCTATTTATACTGCAAGGACGAATCACACAGTGAAAGGTCATTGCCAAAGGCACCTGGTGTGCCAGTTATAGGTAAAGGGCTGCATGCCTGCCGGGTTGAAAAGGAATCCAGCATGTATGCTGCTCAGTCTAATTATAACGTTACAGATGGCCATTACATAAGGAATGCCTCCAAATCAATATCATCCATGCAGAGAGACTTCTAAGTATACCTGATCCTGAAAGAGCAGCAGCTCACTGTTTCTCTCTAGGAATGTAACTCTTGAAGCAGCAAGGTGCACTTTCCCTTCCAAGTTACCTTTTCTGTCATACCAACTCGTATTTACAGTTGACTTTCTCTCCCTGATCACAGTGCCACCCTCCTTAATATGTGTTTCTTTTTTTACTGGATGCATGCATTAGGCTGGACTATATATTAGATGGAGATAGTTACATTTTATTAAAAATGAATGACATATGACCTGCTTAGGATCTTTTCATTAGATGTAAGAGTTTAGCTGAAAGGGAGTAAACCTAGCTAGCGAGAGAATAACATAGAGAAGCCATAATTGCCCAAGCCAAATTTGGCTTCAGGTGCCTACAAAAACTGGCCCTGAGTTCTCAGTAACAGCAGTAATGAGGATCAGTGTGTTAGCACAGTATCTGCAAGTGCAAGCTCTAGCGAACTGGAAGGAAAAGTACTTCCTAACTGTTCGTATGATCAATACAACAGTGTCTGAAACTTGGGGGGGGGGGAAATCACATAATTTAAGTGAAGTTTAGGACTAATACAGGATTAGACATTAAATATATCTATCTGGTTTCATACTGAATGAAAATGCCTCCCCACCCCTAGAGCTCATCACCTTTCCTGCCATTGACAGTACCTAAAGAGAGGCTTGTGGTTGTATCAGTGGTCCATATAGTTCACATTTTTAACTAAGCAAGCACTTCTGTGTGAGAATCGTGAAGGGTCTGAACACCAGGGATTTTGGATGTGCCTACACGTCTGCTGTGCTGGATGCACATTCATAATCTAGCCAGATTTATGTGAATAACTAGTGTGCTAGATATTTGGGGTCACTGCCAAGGAAGGCCATTGCTAGCCTGCTCTGGATTTACGGCTGTTCTATAACATATGGCTTTTCATAGCATAATGCCCTTCCTTAGGATAACGTGCAACTTTTGGGTAGGACAAGCAGTGTTTTGAAAGTCCACTACCCAATGTTTGCTAAAACTGTAGGTTTATATAAGTATTACAGGTGTAATATATAGACTAAATAGGAAAGATTTAGATATGAGATGAATTGCAGCAGCGCCTATCAAGCTGTTGTCTTGTCTTTGTAATTGTTCAGGTGCATGATTTTAGCTGGTTCTAATTAGTGGTGAAAAGTTACTATGCAGATTGAAGAGAATTTACTCTATTGAGGTGTAACTACTTTAAAGCACCCGTATTTATTGATTTATCTGGAAATTGGAACGTTATTTTTAAAATGGATTAGCTTTTTAACATTTAAATACTAAAATTTATTATTGGTATGATACCAGTTTTGTGTTGGTATTTAATGACATAGTACATGACAATGTTTCTTTAAAGATTTAAAAAATCATGTAAATTGCCCAGGATGCTGGGAGCTTGCTCATATCAAGTAGTATGGTTAGAGTGGTTGACTAGTTGATTTAGTTTGTTCTACAGTACAACATGGAACAGATGTTTATTACCAGCTTTCTGTGGGATTACAATATAGGGATGGGGAGAAAGAGCTAGAATTGGCAGACTGGTTAATTATGCAGAACAGCATGATCTATAAAGTTGCTGTCTGGTGCTGTTGTATTTGGCATGTATTGCAGACGTTAAAAATACTCTGGGGTTTTGTTTAAGGGAGAGCCTGACAAAACTGCTTCTACCCCTTTAGGTACACTAGTGGTTATGTCAGAAAAGGTGAGTGTTTTAGCCTTGGGGCTAGAGTCCCTAAGCTGAGGAGTAGCTCAGAGTGAGGAGGTTTTACAGGGAAGTGCATGCAAATAGTCTTGTGCTTCTGCACTATACGTAGGAAAAGAGAAAATGTGGAAGCAACGACAGTCAAAAAAATGGCATCTGAGCTTGGATTATGGGTAAGGACAGGCCTGTAGAAAAGAGGACTGCTGAGATCTTCTGGCCTTCAACAACAGTAGTATTGTGTGTAACCATACAAAAATGCCTCTCGCTCCTGTGAAGTTTCTTGCCTCTATTACTGCTGGTAAAAACTGTTCAGAATACTGTTCATCTGATGACAAGAACTTCCAGTTCCCAGCTCTGCTTGTTAATATCCATTTCTTATGTGCCAGTGCTGTCTGTAGCTTTAGAGATTTTCTCCTTCCCTTTTCTTGCCTCCCTGATTCGTTTATAGAGAGCACTCTCATTGCCTCTCAGCCTTCATTTTACTAGGCTAATTAAACAGGCTATGTTAGTATGCTCTTTGTACTCTCCTCTCCTTGCTTCCCAGGTTATTCTCATAGCTTTTCTCTGCACATACTTCAAGTTAAATCATGTTTTTTTTTAAGACAGGTGACCAGAAATGTTCGCAGGGTTCCAGTTGAGATCTTACCAGTTCCTTATAAAATGGCTTTAATACATCCCTATCTCCACTGAAAATTCCTCCCCTGGTACAGCTACATTGCAATTGCTTTTTTTGCAGCTGTATCTCTCTGACAGTTTGTATTCATCCTGATTGATTAATACATCCAACTAATTCTCCTCCTCTGTTATTTCTAGCTGATGATCCTCTAGCTTACAGTAGAAATTCTTCCTGTTCCCAGAGTGCCTGACCTTGACTTTGTGCTATTGGATTTTGTCATTACTATCACTTTGGTCCTCGAAGGCTATTCTTGCAATACAATGTTCTGATCTTCCTCTGTATTGATAGTAGTTCCAATTTATATTTTTTTTAACTGACATCAAGTGTCATTATTGTGATCCAGTTTTTTTGTTCTGTTTTTGCTATAAGGTTGGTTCTCAGAATGGTTTGTAAGGAACTCCACTCTTAATTTTATTCTAGTCCAATAGTTTCCTTCCACTTTGTAGTCTCACTTGTTCTTAGTAAAGCACTTGCTGTCTTGCATTCAGTTTATCTTTTTGTGTCTTAATTACAACTGTCCATACAATTTGGTATTGTAGGACTTATTAAAGTACCTATTTTTAAGACATTCATTTCAGTGATCTAAAATTTTAGTTACTTGCACAATAGGAGGTTAACGTGGACTGTCTGCTTCTGGATGTGACCATATCTAAATCCAGCCTTTTCTGTTCGGGTGAGAATCTGTTCATTAAAACACAACATGACTTGATGAAAATGCCAAATGAAGAAAATTAGGTTCTTCAGTGTCAAAAGAATAGTCTCTCTAAATTTCATATGAACTTTCTGAATATAAAATATGCTTTTTATAAGCCTGTCTAGGCCTTTCCATAAGGCTTTTATTTATAAGACTGTCTAGGCCTAATTTTCAAAAATGTATTAGGCAAGTAATTGGGAACACTGGTGATACTTTATCTTTGGATTCTAAAAATTAATGTATAGACTCACAACTACATTGAGTTCTGCTTGATGCTTGCTGCATGCTGTGAGAAAGACAAGATTTTATAAAAGTTTTTGTGAGATACTAAGTTTTCCTCTTTACGATGAAAAAGAATGTCAAAGATATTGCAAAAAATTCCAGTGATATTCCTCTAACAGGCCAGCCATGGGATTACAGAACATCTTAATGAAATACAATATTCAAGCCTGTTTTTCTTGCACAGAAACATACTCTGCAAATCTGTTGGAAAAGATCTGTAGTGGTGCATGCCTTCCTTAACCAACATCATTGTTAGACATAAATCGTACCTGTGTCAATCTTGCTAGCCTTCATCTTGATAGTACCTGACTGTCTCTTTTGTATTTAAAAATAGAAATGACAGTCTCTCCCCCTCTGCCTTTTTAGCTTGATTAGTTCATAGTTGGAAGTGTGAGACACTTGAGGGAAAAGCTAAATTGAAGGGTTGAGGCTCCCGTTCTGAATGTTAAGATCCATTGTTCTTCTTCCAGGAGCAATCGCTGCTGTCTTTTGTTAAAGTCATGTGAAAGTCTTCGTTTCAGTGCTTTTTACTGCTTGGCAGTTTCCCTGGTGCAGAGGAGTGTAGCTGTTGTGGTGACAGAGCAGTGAGCAGTGGGGAGGCAAGTGACCCTTCCAGTAGGCTGTGCTGGGTCCTTGGAGATGCTTAGGGTTGTGCTCAGAACACAGCAAAACTTACACCAGAGCAATGGGGAGTGACCTTCCTGCCATTTAGGCTTTCTAGGCTCAATTATATGCGAACTGGATTTTTGTTAATGTGCTCAAATTTGGTTTTTACCACAATGATTTAAATAATTCAAGGTGGAGGTCAGGCGTATGTGCTACAGTATGTTTTTGCTGTATCATGGGTAAGGATGGAGTGAAAGGTTGCTGGTTATAGAGGGCTGTGAGTGATTTTCTCCTGTTTCTATCTTAGTGTTTAGTGGCACTAAACACCATTGACAATGTGTGATGTTAAGCAGCAGTGAAGAACACTTTATTTGCTTTGGAGAATGTAGATGCATATATGAAACAAACATTTCAGTGATTATAGAACAGAAACTGGTGGGATGGGAGTTGTGCTAACTAAGAAGACTCAGATTTTGTTAGAACTGGGTATTATTTAAGGGGAAAAGAAGTAGGACGACTTAGGGGTGTGAAAATACCTCTTCTTTCCATATACTGTATTGATCCTATCCAAAGAAAAAAAGTATGTGCTTTATCCTTTCTCATGATTCCTCACTCTTATTTTTTAACGCTGGAAATAATACTTCTAATTACTCTCTGTCTGACTCTGGTCAACCTTATTATAATTTCTTCACTTGATGTAATTAATGTTTTTTTTTCATGATTCCATAATTTTTTTGTGGAGGAAGAGCGCTATGATTTAACATGATAATATTAGTAGCAGCTTATGATCAAAGAGAAGAACAGATAATCTGTTGATAAACTTATGCATAAACCTCATTAATTTTTTGAATTTTCTGTATTGCAAAAAAGGTATGCAGGGTTTTGTACTTTTTAGTAGCTAAAGCTATTTGAAAAGATGTATTTTCACCTTGATACCATCAGAGGGGTGCAAATGCCATATGGTGAACTTAAGGTCTTTGTGGAGCTTGAGGGCATAGTGGGAAGTGTTTAAAAACAAGACAGTTCAGAGAGAGAAACACTAAAAAAAAGCGTATGTATCACTCCAAGCTATGTATATAAATACAACCTATGTATGTTCCTCCCCTCCCTTAAGCAAATATGCTATTTTCTTGTGGCATCAGAGGGTCTTTAAGTAGCTGTGTATCCCTGCACCTCTCTATTGAGACTTCTTCTACTCAGTCGGGGCAGGCTGTGATGCTTCAGTGCTGCATTAACAATTATGAAATACAGCCCAAAGAGGCAGAAGATAAAAGAAGAGAACTTGTATGTTTTCTCATGGGAGATAGGACCCAGAGCACAATAGGGAAGGCATTACAGTGATGCCAAACAAACTTCTGGGGTATTCAAGCTCAATTTAACCTCCACTAAGTAACCCTGCTTTTGTGAAAATACTCTCAAAGTATAGCAGGGAGTGAGCCTGGCCAACCATATCTTCAGACAAGTTTGGTTTAGACACTGGAATTGAATGTTAATAGATTAATTTGGAAATCTACTCAACCTGAAATTTCATTTAATAGAAAAATGCAGAACTGTAGTTTGACTTAGGCTGAAAATATTTATTTTTATAAACTTTTGCAGATGCTGCACCTTAATAACCCTCTCAAAGTGTTATAGCTAAGCCTTGTATATCTAGGTTTCAGATGGTCATAGATATTTAAGTAGTAGTGCAGTCCTGC
The DNA here is from genome assembly GCF_028500815.1 of Rissa tridactyla. Classification (NCBI taxonomy): domain Eukaryota; kingdom Metazoa; phylum Chordata; class Aves; order Charadriiformes; family Laridae; genus Rissa; species Rissa tridactyla. Next base: position 18,133,446 of record NC_071497.1, read on the forward strand.
GTTACAGAAATTGCCCCTGTGTTGTCAGAAACATGAAACAAAAAAAAGGAGTTTCTTGAAGCGATGTTATCAGTGAATTGTTTCTGTCTTTTATAGGCATAGAGAGTCTTTGTTTTAGTATTTCAGAAGCACTGGAAGTTGATGCACAAAGTTGTAAATATGGAGTTCTTTTTTGGGTTTTCTTGTTTGTTTGTTTGGGGTGTGTTTTTTTAAGCTGAGAAACTTGACATCTGTCTCTGTCTCTTTATTTTTTTTCCACCTGAAAAGCCAGCAATTACATTAGGCCTAGTCGTCCGAAGATCTCTTACATTATTTTTAAGAGATTGTTTTCTTTTTTGTTGTGATGTGCTTGAAGGTGATTATTTTTTATTATTATTATTTATATATGCTTGACCAATGAGAGCTTAGTTTATCCCATTTGGTAGCTACCATTGTTTGCAATGAAGGAACAGAGTTGACTGTATATCCCTTTTTAATACAGTATCATCTTGAATCCTGACAAGTTAGACCTAGATCATAACATGAAACCCCGGAGGATCGTCGGTAATGAAGAAAAAAGGAAATTAAAGTAAGAAAGCTCAGGAGTACAGAAGGTGGGTGCATAGAGGATAGGGCTATCTCATGACTGGGAGGGAAAAGGATGTGTCAGAACTGCAAGATTTACTTCTCATCAAACCCCATATGGTTTGGAAGAACCCAACTCAATGGGTAGCTTGCAAAATTCAGGGAGTTAGTTTGGACATGTAAGGAATGTGAGAGGTATTTTAATTCCTCTGAAAACTTGAGGTTATAGAACACAACTAACTTCTTAGAGTTACTGCTGTGAGAAATTAATACTGTTGTAACTCAGAAGAGGCAGCCAGTTATGTTTTTCTGTGACATGAAGGAGTGGTCAGAAAACCTAAGTGCTATCACTCTTCGCGTAGCTAGGGAGGATTGACTTATGTTTCTGTCTAAACATATACAGATAGCAGAGCAGAGCATTGAAAATATTGGTCATCATAACTATATTAATAAAATCCGCCAAATAAATCTGTACAGTGTATACTTACATTTTTATTCCTCATTGGGCACGTCCCAGGATCAGTACTGTCCTTGATCTAATTTTTCAGTCATCCTTGTAGTTGCTATCTAGTATATTCTTCTCATAAATATTTGGTATAGAGAAATACATTTCAATGAAATTGCTGAAATATAGCATTTAAAGTTAGGAGACTTACAAATAGGTTATAATTGTAAGTTTGTATGTTTTTGAATTAATCTGAGTTTAATTTACTGTAAATCTAATATGCAGATAAAAGAAATGTCCACTTCCACAAAAGAGTTAATAAGAATCAGTCTAACCGCAATGTATTCATTTTTAGATAATTATTATAGGTATACTTTGTGTATGCATTCTGGGCTGACCATATGGCTCGAGTATTCATTAGTACTTTAGATATTTAAACACTTCATATTTGTAGACAGTCTTAAACATTCCTATATAAACATCCTCTTTGTAAATGTAGACGGGAAAAAAAAGACTAGCTTCCAAGTTGCTCACTAAATTATTGAAATTAATCTAGTTATGCTGATCTACTTGCTGATCTTGCAATGTCCTGTAAAGTTCGTGTCATGACTACTGTCTGCCATTCTGTTGCTGCTGCTAGCGGTGATGTAATTTCATCTTTCTGTCACGGAATCAGATGCAACTACTTATTTTAATTGAGTTCATTGCTTGGTATAGCTGGAAAGAGCTCCTAGTTTGATTGCAGGGAAGTACGTACTTTTTAAGGTTTTATTTTAATTCACTAATTTGAAAGTTCATGTTTTAGTTAACTTGAGGCCTGAATTATTGCGAGTCAAATTACACTGATGTGGTATGTTTTTTCATGCAGCAGTTAGAAGGTCATGTCTTATTACTCATGATTTCCTGAAGCTAGAAGTACTGCTCCAGTCTTATTTTTCCTTGCTGTTGTCCTTTATTGAAGTATTCTTTTAAAAAAATCTACCCGAAAGGTTTGTTTTAAACCTTCAAGACTTTAAAAACTACTTCCAACTTTAAAAGTTGTCTCTGTGTAATTCATGAATAAGACAAGTATCTTTATGCATTGCCTGTATGTGACATTGGAAGAAGAGAAACAAATTTTTTTATGGCTATCGGTTAATTTTGTTTCCTTTTTTTTTTTTTTTTTTAAATTCTGAGTACAACAGTGTTGATAAATTATCTTTTGGAAAGCACCAGCAGCTTTTTTTTGTTAATTGCATCTCTAGATGTGTAGCTTTCCAGTCAAGACAGAGTCTAGGTTCAAGGATAATAGACTGGTTATCAACAGAAGATGTGACTGGCCTGAACGTGAAAGAGACTTATTTTAAATGAATGAATGTAAACTAATTTGTCCTGTATTTTGTGGTCTCATCTGTGACATTTGTTACAGGATTATTCATAGTTATTTTAACTTGTTAGCAAATGTTTCAATAACCTGATTGCTGATGTGTAGGATTCCCCACTACCATCGGTTTTTTGGTTCAGAAAAACAGACTTCTGTTTTGCAATATTGGATTTCTTTACTCCTTTCCCCTCACTCACAATAAAAATACAGGAGTAGTACAAGTTAGTCTTCATAATCCAGATTCATCATTATTTGCAAACCTACAGGAACCAGACAATATGCTGGGGCAAAATCACTTACAAAACTCAAGCTACTTTTTCGCCATGCTGATTTGATCGTTTATAAATGTCAGCAAGACAAAGGAAAAAGTAAAATGCCACATGTAAGATGCACATATATAAGAAACTGCTATAGGTAATAGTGACTGCATTTTTTTCGCTGTAGATGCTCAACCTTGAGAGTCAACGCACTCGTTTGAAGGAAGATTCAGCTGTCATTTCAATGAATATCTAATTGTGGATTGATGGGGGAGCAGTCTGTAGAATAGATGCATGTTTAATAAATGATCCTGAATTAATTACTTGTATAGCATTATTGAGCTTAAGGCTACAGATTCAGGCACAGAAATCAGAGGACGTGTCTGCTTATAACTATCATCATCCTACTTTCTTTGACTACAGGACAATGTGCTGTTTTTTTCATAGCACGTCTCTTTTGTTGTAGAAGCTGTATAGTGAGTGAGGCAAAAGGTAGCAGGAAGAGAAATAACAGTCTCGTGACAAAGAAATTAGGATGTTCCTTGAGCATTCTTTGAAAAAGCTAAATAATTTTTGCCAAAAATTATTTAAGTAAATTTAAAAGCAAAGTCTGAGGCAGACACCTGCATGCAATATTTTAGCCCAAGTATTGCTGTTCTTTTTAGCAGTGTTGCCATGAGGTGGTGCAGAGTGTATGGAGACATGAGGTGTAGGTAGCTTGAATGTACAGTACAAGGTCTTATAGGAAATTTATTTATTTATTTATTTCAAAGGTCAGGAGATCTAAATCAAATTTTAGCAAACTACCAATACCTTGTAAGTTTATTAAGTTGTATGTAAGACCATAAATTTTAGGTAGAAAGAAAGTGTGTTATGTTTCTCTTGAGTTTACAGTGCGATCTATGTATATGTCACTGCCCATTCTGTGTTAGTTAATATCCGAATACATCTACTATAAGAATTTTATTTGTATAGATGTCACTAATTGGTTACTCAGAACTTCAGAAAATCAAACTACCTTCTCTGTCTGTCTCTAAAAATATATATTCAGATTTTTAAGTACAGCTCTTGCCTTTTTGGAAACTATTCTTTTTAATATGTTTTTTTTTTGTTTACACCTTTCTCACCCATAAAATAAAATCTGCAATGAACATAATTTCTAGATAATAAATATGTTTCTAGAATGACCAAATCCTGAGGTAAATGGTAGGGAAATATGAAAAGTGACATCATCATTCTCTGTTCTCAGTGCAAACGCCAGCAAGCATCCTTCCCGTAACTGTTACTCACTTGAACCTTGTATACATCCCAGGGAAAAAGCTTTCTGGAAGAACTTATTGGCTGCTTCTCTAAGTTTTACTGTAATTTGACCAAATATGCAGTTTAGAGAGAGAAGCTCTTAACTTGTTGGGGACAATGCATCATGTTCTGATGAGATTTCATGCTTTGTAGCTAGTGACCAAATTTATGGCACTTCTAAAGAGCTTCACAAAAAGTTTCAGAAATATTTACATCCTGTTTTTACCACTTCAAACATATTTTTTTAAAAAAACACTGGACTCCTCATTTTCAGTTGCAATCATGTTTTATTTTTCTTTTATTTTTAGAATGGCAGGATTTAAAAAACAATAAATCTAATTGGAACATCTTTTGCTTTGTTTTCTTTTTTTTTTCCTCACACAGAAAGAGTGGTAAGCATTAAATAGAGTCTCAGGTTTTATAAATTGACTTAGTAGAGAAGAGGTTTTAGTTTGCATTGTGATTTGTGAGTTGTGGGATTTAAATGTGGTAGTTGTGGAGTTTGCATTTTAAATACAAGTCTAGAATAGATTTGAAGTTGGCAGTGGTAAAATATTGCCTGATTATTAAACCACTCCTTAATAGATACATACCTATAAATATAGTTGCCTTTCATTTGTTTATTTTGTAGCTATTGCATCATTCATTTTTATGACTTTTTGGGACAATAAATAACAGGAAGTTTATAGCTGAAGCGAGATCTTCCTCTAAAACTCTCTCTGCACATTTTAAGATAATTTAATCTTCGTTCTTGTCCTCTTCACTCTTCTTTTTCATGCTGTTTGTTTTGACTACACTGTTTATTACATTGTTTTAGAAAAAGACTAAATGTAAAAAATAGTGATAAGTCTCTCCCTGCAGAATTGGAAACCCAAATAAATTATAGATAATATTGAATAGGTAATATAGTATTGAATAGAACAAAATTAGTGATGCCTTTATAATCTTTACAGTAGCATTTTCAGCTGCCCTGCCTTTCTTATTTTGGATTTGAGACCAGTGCTTAGACTTAAATTGTATGATATTACTTATCATAATTCTGCAATAATAGTTCCTGTAGAGCAATACCTAGACTATAGGTTGGCTAGCTGAGTTCAATACATGTTTATACTGTCAGACAAAAAAAAAGGCTCTCATATATCTAATGAATATCTAATGTAGGGGTGCCTGACTGCAGTGGTCTTACTGGTGTGACTGTACAGCTCTTACATGTATAGTGGCACAGTTTGGGTGTTTAAATCACTTACAAAAGAATGGGAAAATTGGATGGTAATTTAGACTAAAAATCTCAAAATTACAACAGCTAGATAATTGGACGTAGAAGCATACTGTATAGGGGAGAGAGGAAAATGTAAGGGGACATCCCTAGGGAGTAAGAGTGTTACAGGAGAACAAAAAATAGAAGCTGAGTAAGTGAAGGAGCAGCTCGGCCACAGTACAGTTTGTGTGGTGATTTTATAGAAATCCAAGCTATGGACCAAGTTTTTTGTCTCTTAAGTTCCAATTGATGCAGTCCATTGTCCTTGCACTACCTTTGTCTTGAGTTACATTAACAAAACGTAAAGTTTAGACTTTCTTCATTATTCCTTTGTAACCTCTTATTTCAAAACTAAGATTTCTTTTCTCCAGGAACTGAGACTCCTTTGTTTAGGACAAGATGTTGTGTATCAGAAAGATACAACGCTTTCTGGACAGGAAATATTGAAAGGGCAAGGCAGCTTTTCTACTTTCACTCAGTTAAAAGTACAAAAGCCTTTAGGCTTTTTTTTCTTTATTCCATACTAACTTCTGTGGCTTGTGTACCATGTATGGTAGACACGATATTGAACAAATGCCTAATTAACACTTATTTTATCATCTCATGTGTTACACCTTTCTGTATTTGCAAAATGGGATGCACAAGCTTAGATGGTTATTATGGTTTTGAATTGATCTGGATGTTCAAAAAAGAGTTTGTGAAGAGGACTGTTTGTAGAGCTGCTTTTTACTACATTTTGTTGCAATATAAGAGAATGTATTGTTTAGTTTTTTACTATGTAGTCATGACAATATATGTTTGGGTTTTTTTTTTCTTTTAGCTACTGGTTATTCATTTAACCACACGTAGCCTGAAATTATGGTATATATGAAAATTTATATTGATTTGGGGACAAGGAAGAAATTTTTCATTATGACTTCTTCATAGGGTCATTTTCATAATGATTTCTTAATAGAATTCATAATGAATTCTTCATAGGGCATAGTAATAAATAATTTCTAATTTGTTAACAAAATCCTTCATTTTTTCAGCAAACTTTTGTTTGCTGCTTCTTGATGGCAGATGCAGACCTTCATTGGAAACAGGCTGGGGGTGACCGAACTTGTTGAACACTCACATCAATCCGTTTTCAACAAGTGGAAGTGAGAAGCTTTGAGCAGGGAGGTTGGAATGTATCATCTCCAGAGGTCCCTTTCATCTTCACCCACTCTGTGACTCTGTGGAGGCTTGTCGTATTGCCTCCTTAGATGAAATAGCATAAGCATATGAAAAATGGGATCCTGCTTAGTATTGCTGGACTTGCTTTTATTCTGCATTACTGCAGAAAGTTTTTTGATGATTGTTTCCCCAGATACAGGTACGGGTGGCTGCAAGCATTTTGGGAGCAATGTGCAGTGGGCTGGCCAGAAGCGCTGCAAAGACCTGACAGGCCTTGGGCTGGATGTAAAAATAGCTATGCTAACTGTCCCAGTCGTGCTGGAAGCTGGCTGTGGTACCCTACTACATTCTCACTGTGCTCTCAGTATAATAAAACAGAGAAGGTGGCAAGTTGGAAGGAGTCTCTGGTCTCACTGCTTGTGTTTGTCCTTTTGAACTTACAGTGTATGTTGACAGGCTGGAAAGCAAAAGCAAATTGATGCAAAGATGTATTGTGCTTAAGCCTTCCCCAGGAGATACTTCTTAACTGTTTCTTTATGTTTCTTACGTACTTTCTAGTGGGGCAAATTATCCATATTGCTGGAAAGGAAATCTTTCCATCTATATAGATATAGACAGTAAATCTCTCTTACTGCAGGTTGGTCTAGTTACTGTGTTTTACCATGTGAAAGTGGCCATGGACTACAGATCCCTTTTATAACAGTCTTCTGAATATATAAAGATGTGAAGTATATGCCCTTGATCATCTCTCTTATTTTAGACAAGTTGACTTTTTAATTTTTTTAATAAAGCAGGTTCTCTGAATGCTACATCATGCTGCCACTTTTGCCTGGACTCTTTTCAGTTTGTCCACATATGAAGTAAAGTAACTGGAATTATACACAGCTGATGCCTCGATTCTACGAAAAAAACCCACCCAAACCCCAAACAAAAAACCTCCATGTATGTGGTATACAACACTCCTGTTAATGCACTAGAGAGGGCAGCATCATCCCACTGTTGATTCCAGTTGTGGTCTGCATTAGGTTCAGAATCCTTTTCTGCAGATTCAGATGGGTTATCTCTCGAGTGAACATTTCAGGATTAAATTTCTTTAAGTACTGCAGAAGGAGGCATGGTAGCATGATTCCTTTGTTGGTGAAGGTTTTGGGTTTTGTTTCCTCAAAACTTGGAACCATTTTTCATCCTGTAGCAAAGGAAAGGGAGAAGGAAATTCTACATTTGAAATGCTCGATATCAGAGTTCTGAGAGCTTGATTGTTTTCTTTGCTTTTCTTCCTATTTCCTCTCTTCTCCATCTCTCCTCGCCCCCAGCCCCCAAATCTGTGACACTGAAAGAGATTAAAGAACAGCATGAAGAGCTTTGCAGAGACTGACTGCAGAGGTCACTATTCTGTAGAGAAAAAAATTCTAAAACTTGATTTTTTTTCCAAGGAGAAAATAAAAAAGAGTTTCAGGAAAGAGTGCCATAATGTAAATCTTTCCATTGGAAAGTCTCTGAAAAGAACAAAAACCGGCTTAGGAAGATCAGAGAATTCTTCGTTCATTTTATGGGAGCAAGCATGGCTCTTTAGTCTTGAGGTCAGAGCCTATTCAGAATACAGCTGCTTTTTTTTTTTTTTTCCCCTAAGAGCATTTTAATCTATTCCTTGGATTCTATTTCAGATCGTATTTCCCAAAGAAATACATGAAAAGGAATGAATACATCTACATGTAAATCTACCATACTTATAAGAAATTGTCATTAAAAATAATAAGCAGAGCCACCTCAACAGTTTCCAGAGCATTTAGTATTTTCTGTGTCTTGTGCAGATTTTCTCTGCTGTGAGTAAACGATCCTATATGGCAGTAACCTTGGAAAAATAGAAGTGATAAAGTGTTTGTGTGTTATGTGGTGGATACTGCATGAGAGAAGGAAAAAGCAAGGAGGGTGGAAATTGCTAGTGTAAGTATCTTGTCTGGATTGCACTTTGAATGTAATATAACTCTAAAGTAAAAGCAGTAATACAGATTTGTTAGCCCCAGTAAAAGCCATGTGCAATTGGCTTTAGTTAGTGTGCATCAATGTATTAACTTTCCAAGATGCTTTTCCACGGAGGACTGATATTTGTGGAACAGTGGCGAGAAGGCACATGTCATTTTTAGTCACTCGCATTTGTACCAACCAGGGGGCTGAGACATCGTGTCAGTGTAAGTATTATTCTGTCTGGGTGCTCATCAGAAGCTTCTGATGAAAAAAATCACTTTAGAACCCGGTCTGAATAAGGCACAATGGTAAGTTGTGATTAACTTAGTCTGGATGAAAATGAAATGTAATTGTGTTTGTAGTTTTCATTAAATTCACAATCAGATGATACACCTCCTAATATTTAGCTTGTTGCCTTCTCTGTGGCCATGAGCATAGGATTGTGTGAGGATGTAAAATGGCTCATTTTTTACATGGAGAAGGTCTCTAAATGCAGACCTCTTACTGAACACCCAAGTAGCGTTATTTTTGTTACCCTCTTACAAACTCTTTGAATTTCTTATCCTTTAGAGCTTGTTATCTAGCTATAATCACTTTAGAGACTGGTGTTTAGGGGAAGATAAGGAAACAATGGCATTGTTATTCTTATGAGAGTAAAATTGTGTTAAGAATCAACATGGTATTTATTGCAAAAATAAATTCGGTTACAGGAGTTCTCCCCCCCCGCCCCAAGCTTTTGCCCACATGCAAAACAGATTTAAATAAGTAAATTAATTAATTAAAATATAAAGCAAACAAACAAACTGACATGTGCCTCTGGCACACTTTTCCTTTCAGATGAGTTCCGAAATAACAGATTGAATACAACTTCTTTACCAGAAAATCTCCAGCTATGCTGGTTTATAACTCTTAATTTATCATTAGTAACAGCTGCCAGGATATGAATTTTCATATGCCCTGAAAGGTGCATTTTAATTTTTTGGAAGGTTAATAAAGGGTGGTTTTCTCTTCAGTCCACATGCTTTTTCATTAAAGGCTATGAAAACACTCTCACCTGGAAGGCCATATGGAACATATTTAAAACAATGGCAAACAGCCTTTTCCTTATGCTACTATTCTGCATTTTTAATTTGCAAAATGGAGTCTCAGTAGTCTGCCTCACTGCTGCCTGGGACAGTTGGCTGCTGCGGGCAGTGAAGTTACCACGACCTTGCAGTGTACCTTGCCAAGGCCAGCCAGCTGAACGCTGCCCCTGCCCGACGAGTTGGCTTCTGCTGGCAACTGGGAATATCTGCTCTCATCTGCAGTCCCTTGCATCGCTTCCAGTGGCAGCACATAGGTTAAATACTCTGCCGATAGTGAAAACATGCAAGGTAGAAAAGCTGCATGCATTTCAGTCCTTTACTAGTAATTGTGTTGCAAAGACTTTTCACCTCTCTCAAAAGCAAGTTGGAATAAGCTGTTTTTTAGGAGTTGCTGAATATTACAAATTCAGAACATGTGTGGTGGTCCCAATAATGGAATGATTCACTGGTTTATGGATATTATTTGCGTTACCAGCTACTGTGTGCACAAGTGTGAGAAAAAGAGTAATACCTTCATTACAGAGCAGGGGAATATACACAGGAATTGGAGAGACAGGAATGCCTAAGAGGGTCCACAAGGTTATTATCCAAATCTCGGCCTTGGAAGTTTGTATTTCTTCACAGAAACCGACAGCAAAGAGATCTCATATGGGTTTCTATTATGACAGCTGCTGTGCTTGTGGTTTCATTTTGTGAAGCCTTGCCATTTTGAACAATACCTCATTTTTCAGTTCTCAAAGTTTTACTTAACAGTGGATATTTAAGGAGTTGTTCAGCTTTTTGCATGAACTGTGTCATTCCCGGAGGAGAAGAGTTGGCTGGTATATCAACACCGTATGTATTACTCCTGCTGATTCATTAGATCTAAAAATGTTCAGATGTTGGAGTTATACTTTTCATTGCTAATGGGTATGTGTTCCGGAAACTAGTCTGAAAGAAAATCATCCGGAAACTTTGATATATGTTTTGGGGATTGCTTAGTAGAGTCCTCTAACCTTTTCCTATTTTCTGTGTTTAAAAAACAAGCCACACACTTTTTAAAATTCATGGCCGAAGTCAGGTTTCTCTCCCCAGCCCTAAGTTATTCAATACCTGTTATTTTAGTTACTGTTATTCTGCTTTAGTAATCAGATTCAAGAGCTGCTAAATCATATACTGAAATAAATTCATTTCTTTTCATCTTAGGGGCTAGTGGTATAGCATTTAATTGTTTTCATAGCAGAATAATAAACTGTAGAAACTGAGGCCATGGTACTTCAGTGTATTTACTTCTGCAACTCTCTGGCTACATATTTGAATGTTTATGTGAATTATGTGATACGCTTTGGTATATTGAAAGCAAAGAGTCAGCTAAGGGAAAAATGAATAGGTGTAGAGTGAAACTGCAAGACATCTCCTAGCTGTGTGATACGGTTATATGCGTCTTTACCGTAGTTAGGTGTTTTACCTTTGCTGTTGTTAATACATGTTTGACCAGAATCTCTACTCTGAGGACAACGAACCTTTAATATTTGGTCTCTCTTCAAAGTCTACTCTCCTTTTATTTTCTGTGTGGTGTTTTGGTTTTGTTTTGTTTTTTTTTTTGTAAGAGTTAGCTTTCATCCTAAGAGTTTTTTATGACACTTCCTCTGACATTTAAAGAGCAGTCTTATTCCCTACTTGTCATTGTATTGCAATCCTTGTGTAAGTCAAGCTGGTTTTGTTGCTAATATAAATAAGCTTTCAATTCCCTGAAATTCCTAGCATCCTTTTCCTGTTCTTGTGCCAACTTGAATCATATTCCTTGCAGACGGATCACCAGATTTGCATGTAGCCATTATGATGAGGTCTTACCAGTACCCAGTGCTGTGGGTTGCAAAGTGTTCCAGTAATTTAATAGCTGGGTTCTTGCTCTTATCCTGATGAGTCCTTTTCTATAAATTAGGAAAACTTGCATCATCTGACATGTGCAGTCAATGTTTGTCTTCTCATCCCCTAGCAATTTGAACTTATTATTTGTTACCTTCTGAGTTTGGAAAAAAGAGCAGAGGTATCAAAGATAATTTCTTTCCTGCTTATTTTGAGTGCAGGCCATACTGCTCCTGGTAAATCCTTGACTAAATGAAAAGCTGCAGAATGGGCTCGCACATCATCTGACTGAAAGAGTCCATATAAGTCATAAATGCCTTAGTCTTACCTGGAATACACAGTGTGTTCACACAGGCGCACAGCCCATTAAGAACTGTATTTAATTATTATCAGTTAATTATACTTTCAAGTTTTAGTTTCTCTACTTCTTCAAGAAAATTACTTATTCACTCAACAGTATGGAAGATCTGTTTTCCTCCTTTGATTGCCACAAAAGTTCTCAAATATTTTGGTTGTTTTTCTGATCTGTCTTAAAGAAATGTCAAGGTCTTGCCATTCAACTCCTGAACTCTTCAGTAAGGTTTCATTGGTTTTTATCTTACATATTACTGTGTGGGAGCTCTAGTCCAACAGACCATTTACATGTGCTTAACTTTGCATCTGTGAGACTTCTGTTGTCTTCCATGGATCTGTGCAGGTATTTAAAAGTGATGGAATTTGTATACTTTGTTGGATTGGAGCAACCAGGATCAGAAGATAAAAAGTATTGCATCTGCCTGAAAATTCCATGAGGATTTATGTTCACATTTTACATTTTCGTAAATGGACAAAAGTTAATCATTGATAAGCTCAGTGGAGTAATCACATAGGCTTTTCATTTTTGGGGGGGTTGGTTTAGTGTGGGTTTTTTCTTTCCCCTGCCCCCCACCCCCCTTTTTTTTTTTTTTTTGGTACTCTTGTTGCTCGTGTTGGTACTCAAGGTAGTAGTATGACTTCTATACCTGAAAGAAAGAGTTGCTTAATTAACAGATTAATTGTTGGTCAAAACAAATGATATTATTAAACTGTTACATACTTTATTAAAGTGGCTTACTAGCTGTTCTGTTAGAAGTGGTGGGGTGTTAAAACCTGTAGTTAATATACAATAATATTGCTGCAACAGAAACTGCATCTGTTGAGTCCTTGTACATGCTGGCACTTTTCAAGATGATCTTCTGAAAGTATGCTAAGCATTTTCTGTGTTTCCAAAAATTTGTCTTTGAGTTATGTATCTCTTGACAAATTTCCAGTTGTGTGTGAGGCTGCATTAACTCACCACGCCTACAGAGACTCCGTTTTCCCCCCTGAAATTTGTGAATGAATGAACAATATAGGTGACATTTGTTCGGCCTTTTTTTTTTTCATCTGTTACTCTAGTAAATAGATTAGTATGTGAAGTCCACTTTAAATATATTGGAAAAGCAGTCTAATTAAAGAAGTCAAGCTATTTACTGAAATGTGGTTGAAGCTGTTTCCTTGAAGAATAGACAAAAGAAGTTATTTTTGGTTTTAGGAAAACAAGCAGTGCGTGAGGCTGGCGATTTTACAGAAGTGAAGTTTGCGAACAATAGTATTACAAGAATTCCTCTTAGAAGATAAGCATTAAAATGTGTCAGTGCATATGTCTTTTTTGGATATTGTAATGCTTAGGCAATGTTTGACATAAATGTAAAATCAGTGTTTTAGATTTGCCATGGTGATAATAGTTTTGCAAGATCTGTGCCTTACTGTCTTACTGAGGGGAAAGTGGACTACAAGTATAGCCCAGTTTCTGAATTATTTTAGATTTTAAAATATATACTGTGTACTCTAAGTGGTTTTATTTTTTAATCTTAGCATTCCTTTGTATTCTTTCCTCTTAGCTTTTTGTATATTTAAATGGTATTGAAGATATTAAAAGCTTGATTGTTCAGAAACACAAATTTACCTTACTTTCATGAAGCTCTTATGTTCAGAAATAAAGCCTTTCTTTAATATTCATACAAATCAAGATAACTTTTTTCCTGATTTCTAACACTTAAATTGTCTTTATGTGTTCTTCAGCATGTTGTATGTCCCATGATTCTCATGAGATTGTGTTTTATTTAAATCTGAACTGAGGCTAGAAGGCAAAACTATAATTTTAACTTTATTGTGTGATGTTATTAGAAGCTGAAGCAAACTGAGTAGATAAAGTACTATTGATACCTGTTACTGAAAAAGATACCTCTTTGGTTCTGAAGAGAAGGATACGACTGGTTGCAAATCCACAGTTCACCTCTGTGGGAGGAATGGTGTGAATGGTTGGTGTCTGTTATCATTTAACTTCTTCCTGGGCAGTGACTGCCTTCTAAGGGTGTTTTATGAGAAGGGCTGTAAGTACTGTGATAGACAAAATGAAAATGGAGGAGAGTCAAGAACTCATACTAAAAGTGTCCTCTGGCCAAGTGTGGAAATACTTGTTTCTGTTCAGGCTGAGTTCCTCTGGAATCCCCTTTTTGCGGTCCTCCTGAGCAGCTGGAGAGGTGCGTGGCTGATACCAACAGACTTTGGCTGCAATCCTGCTGCCTAGGAAAACGTCCCAGTTCATAGGATAAAACAGGAGGGGCAGATTTTCATAAATACAATGCTGTTCCAGCCTAAGCAAGCCTGAATGTCTACTTTTGTACAATTCCTTACTCTTCCTCGCCGACTCAGGAACTCCCAAGCCTCCATGGAGTAAACTCTCGCACTGGGATTTTCATCTTACTGCAAGCCACATGGTGTTGTGTGTTGCTATAACGGGATCATAAACGACAAATTGAATCCTCTTGCATGGGAGTTTTTTAATAGAGGTGAATTTTAGACTATGACTATGAGGCAGGAATGGAGTGAGTGAATCTCCTGAGGTTCACAGGAGGCTGAGTGATATAGAAATGTTGACAGGACAGTAGAGATGGCCGTAACTAGCCAACTTTACTTATATCTTAGGAAGATGGTATCATGCAAGTAAAAGAGAAGTACTCTGGGAGCAGGAAAATGTTCCCAAACTGGATGAAGGAACAAGGGAGTGAGAAAAATAATCAGCATTTCCTTAATTAATTACATTTTTATGAGAAAATTTGCATCTTTGTCAGTGTGTCTTGTGTGACTTAAAAAAGGGCAGTAATCTTCGTGAGAGATGAGGTTCAATAGACACCATTATGTGCAGTTCTTTTCTAGAATTGTGCTCCTTCAGCTGACCAAGTGGAATACTGCTTTCCCTAGTGCCATTTTATGATGCTAATTATAAAAGTTTTCTGGAAACTACAAAAGCCGTAGTTTGGATGAAAGTGCCGTATTTTACAGGAATTATTCTTTCATATAAATCTCATTTAAAAGTTCAAGGATGCTGCATCCTGCGGAGCCATTGGGTGTTTCTATTTTCAGTACTTTGTGTGCTACTTGAGTCATATTGATTTCCAAATACTATAAAACTGTACAAAACAGGAAGACTATAATAGCCTTATACAGTAGCTGAGAGTGTGGTTTTTTTACTCCTAATTAAAGTATTTATTAAAATTGAAGGGAAATAGCTCAATGTAATAAGAAGCTGCATTTTCTCTGTTTGCAACCCAAGCTACTGTTTGAACTGATTCCAGTTGTTTCTTATTATTGTTCAAGTGTAAGCGTTATCTGCTGTGGAAGAAAAGTAAGGGAGAAACTTTCTTTTAATGTCTTCTCAAAAGGTAGGAACATAAAATTTGTGCAGGTGAAAAGAGATGAAGACTAGCAATAATAAATTGTTGAAGAAAGAATAATTTTCCTTGTGCCTGTATTATCATTGTCTGATCTATGTATCTGTATTTCATTACAATAATTAATATTCTGGAACACAAACTTGCTATAATTAAGCTACTTTTTGTTTCAGTTACCCTGAATGTTCTAAAATATTGGATAGACTTGTGATTGTGAAATAGTGCTAGCAGTTCACACTTACTTTTTTTTTTTTAAGAATGAAGATGCTTGCAATAATTTTACTTTTAGAGTAAGTTTAGAACTGTGGCAGCAGTATTTTCTGCTTCTAACATATACAGGTACCACAATACTTTACCTTTTCTTCTGCAAAAAAACCCAGGGTATCTGTTTGGTTCCCCTTGGGAGGTTTTAAGTTCTGAGACTTGATGGTTCCTTGTAGCTGGTCACTTCCTAAGAGTGATCAACAGTCTGCCAGATTTCCTGCACAGACATTAACTAGTCTGGTGGAAAATGTCCAGTAGGATTTATTTTTGTTCTCTTAAGAGGCTTCATTCATTTCTTCCCCTCGTACATGCCTGTGCCTTTCTCCAAAGGACAGGGACAAATGTCAGAGGCTGAAGCCAGCACCATCAGTGTGCACCTCCCTCAGGTCATGCAGAAAGCCTGCCTTCTGCTGGTTGCACGCTCCCCAGGCTGTGAGGGAGAGCTGTGCTCACGCATGGTGCTCTTGTGTTTTAGCCAACAGCATTTTACGAAGGTCTGCACAGCCTCTGGTTTTCATGTATAGCTCGTACACTGCATCATGTCTGGTTAGACAGGCCTTTCAGATGTGAAGATGGGTACCTGAAGGCGCCCCGCAGATATATCCTTTATTACAACTGGTGAAATTCTTCATGTAAAATAGGACAATATCAGCAAGAAGGTTATATTTGTCAATATAAAGGCTTTATTAATCTGGGTGGTGCAGGATGGTTTGGACCTTTGTCCACAGCTTGATAAGGTGACTGGGTTATTTCTGTAGCTCCTTGTGAACTTTAACGGTAGTGCCTTATAAACAGGCAAATCTCAGTATAACTTCAAGCATGGGTAAGTGTTAAGCAGTTTGGCCAAAAATGTGTCATAAGCTTGTAATAGCAGAATATGAAGTCAGAATTTCCCAAGGCCTAAGTCCTGCCTCCCATCCATCTTTCTCTCATACTTCTGGTTCCTGCTTTTTCATAACCTTTTAAATAAAGCCTTGTTCCAAATTTGTCCGTTGCTGTTCTTGCATCCCCTACTCCTCAGTTCCCTGTACCTTTACTAAGGTCTGCCTTTCTGGGAAGATACCTCAGGAGTGTGAACCAGGCTGTGCTGAACAACAGAGAAACAGGAGGGTGATGTAAGGGGAATGAAAGGAGTAATTAGAGTATTCTGTATTCAGAAGTATCTCCTCAAAGAATCCAGCTAAATGGATAGAAGGATTAGGCCTGTGAATTAAGGGCCTGCCAGGAAGTTTGTTGCTTTGAAGACCAAGGAAATAAATGAATAAAAGCTTTACTAACATGGGGTTAAGAATATTCACTGGTGCCCTGTAGTTTTGCAGATGTAGAGAATAGCTAATTCAAAGCCTCTGGAAACCAGAAAGTGCATGATTTAATGCATTCGTCTTCCTCTGCGGGATTTCAATTCTGCTTTTCTGGGATGATGCCTTGCTGTATCTTCACAGGCTCGTGCATGGCCTCTGCAGGTGCCCCAACAGCTCTGGGCACAGAACACCTAGGCTCTGCAGGGCAAAGCCCTAACACGTCCTTCTTTCCCTGGCAAAATTTGGATTTTTAAATAGGTATGGCAAGTAGGGGCTTTTCCCAGCACTGCGCTTACTCTTCACAAATTGCACTAGACTTGCCTGGGGTCTCATTCTGAGATGCTCCTTTCACTTACCCCTCGCTATACTTTCAGGATTCATTGTCATATATGCCAGTAGGCTATTAGTAATTCCATGACACGAAGGCATTTTTGTTCATCTCTAGGGAACCTTTGTAGCTGAATCATTCCCACACAATCAATTCAGTTCAGTCCTGAAAGGAGGCATTCTTGATTCCTTGGGATAAATATATACTCTTTTCAAATCACAAGATGCAGCTCTTCCAGGCTGCTCTCACTAATAGCTCCACTGGTTGCCACACTGAGTGTTAACATAGTGAATGCAGCTGGAGTGTTTGCAAATATGTGCCGGAATGTAAATGTGTGAATACAGCATAAACAATAACACATTGTTCTAGTTCATTCACATATCTATTCATGTATCTTGTAGCAATTTTCAGGCCCCTGAGAACCATCATCTAGTCCAGCCTCTTGGCTATCCTTCCCATATGGGTTTCTCGGACGATAGCTTTCTTCAGGAGTTCATCTTTGAGCTCCAAAGAAATCAAAAGATGGACAACCTCTACTAATTGCAGAGGTTTTCCTATCTGTGAACCCTTGTCACTGAACCATTCCCAGGGACTGTTGGCAGTTCCCTGACTTCATAGCCAAGGTCACGTTGCAGGGGTGGTAAGTACATTATTTTGCGTTGCCTAAGGCACCATCTAAAAGCATCTGAGACACCACTGGCACACTTGAACTGCACTAACTGAGCTTCGGGACATTCAAAACATATAAAGAGTGGGGGTTTTTCCGTATCTTTTTCCATCTTTACTTTTCATAGGAAAACTGGAAGAGGGCACTAGGATTCTTTGAATAAAGCTTTTGGGTGCAGGTATAAAACTGCTGAAGTTCCCGTGCTTTGTTCTGTGTACATGGCTGAGCAAGTCCTTACAGGCTGTAATTCAGATGGAGAGGCATCTCGGAAGGAGTTAGCACATGAGGTGCCTTAAGGGGAAATCTCAAGAGCAGCCAATTGAAAAAGAATTACTTTTGTTGAACTTGAGTTTTGAGTAGTCAATAATGCCAAAACATAACAAGGGTTTGAATATTAACTTCTGGACTGCGTTTTTCCACAGTCTCAGATATGCCCTTCCTCTCTTCATTTTCTGTATGTGATTGAGCTGTGCTTTGGGAGAGCCACAGTCTCTAAAGCTTTAATATTTTGTATTACTTTATCCATGGTACTTTGCTGGCTTATTATTAGAACAACGCTTTCCAACGCTCTCTATTAACTTTCATAGTTATTCTTACAAACAGTAATTGATCTTTTGGTGAATTTAAATATCCTTCTTCAAAGGCATGCTGGGACATTTTTTCTGTGGCTGAGTGATAATCTTCTTTATTATATTTACAACTTTTAACAAAGCTCTGGTTTCTCAGCTAATTAAATTGTGTGGGGTTTCTTTCTTTTTTTCTTTTGATAGAATTATTTTAATCTTTAATGTTTTTTTTACCTCTTGAGATATTTTGAAAATTAAAATGATAATATGAAAAAGCCACAAGAAATATGTTATCCAGTCTTGGTTTAGACATTTGTAATGGATTCTGGAGCCTCAAGTGAGAATATATCAAGAAAAGTTTAATTCACTTAACCAGAATGACGAAGAAAGTTTGTTCAGCGTTATACTTCATTTTGGCACAATTCTATTCACATTTTAATAGAATTAACTCATGGTCTATGTACCCATGAATTAAGATTGTATTAATTTCCACTTTTTTATTCCATTTACTGTATTTCAAATACACATTTTGAGAGCAGCTGTTGGGGGGTGCCACATCATGCTCCTACTCTGTTATCCCCTGAATGCTGCAATATAGATTGCATTAGTAGAACTTATTTTATTTAAAATGCCTGAATATATTATTTTTAGGTAGCATCAATGTGTTTCAGAACATACAATATTTATACATTCTTTTAAATCATTGCAATGGTCTGTACTGTCAAGCCGGGTCAGGTCAGCAGAAGTTTTTTCAAAGTTGTTTTGAGTTCCTTGAAGAAATATATGCTGGTTGGTTTTTTTTGATCAGACAGATTTTTTTCTCTTGTTATACAAAAAAGCAGAAATACATAAGAAACACTGATTTTCCTAGTGCAAACATGAATTCTGTCTTGCTAACTTCAATATTATTATAATGATCAGTTCTACATGGATTCACTAATCTGAAGGTTTTCTTCAACAAAATGAACCAAAGCATTTTAATTAATAGGCTTTAGGACCTTTTCAGTATTCTGTCCTCCAAGTTTTGAAGTGGAAGGGTTTTGCTGAGTTTTTTAATTAGGAAATTTAATTTTTCCTTAATCTTACAACATATTTCTCCTGTGACATGCTGTGTAATGCCATTTTGTTCTGTTGATGAATGAAATATTCTAGAAATTTGTTGGTTGGAGTCATTTGGCTTTGTCAGGCTAAATACTTTGAATATGTCAGTATGCTCTTTGTTCTCCTTGATATTCAGTGTATTGAGGAGAGGCATGGCAACTAAGGCAGGCATGAGCTTCACAAATTAGAGACTGTTTTTTCAGGGATTTTCCATGTTGGGCAAGCCGTCAAGGTTTTGGTTCAAGCAAGTGGAATGTTTGAATTTTAAGGGTTGCATTTTGGTATTTTTATTTTTTTTTTTATGAATTGTTACAAGAGTTGGCTAATCAGTAAAAGGAGGAAGGGATTCCATTTGTGGAAACTGCATTTGAGAAATTAGGGGGAAGATGAGAGCTTTACGAGTTGGAGCCAAGACTGCTTTTTTTGGAACTGGGGGAATAAGATGGTTTTTGGTGAGAAGCATTATTGAGGAACAGCAAAAAGTTACACCGTACTAGAGGCAGGATGTCAGAAACTGGAGTTCTATGTATATAGGCAAAAACATAATCACGAGGGCTAAACTGTGATAGAAGGGATCCAACATTGAAATGTTTGAGACAGGTTATCTTTTTCACTGCATTTGAGGTTAGTATGCTTCCTAAAGGCAAGAATTCCTATGGTATAAATAAGTGTGTTGTAATTAGAGAGGCAGAGGGTTCTTTGTGATGGCAGCAATGTGCCCTTGTGGCCAAGAAGGCCAACGGCATCCCGGGGTGCATCAAGAAGAGTGTGGCAAGCAAATCGAGGGAGGTCATCCTCCGCCTCTCCTCTGGCCTGGTGAGGCTGCATCTGGAGTACTGTGTCCAGTTCTGGGCTCCCGGACAGGGAACTGCTGGAGAGGGTACAGCAAAGGGCTACCAAGATGGTGAGGGGACTGGAACATCTCTCTTAGGAGGAAAGGCTGAGGGACTTGGGTCTTTCTAGTCTGGAAAAAAGGTGACTGAGGGGGGAC
The DNA here is from genome assembly GCF_028500815.1 of Rissa tridactyla. Taxonomy (NCBI): domain Eukaryota; kingdom Metazoa; phylum Chordata; class Aves; order Charadriiformes; family Laridae; genus Rissa; species Rissa tridactyla. Next base: position 18,153,640 of record NC_071497.1, read on the forward strand.
CTTAGCAATGCTTATAAACACTTAAAGGGTGGGTGTCAGGAGCATGGGGCCAGGCTCTTTTCAGCGGTGCCCAGTGACAGGACAGGAGGTAACGGGCACAAACTTGAGCACAGGAAGTTCCATCTCAACATGAGGAGGAACGTCTTTCCTGTGAGGGTGGCAGAGCACTGGAACAGGCTGCCCAGAGAGGTGGTGGAGCGTCTGTCTCTGGAGACATTCAAAAACCCCCTGGACGCGTTCCTGTGCCACCTGCTCTGGGTGAGCCTGCTCTGGCAGGGGGGCTGGACTAGATGATCTCCAGAGGTCCCTTCCAGCCCCCACCGTTCTGTGATCCCATGATTCTATTTAATTAAAGAACTGAATAAGTATTGTAACAACATGTGGGAAAAAAATGGCTTTCATCTTATTATTGGACAAAAGCACTTTCACTGGTAGCATAAAATTTGTGTTTGTGACTCTTCACTCCTTGTAGTACAGATGTTGTCCACAAAGCCACAGGTTTTTGGTCCATACGATAAATACTCCAAGCGTGACTGAATTTGTCAAAGTGTTGGGCGACTTCCCCGGTGGTGAGGATTTCAACTGAGAGCGCTCAGCATCTTGTTGGACTTCACCCAAAAACTGGTAAAAGTTCAAGAGTTGCTGCACAACCACTTCAGTATCTCACTAGCTCTTAAGCCAGTTTGTTTTCCTGGGATTTCCTTGTGAAGGTATGCATTTAACTTTGTACAAACAATCGCTACATTAACCTTCTTTCTTTCCCTTTCTACTAGTATAGGGAAAAGCTCTATTTCCGAGTCTGTTCCCCAATCAACTCCCTCCGTCCTGCCTGAGGCAGAATGCTTCCCAAGAAGGCACGTCTGGTTGGCAGAGCAGGAGGGTAGTGAAGGGGTTCTTTCTTCTGCTTTGCTTAGGCGTGTAGCTCTTGCTTTACCTACTAAACGGTCTGAGCTCAGCCCACACGTTTTCCCACTTTTACCCTTCAGATTCTCTCCACCACTGTCCCCCTGGGGCAAGGGATTGAGCAGCTGCGTGATGCCAAGCTGCCTACTGGGATTAACCCCCAACACCTGGCAAGCCAAAGCCCAGGGACTCAGGAAACCAGAGCCCACTGCAGGGGCTCTTCTGCAAAACACCCCCTGACTCTGCGGCAGCTGCGCAGCCAGCAGCTTGTGCCCGCCTTCCCCAACAAAGCGATGCATGGCCACTCACGGACACAGCGTTAGTTCAAACAAACAAGTGATTTATTGACAACTTTGTACAGGGTGAAGTTCCCACAGGGAACGGACTCCCAGGAAGAGGGAGGGCAGTCACTGTCCAGGTGGTAGAGGCAGTCTCTGTCGCAAGGCTCCTTGCAGCAGTCTCTTCCTAGTGGATGCTCAGGATGGCGTACGAGTCACCTTGCTGCACCCCAAGCATGATGTGAATGAAGACAGTACTGCCAGAAGCATCCGTCAGCCGGAGCTTGCAGGAGCGCTTGGAGGGCAGCACCTTCAGATGGCAGTGTCTCGACTGAGGCAAAGCCACCCAGGCGTCTTTTACCATGTCCTGGAACCAGCGGGCCGTTTTCTCTACGTCCAGGTAGGGGCCGGTGCAGAAGGCGTCGAGGAGGCTGGCACCCCGATTTTTCTGCAGCTGCTCCTGGTGGCAGTGGAGGAAGCACAGCGTGTCCTTCTCCAGCCGCTCCCTCTTGCAGCTGCACTCCGGCTCCACGCGGATGCAGGAGTGCTTGGCCGGCATCCCCTCCATGGTGCCCAGCTCCAGATGGAAGGCGTGCCCGTGAGGAGGCTTCAGGGGCACCAGCAGGCGGTAGGTGGCATCATCCTCCTGGGGACCCCAACCTCCTAAAGCGCTCTCCACCCCGACGACTGCCTTCACGCGTGGCATCCCAGTACCCCTGGAACGCTTGTGGCAGATGCGGAGGAGATCATCTACCAGGGCCTCCACCTTCATGAATGACTCCGACAGTTCAAGGAGGCGCTCGACGGAAATCAGGCGCGCGTGCAGTGCAAGACTGGGTTTTGATTCTTGCTCCCGCTCCTCCGCCTTCTTTCCGGAACCGCTCTCCTTGCTGCTGCTGGCTGGCCGACGGCTCCTTTTCCTGAGCCACCAACCGAGCCCGAGGAGCAGCACCAGGACACCAGCAAGAGCCCCCCAGGAAACGTCGCGGTCCTTCTGGCTCCACGGCTCCAGGTGCATTTCCTCCAGATCCTGCAGCAGCCGCCTCATCTGATCGTCCAGAAAGCCAGCACGCCAACGCATGCGGTCTTGCGTGGCCTCGTCCAGCTCGTCGCCCACCGGCAGTGGGGGCTGGAAGACGCTTTGCACAGCAAGGAGGGACAGTAGCAAACTGGCAGCAGCCATGGCCTGCAGGAGGAGGGAGAGAAGGGGTTCAGTGGGGCTGGGAGGGCGGGCGGGAGCTGGCGGTAGCGGGGACGGCAGCCGCGGGGAGCTGGGGGCAGGCAGGAGGGGGGCCGAGGCAGCGGGGAGGCAGCAAGGCCTGCGCCCAGCCCCGCCGCCAGCGGCACCGGGCCTGGCCCAAGGCGCTCCCGCCAGCGGCTGGGCCCTCTATGCCATGTGAGAAGCCACCCCCCAGGGGCCAGCGTTTGTGCCCCGGCCCTGGTCCAGCCCAGCCTCCCCCCGCCAGCCCACTCACCATTGTCCCGTGCCGAACTGGGGCAGCGCTGCCCGATGGCGCCCTTTATAGCCGGCCCCATTGTGACGCGTCCCCTGTGGTGTCCCAGGCACCAGAGCGCATCACAGGGCAACCAGCCCCGCCCTGGGGCCACCCCCCGCCTCAGCGACCCACCGCTGCCCCGGGCAGCCCCAGCCCCGACCCCACACAGTCCAGACCCACCCGGCAGGCCGGGGCTCCCGGGAGTTCCCTTTCCAAAGCCGACACAAGCCCCCCCAGACCCTTACCAAACCTACTATCAGGTGACGTGACCCGCAGGTGCTTTGCTCCTTGAGATCCCAGCCCGTGAGGTGAATCGGCTCCCTTGGTGCTGCCTCTGAGCTTGGGGTGGCGGGTGTGCTCTTGGTGGGCCCACCTGACACCCACGGGTGGGGTGGGTGGTGGTGTGTGTGCTGGTGGTGGGGTGGGGCCTGTCCGCGGCAGGATCTCTGCTCCTGCTGTGCCGCTGCCAGAGGACGCTGCTTTCCCGAGGGTGATGGTGGGGGAGCGGGCAGACGTTTCCCGGTGGGCAAGTCCCACTGCCGATAGAGCACGGGCTTCTCTGTGTCCAGCGTGTTCAGTTCTGTGGTATCAACTCCCTGGGGAGCATCTGGGTCGGGCATATTCTCCAGCCGCACCCCGGTCAAGGCACGGAGGCACATGAGCGGTGCCTCTCGCTTGGTCCCTGCCCAGCCGGAGCTGCCGGGGAGTTTCTCGGCCCATGTGAAATTGCCACCAGGGTGGTGACGAGTGTGAAGGGAAAGCAGTGCCACAACCATCTTTGTAGCCACCGTGCTCTTCACCGGCTGCTGCGCTGGGGAGACAATCATTGAGAGGAGAACGCTGCCGCTCTCGGCAGAGGGCCGCTGCGCAGGCGTTTCCCTTTCCTTTCTGGCTCCCGCATTCTCCCCTCTTTTTCCCTGCACCATGAAGTCAGGTGAATGCCATCAGCTCCCAACAGACCCGGCTTCTCTAAGGTAGATCCACCATCACAGAAGCCAAAACCTTGAGTACAAGTTCTGGGCTCCCCAGTTCAAAGAGGACAGGGAACTGCTGGAGAGGGTACAGCAAAGGGCTACCAAGATGGTGAGGGGACTGGAACATCTCTCTTAGGAGGAAAGGCTGAGGGACTTGGGTCTTTCTAGTCTGGAAAAAAGGTGACTGAGGGGGGACCTTAGCAATGCTTATAAACACTTAAAGGGTGGGTGTCAGGAGCATGGGGCCAGGCTCTTTTCAGCGGTGCCCAGTGACAGGACAAGAGGTAACGGGCACAAACTCGAGCACAGGAAGTTCCATCTCAACATGAGGAGGAGCGTCTTTCCTGTGAGGGTGGCAGAGCACTGGAACAGGCTGCCCAGAGAGGTGGTGGAGCGTCTGTCTCTGGAGACATTCAAAAACCCCCTGGACGCGTTCCTGTGCCACCTGCTCTGGGTGAGCCTGCTCTGGCAGGGGGGCTGGACTAGATGATCTCCAGAGGTCCCTTCCAATCCCCACCGTGCTGTGATCCCGTGATTCTATTTAATTAAAGAACTGAATACGTATTGTAACAACATGTGGGAAAAAATGGTTTTCATCTTACTATTGGACAAAAGCATGACTGAATTTGTCAAAGTGTTGGGTGACTTCCCCGGTGGTGAGGATTTCAACTGAGAGCGCTCAGCATCTTGTTGGACTTCACCCAAAAACTGGTAAAAGTTCAAGAGTTGCTGCACAACCACTTCAGTATCTCACTAGCTCTTAAGCCAGTTTGTTTTCCTGGGATTTCCTTGTGAAGGTATGCATTTAACTTTGTACAAACAATCGCTACATTAACCTTCTTTCTTTCCCTTTCTACTAGTATAGGGAAAAGCTCTATTTCCGAGTCTGTTCCCCAATCAACTCCCTCCGTCCTGCCTGAGGCAGAATGCTTCCCAAGAAGGCACGTCTGGTTGGCAGAGCAGGAGGGTAGTGAAGGGGTTCTTTCTTCTGCTTTGCTTAGGCGTGTAGCTCTTGCTTTACCTACTAAACGGTCTGAGCTCAGCCCACACGTTTTCCCACTTTTACCCTTCAGATTCTCTCCACCACTGTCCCCCTGGGGCAAGGGATTGAGCAGCTGCGTGATGCCAAGCTGCCTACTGGGATTAACCCCCAACACCTGGCAAGCCAAAGCCCAGGGACTCAGGAAACCAGAGCCCACTGCAGCGGCTCTTCTGCAAAACACCCCCTGACTCTGCGGCAGCTGCGCAGCCAGCAGCTTGTGCCCGCCTTCCCCAACAAAGCGATGCATGGCCACTCACGGACACAGCGTTAGTTCAAACAAACAAGTGATTTATTGACAACTTTGTACAGGGTGAAGTTCCCACAGGGAACGGACTCCCAGGAAGAGGGAGGGCAGTCACTGTCCAGGTGGTAGAGGCAGTCTCTGTCGCAAGGCTCCTTGCAGCAGTCTCTTCCTAGTGGATGCTCAGGATGGCGTACGAGTCACCTTGCTGCACCCCAAGCATGATGTGAATGAAGACAGTACTGCCAGAAGCATCCGTCAGCCGGAGCTTGCAGGAGCGCTTGGAGGGCAGCACCTTCAGATGGCAGTGTCTCGACTGAGGCAAAGCCACCCAGGCGTCTTTTACCATGTCCTGGAACCAGCGGGCCGTTTTCTCTACGTCCAGGTAGGGGCCGGTGCAGAAGGCGTCGAGGAGGCTGGCACCCCGATTTTTCTGCAGCTGCTCCTGGTGGCAGTGGAGGAAGCACAGCGTGTCCTTCTCCAGCCGCTCCCTCTTGCAGCTGCACTCCGGCTCCACGCGGATGCAGGAGTGCTTGGCCGGCATCCCCTCCATGGTGCCCAGCTCCAGATGGAAGGCGTGCCCGTGAGGAGGCTTCAGGGGCACCAGCAGGCGGTAGGTGGCATCATCCTCCTGGGGACCCCAACCTCCTAAAGCGCTCTCCACCCCGACGACTGCCTTCACGCGTGGCATCCCAGTACCCCTGGAACGCTTGTGGCAGATGCGGAGGAGATCATCTACCAGGGCCTCCACCTTCATGAATGACTCCGACAGTTCAAGGAGGCGCTCGACGGAAATCAGGCGCGCGTGCAGTGCAAGACTGGGTTTTGATTCTTGCTCCCGCTCCTCCGCCTTCTTTCCGGAACCGCTCTCCTTGCTGCTGCTGGCTGGCCGACGGCTCCTTTTCCTGAGCCACCAGCCGAGCCCAAGGAGCAGCACCAGGACACCAGCAAGAGCCCCCCAGGAAACGTCGCGGTCCTTCTGGCTCCACGGCTCCAGGTGCATTTCCTCCAGATCCTGCAGCAGCCGCCTCATCTGATCGTCCAGAAAGCCAGCACGCCAACGCATGCGGTCTTGCGTGGCCTCGTCCAGCTCGTCGCCCACCGGCAGTGGGGGCTGGAAGACGCTTTGCACAGCAAGGAGGGACAGTAGCAAACTGGCAGCAGCCATGGCCTGCAGGAGGAGGGAGAGAAGGGGTTCAGTGGGGCTGGGAGGGCGGGCGGGAGCTGGCGGTAGCGGGGACGGCAGCCGCGGGGAGCTGGGGGCAGGCAGGAGGGGGGCCGAGGCAGCGGGGAGGCAGCAAGGCCTGCGCCCAGCCCCGCCGCCAGCGGCACCGGGCCTGGCCCAAGGCGCTCCCGCCAGCGGCTGGGCCCTCTATGCCATGTGAGAAGCCACCCCCCAGGGGCCAGCGTTTGTGCCCCGGCCCTGGTCCAGCCCAGCCTCCCCCCGCCAGCCCACTCACCATTGTCCCGTGCCGAACTGGGGCAGCGCTGCCCGATGGCGCCCTTTATAGCCGGCCCCATTGTGACGCGTCCCCTGTGGTGTCCCAGGCACCAGAGCGCATCACAGGGCAACCAGCCCCGCCCTGGGGCCACCCCCCGCCTCAGCGACCCACCGCTGCCCCGGGCAGCCCCAGCCCCGACCCCACACAGTCCAGACCCACCCGGCAGGCCGGGGCTCCCGGGAGTTCCCTTTCCAAAGCCGACACAAGCCCCCCCAGACCCTTACCAAACCTACTATCAGGTGACGTGACCCGCAGGTGCTTTGCTCCTTGAGATCCCAGCCCGTGAGGTGAATCGGCTCCCTTGGTGCTGCCTCTGAGCTTGGGGTGGCGGGTGTGCTCTTGGTGGGCCCACCTGACACCCACGGGTGGGGTGGGTGGTGGTGTGTGTGCTGGTGGTGGGGTGGGGCCTGTCCGCGGCAGGATCTCTGCTCCTGCTGTGCCGCTGCCAGAGGACGCTGCTTTCCCGAGGGTGATGGTGGGGGAGCGGGCAGACGTTTCCCGGTGGGCAAGTCCCACTGCCGATAGAGCACGGGCTTCTCTGTGTCCAGCGTGTTCAGTTCTGTGGTATCAACTCCCTGGGGAGCATCTGGGTCGGGCATATTCTCCAGCCGCACCCCGGTCAAGGCACGGAGGCACATGAGCGGTGCCTCTCGCTTGGTCCCTGCCCAGCCGGAGCTGCCGGGGAGTTTCTCGGCCCATGTGAAATTGCCACCAGGGTGGTGACGAGTGTGAAGGGAAAGCAGTGCCACAACCATCTTTGTAGCCACCGTGCTCTTCACCGGCTGCTGCGCTGGGGAGACAATCATTGAGAGGAGAACGCTGCCGCTCTCGGCAGAGGGCCGCTGCGCAGGCGTTTCCCTTTCCTTTCTGGCTCCCGCATTCTCCCCTCTTTTTCCCTGCACCATGAAGTCAGGTGAATGCCATCAGCTCCCAACAGACCCGGCTTCTCTAAGGTAGATCCACCATCACAGAAGCCAAAACCTTGAGTACAAGTTCTGGACTCCCCAGTTCAAAGAGGACAGGGAACTGCTGGAGAGGGTACAGCAAAGGGCTACCAAGATGGTGAGGGGACTGGAACATCTCTCTTAGGAGGAAAGGCTGAGGGACTTGGGTCTTTCTAGTCTGGAAAAAAGGTGACTGAGGGGGGACCTTAGCAATGCTTATAAACACTTAAAGGGTGGGTGTCAGGAGCATGGGGCCAGGCTCTTTTCAGCGGTGCCCAGTGACAGGACAAGAGGTAACGGGCACAAACTCGAGCACAGGAAGTTCCATCTCAACATGAGGAGGAGCGTCTTTCCTGTGAGGGTGGCAGAGCACTGGAACAGGCTGCCCAGAGAGGTGGTGGAGCGTCTGTCTCTGGAGACATTCAAAAACCCCCTGGACGCGTTCCTGTGCCACCTGCTCTGGGTGAGCCTGCTCTGGCAGGGGGGCTGGACTAGATGATCTCCAGAGGTCCCTTCCAATCCCCACTGTGCTGTGATCCCGTGATTCTATTTAATTAAAGAACTGAATACGTATTGTAACAACATGTGGGAAAAAATGGTTTTCATCTTACTATTGGACAAAAGCATGACTGAATTTGTCAAAGTGTTGGGTGACTTCCCCGGTGGTGAGGATTTCAACTGAGAGCGCTCAGCATCTTGTTGGACTTCACCCAAAAACTGGTAAAAGTTCAAGAGTTGCTGCACAACCACTTCAGTATCTCACTAGCTCTTAAGCCAGTTTGTTTTCCTGGGATTTCCTTGTGAAGGTATGCATTTAACTTTGTACAAACAATCGCTACATTAACCTTCTTTCTTTCCCTTTCTACTAGTATAGGGAAAAGCTCTATTTCCGAGTCTGTTCCCCAATCAACTCCCTCCGTCCTGCCTGAGGCAGAATGCTTCCCAAGAAGGCACGTCTGGTTGGCAGAGCAGGAGGGTAGTGAAGGGGTTCTTTCTTCTGCTTTGCTTAGGCGTGTAGCTCTTGCTTTACCTACTAAACGGTCTGAGCTCAGCCCACACGTTTTCCCACTTTTACCCTTCAGATTCTCTCCACCACTGTCCCCCTGGGGCAAGGGATTGAGCAGCTGCGTGATGCCAAGCTGCCTACTGGGATTAACCCCCAACACCTGGCAAGCCAAAGCCCAGGGACTCAGGAAACCAGAGCCCACTGCAGCGGCTCTTCTGCAAAACACCCCCTGACTCTGCGGCAGCTGCGCAGCCAGCAGCTTGTGCCCGCCTTCCCCAACAAAGCGATGCATGGCCACTCACGGACACAGCGTTAGTTCAAACAAACAAGTGATTTATTGACAACTTTGTACAGGGTGAAGTTCCCACAGGGAACGGACTCCCAGGAAGAGGGAGGGCAGTCACTGTCCAGGTGGTAGAGGCAGTCTCTGTCGCAAGGCTCCTTGCAGCAGTCTCTTCCTAGTGGATGCTCAGGATGGCGTACGAGTCACCTTGCTGCACCCCAAGCATGATGTGAATGAAGACAGTACTGCCAGAAGCATCCGTCAGCCGGAGCTTGCAGGAGCGCTTGGAGGGCAGCACCTTCAGATGGCAGTGTCTCGACTGAGGCAAAGCCACCCAGGCGTCTTTTACCATGTCCTGGAACCAGCGGGCCGTTTTCTCTACGTCCAGGTAGGGGCCGGTGCAGAAGGCGTCGAGGAGGCTGGCACCCCGATTTTTCTGCAGCTGCTCCTGGTGGCAGTGGAGGAAGCACAGCGTGTCCTTCTCCAGCCGCTCCCTCTTGCAGCTGCACTCCGGCTCCACGCGGATGCAGGAGTGCTTGGCCGGCATCCCCTCCATGGTGCCCAGCTCCAGATGGAAGGTGTGCCCGTGAGGAGGCTTCAGGGGCACCAGCAGGCGGTAGGTGGCATCATCCTCCTGGGGACCCCAACCTCCTAAAGCGCTCTCCACCCCGACGACTGCCTTCACGCGTGGCATCCCAGTACCCCTGGAACGCTTGTGGCAGATGCGGAGGAGATCATCTACCAGGGCCTCCACCTTCATGAATGACTCCGACAGTTCAAGGAGGCGCTCGACGGAAATCAGGCGCGCGTGCAGTGCAAGACTGGGTTTTGATTCTTGCTCCCGCTCCTCCGCCTTCTTTCCGGAACCGCTCTCCTTGCTGCTGCTGGCTGGCCGACGGCTCCTTTTCCTGAGCCACCAGCCGAGCCCAAGGAGCAGCACCAGGACACCAGCAAGAGCCCCCCAGGAAACGTCGCGGTCCTTCTGGCTCCACGGCTCCAGGTGCATTTCCTCCAGATCCTGCAGCAGCCGCCTCATCTGATCGTCCAGAAAGTCAGCACGCCAACGCATGCGGTCTTGCGTGGCCTCGTCCAGCTCGTCGCCCACCGGCAGTGGGGGCTGGAAGACGCTTTGCACAGCAAGGAGGGACAGTAGCAAACTGGCAGCAGCCATGGCCTGCAGGAGGAGGGAGAGAAGGGGTTCAGTGGGGCTGGGAGGGCGGTCGGGAGCTGGCGGTAGCGGGGACGGCAGCCGCGGGGAGCTGGGGGCAGGCAGGAGGGGGGCCGAGGCAGCGGGGAGGCAGCAAGGCCTGCGCCCAGCCCCGCCGCCAGCGGCACCGGGCCTGGCCCAAGGCGCTCCCGCCAGCGGCTGGGCCCTCTATGCCATGTGAGAAGCCACCCCCCAGGGGCCAGCGTTTGTGCCCCGGCCCTGGTCCAGCCCAGCCTCCCCCCGCCAGCCCACTCACCATTGTCCCGTGCCGAACTGGGGCAGCGCTGCCCGATGGCGCCCTTTATAGCCGGCCCCATTGTGACGCGTCCCCTGTGGTGTCCCAGGCACCAGAGCGCATCACAGGGCAACCAGCCCCGCCCTGGGGCCACCCCCCGCCTCAGCGACCCACCGCTGCCCCGGGCAGCCCCAGCCCCGACCCCACACAGTCCAGACCCACCCGGCAGGCCGGGGCTCCCGGGAGTTCCCTTTCCAAAGCCGACACAAGCCCCCCCAGACCCTTACCAAACCTACTATCAGGTGACGTGACCCGCAGGTGCTTTGCTCCTTGAGATCCCAGCCCGTGAGGTGAATCGGCTCCCTTGGTGCTGCCTCTGAGCTTGGGGTGGCGGGTGTGCTCTTGGTGGGCCCACCTGACACCCACGGGTGGGGTGGGTGGTGGTGTGTGTGCTGGTGGTGGGGTGGGGCCTGTCCGCGGCAGGATCTCTGCTCCTGCTGTGCCGCTGCCAGAGGACGCTGCTTTCCCGAGGGTGATGGTGGGGGAGCGGGCAGACGTTTCCCGGTGGGCAAGTCCCACTGCCGATAGAGCACGGGCTTCTCTGTGTCCAGCGTGTTCAGTTCTGTGGTATCAACTCCCTGGGGAGCATCTGGGTCGGGCATATTCTCCAGCCGCACCCCGGTCAAGGCACGGAGGCACATGAGCGGTGCCTCTCGCTTGGTCCCTGCCCAGCCGGAGCTGCCGGGGAGTTTCTCGGCCCATGTGAAATTGCCACCAGGGTGGTGACGAGTGTGAAGGGAAAGCAGTGCCACAACCATCTTTGTAGCCACCGTGCTCTTCACCGGCTGCTGCGCTGGGGAGACAATCATTGAGAGGAGAACGCTGCCGCTCTCGGCAGAGGGCCGCTGCGCAGGCGTTTCCCTTTCCTTTCTGGCTCCCGCATTCTCCCCTCTTTTTCCCTGCACCATGAAGTCAGGTGAATGCCATCAGCTCCCAACAGACCCGGCTTCTCTAAGGTAGATCCACCATCACAGAAGCCAAAACCTTGAGTACAAGTTCTGGGCTCCCCAGTTCAAAGAGGACAGGGAACTGCGGGAGAGGGTACAGCAAAGGGCTACCAAGATGATGAGGGGACTGGAACATCTCTCTTAGGAGGAAAGGCTGAGGGACTTGGGTCTTTCTAGTCTGGAAAAAAGGTGACTGAGGGGGGACCTTAGCAATGCTTATAAACACTTAAAGGGTGGGTGTCAGGAGCATGGGGCCAGGCTCTTTTCAGCGGTGCCCAGTGACAGGACAAGAGGTAACGGGCACAAACGTGAACATAGGAAGTTCCATCTAAACACGAGGAGGAACTTTCCTGTGAGGGTGGCAGAGCACTGGAACAGGCTGCCCAGAGGGGTGGTGGAGTCTCCATCTCTGGAGATATTCAAAACCCGCCTGGATGTGATCATGTCCAGCCTGCTCTGGCAGGGGGGCTGGACTAGATGATCTCCAGAGGTCCCTTCCAACCCCTACCGTTCTGTGATCCTGTGATGGCCCTGACTCAACAGTTCATAGTAGTAAGTACACTATTGCTGATATTAGTACAGTGATGTGGTGCAAAAGGTTTTCACACCTGTCTTACAGAGTGAGTTCTTTTCTAACTAGCTAGAATTTATTTTTCTTCTGCAACATTTCTTTTCTCCAGTGAAGCTAGGATTAAAAATATTCGAATTGCTGGACCCAAAAAGAAGTCAGTCTGAATCCGATATCTGAATTCCTTTTAAAAGCACCCTGAATGTTCCTTTTCAGTGTCTGAAGAGTAGAGGGCAGGACAAGCAACGAAGAGACCACTGGTACTGTTGTGAGTTTGGTATTTTTTAATTCTGGGTGGTTAGTATATGAAGGCTGTGCATAGGCTGCTGAGAGCGGGAGACTGTATTGTGGCTTGTGGGAGAAGCAAGCATACCTGAGTCTCAGGCACTGACTGTAGAGTGTGTAGAAATCTACTGATGGAGAGCATGCTCTGTCAGTGTGAACGTGCCCAATGCTTTAGTAGTTGTGTTTTTCTTTTGTTTTCTCGGAGAAAGAAGAAGGGCTTTGGCCATTTTTACAGTCTTTATTCAGAATATTTTTAGGAAAAATATGCTCTGTGATCAGCTGTCACCTAGGCAGCATACAGGAATGTTCTCACCCATTTTATGGATTTAGAAGAAAAGGAACTGAAACTGAGGGAGACTTTGAATTTTAACACAGCAAAAATATTCAGCAGTTTTTAGCCAGCATGCTCTTTTGAGCTGCTTTACTCAATTTGATAAATTATTCACAGATGACTGCAAATTCTAGCCAAATTGCTTATTTAAATGCATCATTACTGGACACCTCACCAGCTTCTCATCCATTTCAGCACAGTGTACTTCTACTTCATTTCAAAGCTTATTTTACTTAAGAAACCACTTCATTTTTCCTGGTTTACTGGCTGTGCTCAGAAAATGGTGATTTTACGTCTCTTTTAAACCCATTTATATGTTGCTCACATTGCAACAGATACAACGTTTGACTATAAGGCTTTTTTCCTGCTTATCCGGTCCATTTTATATGATGATGCCTAAAGTAAGCTATTATTTAATGAATAGTTGTTTATTCATTGATTCTTAGACTTTACCCTTCAGATTTGGTTGTTGGATATTTCATACAGAATGGCTCAGGATTTCTGAATACAACATGTTTATATAATGCCTTTTGCTACTTAAATGTTTTAACTGCAGTGTAAGTTAAAAGAGCCTGGATTTTGTATCCAAACCCAAATTTTAATTGGCAGCCTAGTTCCCTCGGGTACAATTTTTGTTCAGTCTGCAGCATTGCGGAGTAGGAAATCAAATCCCAAGGGCAGGGGGAAGAGAAAAGATTACTTTATTACATCTTCTTTTATATTATTTTTATATACTTACAAAACCCACCAGCAACACAAACGACATACTTACCGTGCTTTGTCCTTTGCAACAAAAGACAGTTGTCTTTATCTAGACAGTTGAGGACCATAATAACTACAAAGCTTTGTTCAGGTCTAACAGTAGGTGTGGGAAAATCACATACAGGTAAGGATCTTGGTTTCTTTCCAAGCAACATATCAGACTGAGATAACCTGCATGACTTTGTATCTACGCTGTATGACAGAGTAGCAGATGTTTGGCCAGCTGCCACCCAGAAGCACCAGTAGCCTTGAGGGTCTGGCTGGCCACCAGACAGCCTATTGGCAAGATCTTGGAAGCCAAAGCTTCCAGCAGCCCCTGATGGTGCTGCTGTCAAGCCTAGAGACCAGAAACCAATGTCTTCATTGTTCATCAGCCAGAGGTGGCACTGGTTTGGAAATCCCAAACTGTTGGTGTCCTGGTACTTTTGCTCTGCAGCAGCCCTCTGGACAAATTGGTGGAAAATGTGAGAACCTCATCGGCCTTGTGTTCCTGACGGTCTTCAGGTCCAGGGAGGCAGGCAGAGGAGCTGCCAGAAAAAACAGACAGTTTTCTAGCTAAGCTTATGGTAGAATTAAAATTTTCTACAGAATCACGTCAAATTCAGCATTTTCTAGCAGAAGGTTGCTATACTGGAGCAATCTTAACCAGCCTTATTAAAAGCTCAAATTCTTTCAGCCTGAAGAAGAAAAAAATTGAGGGGGTTGGAAGTTCGTGGTAAATCCTTTGCATCTGTGTGGTTATGATACTGTTCTGGTGGAGTCTAGAATAGGTCAGAAACCCAAAACAGCCAGAATATTCAGAAGTTGTTAAGGGTTTGGGTGGTCTTGGGAACCAAACACAGGAGCTTGAAACAGTATAAAAGGTTTTGCAGTTCATTTAGGAATTATTTGAAAATTTGAGGGCGAAGAAAGATATGAGATTGTGCATAATTTCTTAGCCTCTTCACATGTTAATCCTGTTTTACCCTGTGGCAGATCACAACAGTGGTTTGCAAGGTGACAGGGTGTTTTGCTCATGTTCAGTAGTTGAAATCTGTAACATTTTTCATATTTATATTTTTTATTCCTGAATATTTGTTAAACTTCTAAGCTCCTGGTTTTAAGGTTTTTTTTAAATTACAGAGTTTAATTATTTGTATTTTAATTACTAGCATACCAGAGAAGTGGAGAAGAGTTTGTGCTGTTTCCGTATATGTTGTAAATCTTGATGAGACCTACTTGCAATCGAGTCATGATCACTGCGCATGTTCCTGACTGAATTTTTACAAGGCTTACCTTCAGTACAGTTGTTATCTTTGCGTAATATTAATTAAATGATATATCCCAAAGCACATCAACAGTGAACAAATAAAAACCCAAGTGGGTTGCTACTCTCATTAGATGATCTCTATTTCTCTCTCCTCCCCTGTCTGTCTAGAATTGATATTTCTATTTGGAAATGCCAGATCCCAAAGTGGATGTTTTGAAAAGTGAATGCTGCAACGTGGTAAAGCAGATTTATTGTTCAAAGAAGGAAAGATAGCCGAGGAGGAGGAGGAAAAGACAGGGACCAGAGAGCAGAGGCCCCCTTCCCTGTTCTGCTTCATCCTTTTCGTGCATCTCTGTGCAAGTCCAGTAACTTTTTAGTACTAAGAATATTGTTGGAGTCTAATACTACATAATTAATTGTCCTATGAGTTGAGGTGTTTATGTAAACATCCAAATCTAGGGATTAAGAATACACTAAATTCTGATTTAGAATGGAGGACAATATTGAAATGTCAACTATATAAAAGTAAAAAATACAATTTAAAAAAAACTTGTAAATCTTTCACCAGCAACTGCAAATGGTAACACAATACAGAATTAAACATCCTGACCATTTCAAGATATATTCAAATTCTTGAAACTCTGAATTGTTCTCACATGTTGGTACTGTTCCTTTCTTCTGTGTCAAATCTATAACGTATATTTTACATGTGTTGCTTCTTTTGCATCTCTTACTCTCAATAGAGAGCTCCCTGTAAGTAGGATATAAATCTAGGCATTTCTTTTAGTGGTTCCATATAGTGTTAGCTCTTGCCCTGTGCTGAGGAACGCTGCTCCTTTCCAAATGTTTTTGAAAGCACAATGTCCCTTTCATTTTTCATCCTTTAAAATAAGTTATTCAGGCTTGATCCTAACCTGTGGCTTCCATTAACTGCTTAGCTTGAATTTGCATTGTGTCTTTTGTTTCATTTTTCTTAGTACTTATCCCCCCTAATATGTGAAAAACTACTTACTCCATGTTTGTTAATACAAACATGCACAAGAAATTTGCAGCAAGCTTGGTTATTGTTTTGTTTATAGCTCCTCTTCCTTCTAAACCAAAAACCTAAAGGTGCCAAAGATACCACTACCTGTCAGTTGTTTCAAAGTTTGCTTTTTAGAAATCGGAATGTGCCTCAGCCAGGTCCTCAGTTTGCAAAGCTAGTTTTGAGGAATGGGAAACTTTTCTTGCTATTTGAGGAAACTTTCATTACAAATAACGAAACTTGTTTTCAGTCAAGTACAGATTGTTTAGTGATATACAATTACTGAAGTGTGAAAGGATCCTTCTACAAAATCTCCTAAATTCAGCAATACAGTTTAAATGTTCTTTATATATCCGTTAGCAGACTGAAGGCACAAGAAAATTAAAATTAGTTTCTGTTGTGTATCTGAAACAAGCATCAGAAGACTGAGTTTAAATAAAAATTTGAATGAAGAAAGCTTCGGGGTTTTTTGCTATACAAGCAGGAGGCTGTAAGAGATGAGATGTTATGGAAACAGACACAAAGATTGGAGATTTTCAATTTGGACAAGAGCTGACTGAGAATGTCTTCTTTCTGTTGTGTGGAAATCAGTCCTATGATGGTAGCACAATTAAATATTCTGCCTGTGTTCATTTAGCTACAGATTGGCCCTTTTGGGACGCAGCTCAAATGCAGGAATAAAACTGAAACTGCTTCTCAGAGTTTTGAAGACTTTTTCTTTCTGCACCCAAGAGAATGAAAGGAAAAAAAGTTAAGCATGGATCAATGAACTAGTTTTTCGATTATTTTACAAAACAATACAGATTGCTGGGAATGAATGATCTAATGATATTTCACTTCTTAAAAATTTAATGAAAGAGATTATTCTCTGAAGTAACCTGCTGTGCCTGTTTCACAGTGACAATATACAATAGTCCCTTAAGCTATTTCTGACATCATGAGTCTAACATGGTTTAGGATGTTTGATGGAAAATTAGGTGTAGGAGAGATGCTGGTTAGAATACCCAATAATCTGCAGGATACTACACTACACTGAGAGTCTGGGCAGAGCGGATTTTTATCTTACCAGCTGTCACAAATATTAAAGCAAAATAAGCAAATGGACTGTGTGACAATCTGATATACTATTATGTCACTTCACAGTAGTTCAAAGCTGCTTCTGAGATTTTTGTAGGTTTGATAAAGTTAAGGTACATGTTGCTATTTATGATGTGTTGGATGTAGAACTGAAAGCTTTATGTTGTGTTGGGGCATATTGTCAGCAACACTGCAAACAATGGCCAGAGAGCAAGGTACGTAGGAGGCTGCTTGCTTGTTAAGTCTTCAGCTTCATGTTTTTAAGATTCAAAGGAGATTTGTGGCACTAGCTTACCGTAGCTGTCAATATACAATGGATTTTTGGCTTATTTTTAATGTGGGTTAATATTTAGTGTGCTTTGAGAAACTAATATTCTCTAATACTTCTGAAGGTTGCTTAGTTCTAATATAGAAAGTGCTACAGTGCTCAGAAGTGACTTCTGATTTTGGGTGCATCACTCTTTTGGATGAGAATCTAAGAAATCAGGAACTCAAAGTGATAACCCTGTGCTTTCATTAGATTGCTGTGTCATGTAGCTCCTTCATAAATTGTGTCATCTTCGTTATAAAATTAGTTCAGATTTTTGGTCCCGTTTAATGGGGAAACTCTTCCAGCTTCTCTGTCACAGTGTTTAGGAAACTTCGTTTGAATTTGAGTTGAATATTTGGCTAATTATGTCCATTTGTTTTCATTCCAATGTTCTTTTACCCTGACAGCTTTCTCTCTCAGTAATATTTAAACTCCTGTTGTATTTATGCTCTGCAAGAAACTTCAGGAATCTTGCAGTGTAAAAGAATTTGGAGGGCTGATGTAAACCATCTTCAAGCATCTAAATCATTAATTATTTTTGATTTTTCCCTGCCTTTATACCTGTCACTCTTGTCTCCATTTGGTGTATACAGGATGCAAATTTTAGTGGTATAGGATTATACCAGTGATGTAGTCTTTAAATACAAAGTGTTCAGTACTCCTTAGGATCTGTATTCCCTTTCTCTTTCTAGATACCCTGCACAGCTTCGTGCTTGACGATACAGAAGACTAAATATAGTATTTCTCTGCGTATGTGGGCACTAGATTTGCAAAGACCATCCCTGAGGGTTGGACTTTCTAAATAGTCAAACTAGATATTGCAATATAATTCTGAAGGGATATTCAGCTCAGTGGTAAAATTCCTTATTTTACTTTTGAGGGAGCACTAAATTTTCTGAGTAAGATGACGTCCATGTCATCATCACAGATTGCTGTTTGTTCAGTTCCTTTTATTTGGATGAATCTCAGAAAAATATGTATTATGCATGAACTCTGCAGATGCATTATGAAATCATAAGCCATCCAAACGTTGGAGCTGTTTTGTGTTACACAAATGGCAGTAAATCTGCAGAGTTACCAAACACTAAACTACTTCTGTACACAAGGACTAAGGCAATACGAGCATTCAGCAAGTTCTTTGTTTTCGTCATTACTGCAAAGACAAAAAGAAAGAAACAAAGCTGTCAACGAAGAAGAGTTTGCTAAACGAAGAGCAAAGATTGTCTCTGCAGCCTGTTTGAGATTGTTGCATAGGCAGCTGAGGAGACACAGCAAGATCTTCAACAAGAACTGTGCTACTGTTGTGTTGAATTTCATAAGCGTAACAGGCATGAGCCAGAATAAATTTAGAGAACTGTTATGCTAGCATTAACAATTGCGTAAGTATATATACTGTTTCTGAAAATGCTGTGACAGACACTCCGGGATCCTATATCACTTTAAGCATCTTTAAATATTTCCCTATATGTAGAATATATATATCTTGTAGACTTTCTTCCTCTTTTATGTCTCTTTCCTCTCCTGCCGCACGCAATATACTTGCCTGCAGAACATTAAACTTAAAGTGTGATTTTATGACTAAAGATTCATCAAGTCATTAGAGTGAATTATGGTTTTGTAATGTTCTTGTCTTTTTTTCATATTAGGAGAATAACAATCTTGCCTATTGTTTATTTCTGTAAAAAAGCAGTGGACCTAAGTCAAGTACATGCCTTTATTAAAATAATTTAGTTAGTTGAAGTGATGGTAATACAATTGCAGGATTGCAAAAGGAACTAAAATCACACAATTCAGTTAAAAGCAATGAAAATGTTTCTTTGTTCTTAATCAAAATTTTTATGTTAGAAAGTAAAATTCTGGATTTAAAAGCTAACATATATGAATGATTAAATATTATTCTTGTTTATAAACGCCAACTAAGATTAAGAAATTTAGATAGTCTACTCTTTTGCCTTTAGGTAAAATTTTAGGTGCTCATGTCCTGAAACAAACAAAAAAAACGAACCAAAAAACTCCAACCCAGTAATAAAGTGTCCTCAATGGCCTTAAAAACATAAGGCAATTGAATGGGTATTAATGCTCTGTGCTATAAGCAATACTTTGTATTAAATACTTATATTTAGCTTTCAATAAATGAGAATTTACTTGCTAAATTCAGAGACATTGTTGCTTCATTATTGAAAAATTTCTCTCCCAAGTTTTGATAGAGGAAAGAAAAACAATCTGCTGTACATTCAATGGCTAGGTTACAGTACTTCCTACCATGCGGTAGTGTATCAACTTTGTCATGATTAGAAGAGACTAAGCTATAATGAGAATGTAACATCTGCATTCTACCAAAAAATGCATTCTTCATGGATTTGAGAAGTTTACTCACGTTACCCAGTTTGCTTTTTATGGATAAAAATATGTCAGCTGAACTGTTTTGAATTGTGCAGCTCTAACCAGTTGTATATACATAGAAATCAGCTGTTCTTTTAACATAAGCTGAGAAACAGTTGGCAACTATTGTAAGGCATTACCAGATCTGGCTGGCTGGAAATCCCTTTTACGTTAATGTAATATGGTCTCACCTAAAGGCATACAAACTTTTGAAGCGTATTTAGACATGTTTAGGCACAGTGCCAATTTTTTTGTAGCAGGTTACTGGGAGGTTTCTACAGTAGAGAAACAGGCTACATTTTTATGAAATAAGAGACTAAGCAGATGCATTGAAGTGATAAGGGTTTTGCACAAGGAACGAAAAATATTTTACTATCTGGAGAGGGAGTAGGTGCTTTGGCGGAAAAAAAGAGATCAATTACATCCTGTTTGCAGTTTGACTATGATTTTTAGTACTTAATCCTGCTGCTACTTGAAATTTTTAACTATAAACTTAATAATAAGGAATAAGTTTATTAATAGTTAGCACATTATTATCCATTATTTGATAGAAAAAGGAACCATTGGGTTCTTAGATTTGTAAAGTGTACGTGTAAAAGAAATAGTATGTACTTACTCTAAAGAAACTGTAATTGAATCAGTACTTTCTAATTGTGTTTACTTAAAAATAATGTAATATTCTGAAATTCTTAACTATAAGGGACCACAACGTTTTTGTGGGGTAAGAAAAAAAAAAGGGCGGGGGAGGTGTTCAGCTTTAGGAATGGGAATGCAAAATTGGAGGAGTTATCCAAGTGGTTAAAAAATAATTAAGAAAAGAATGGATGTTTGCAAGCTGATTGATGGTGAGCAGTTATTCTGTTTCACTACCAATGCAATTTCATAATAATAATTTAAAAAATATATTTTTCAGAAAAAACATGTGCTTGTTGCTTTTAATAATTGTGTATTGATTACAACTAAAAAACAGGAAATCATTCTTTTCTAAAGTTCAGTTCCATTCTAAAGTAATATTTTGCCTGTTCCTGGAGTTAAGCATCTTCTTTTTCTCAAAGGAAGTAAGAGACTCACAAATTGTGAGTTCTACGTGTGGATGGATTCGTCAGTAAAGAGAAGCTGGGCTAAAGGTGGAGAAATACGGAAGTAATGGATAAGGTGCTTTGGGAGTTAAGGAAGGTCCCTTATTATTACATTAGAAAACATGTCTTTCTAAAGCTGAATGGATAAAATATAGTATAACCTTTAAGCAGCATTGTAATATATTCCCCTCAATGTGACAATAGCATGACAATTAACAGATGGAGGGAAGGCATTTACTGAGATTAGCAACACAACTGTCGTTGACTCACACTAACTTTATAAAGGGAGCTGATATGTCAGGATGTGGGTTTTTTAATTGAAGCCGAAGTGCTGATATGTTCACATAAGAAGTAATAATCCTTTGGAAAGCCTTGCCCAAAAATGTGGGTGCAAACATTTTACGTGGGTTTTAGGAAAGATGGGACAAGCCTGTGAATGGAGGTCTGTTGAGGATTATTAGGCTGTTAAACCCACAAAAGGCTCAAGAAATGCAGTTGGGAGTCTGGGAGGGTGTCTAATGGGGGCGCACATACACTGCTACCTCTAAAGTCATCGGTTTCAGACTGTTAACAGTGAAACAGAAGAAATCTGAAAATTAGATGGGTTTTTTAGCTGGAAAGCTAATTATCTTTTAAAGGAAGCTTTGCCTACTCATATCCGCTACCTTTCTCATTCCAGATCTTTGTTCCGTAATTGCTGGTGTTACATCCGTTTTGTGACTTTCTTGAGAATTTCTCAGGTTTTGTGTTTTGTGGTAGATGTAAACTGAAGGGCCGGCTGTGTCTATTGCTTTAACGCTAAGCAAAGATTATAATGACACAGAGTGTATTTCCAAGTTCGTTTTGTCAGTTAAACAGACATGCATGCAAGGGTTCTTTCCATACTGTAGACATATTCGTTAAAAATGACTTAATGGTTTATGACTTCTGAAGGTCAGACACCCTGTTGCAAGAGGCAGCTTCAGGGACCTTTGACAGCAATCCCAAGTGTTTGAAATACTTACCTGCAAACAGGTGAAGGGAGAAGAGAAAGTCCGAAGAGGGGTTACTGACTGAAATCGATGGAATATAAATGATGTTGAAGTTATGGATAGCAGAGCATGACAAAAGGTGGTGCTTTCTGGAGTGTTGAGGAGCTTTCAAGTTTGAGAAGTAAGTTTTTAAAGGAATAGGACTGTGGGTGTGGGATCTCCTTGGATTAGGAGGAGGGTCTAGCATTGAATATGCCTGTGTTTTCCATATCCTTTGGTTTTGTGATATGGCAAACAGAAAATAGCTTCTTTCTGCAAGGTTGTATCTCTGACTTCCATGGCAATACGAGATATTCCTATGGCATGCTGTAAAGTCCCTTGTGAAGTCATTTGTAACAGAGGAAAAAACTGCATTTTGTAACTTAGATTTCTGTAATCATAATTTTTTCTCCACTTAATTTATTGTTCTGTCCTCTGCCAGTTCTTCTTCTTGGGCAAAACGAAATACAAGTATGTGTTTTAAAAATAATACCACTTGTTTTCTCATGGCTGCGTAAAATACCTATGTCACAACTGCCACAAAAGTAGTTTCGGACAAAAAGGTTTGCATATTGAGAAAATTCATATTGTCAGTCAGCTCGCTGTACAGACATGTGACCTACTTGTGTTAAGACTGGCATTCTGATTCCATGCTAATAGACCCATTGTTATTAATACATGCTGCCTGGTTCTGACCTGCTTTGTTTAGAATGCATGTTGGTTTTTAATGTGCATGACATTTAAGGGTTATGGATTAAAAAATTAAATTTTCCAAAATAAAAAATATCTCATACATTTTTAATAGGGTTTACAAAAGAGCTACTCTACATTTTCCCTCTAGCAAGATGGTACAGTATTGAATTAAGTGTCAGTACTTCTGTGGCCATGTAAGATTTAATATTCTGGGCAAAGGTATTAATTGTCTTTTGGAATGGACAGATGGATTTGCCTAAAACCTGCTTGTTAATTAATTGGATTTCAGACTTTTAATTCTTTGATAGAAACATTTTTATATTGTAGGCATGTCTTTTTTTTTTAAGAAGTATATGTAGAGGACCGCAAGAAAACATTACTTTGTGTGACTTACATATTTTCTATTGGAGTGTGAAAGTAGAGCCTAGGTAGTGTAGAAGTTCAAATCATCCCTCATGCAAAACATGTCCAAGCTTGGATTGAAAAATAAATAAAAATATCTCAAGAGTCAAGCTGTTACTGCTCTTCACTGCAACATGAGGGAACTGAATTTACCACTCATTTATACAAATCTGCACTTTACTCCTATAATAAAAAAATAAAAATTGCTGCTACGAAGTTATGTGTGAGGCAAGTTACCACTCTTACAGTCTCCCAGGCTTTTTCAGAAGTGACACTGTTAAAACTTCAGCTTTTAGTATTGAGGATCAAGAGGAAAATGAAGTCAGCAGCAGTGTTTGCAAGCCATTTCATCTTTCAGCGAAGGGGTAATGGAATATTGAAACTGTGGCTAGGTAAACGTATCAAGAAAGCATTAGGCTGTGTAGCCGATCTAATCTCATGCTGTGCTGTAGATGATGCACAAACCTGCGAACAGAGGTAGTATATATTTGGCAAATTCTCAGGGATGCTGAAAAGCTCACTATATATATTTTTATGGACTTTAATTTACTGCTGTAGCTCTTTTAATCTCCACTGATGTAGGATTAATTCAATGCGTACATTGAAAGCTCTTACTTTTTCCCTGTTCCATTCCTCCCTTTCGTCCACTGAATTATGTCTTAACCATAATAAAATTATTTTGTGCTAAGCCATTTACATAAAGTGCTCATGAGCACGTTTCATTGTTGATAAAAAGAAAAATCTCTAAAATCAGTTTACTTACTTCAGGTTCCTTTTTCCTCCCTGTTATTCAAAACAGCTTGAATTAAAAAAAAAAAAGTTTTAAAGGACAGAATACAAGATTTTAAATAATTAATGCTGCATATATGCATCTAATATTTACCCACGGGTTTTAGGACAAGTTTTTTCCTTTGATATTAGATTTTCTACATTACGGTAGTGTGGAAGGAACCATTTCTGATATATCATGAATAGGGTTCCTGATAGGGGACCAAAAAAGAAAGAAATTAAAAATCCCAAATAATAATATGGTCAATGCAGTTCACTGAAAAGCACTTAAAAAAAAGCCCAAATAATAAAGCATTCACTGCAGTTAACTGAAAAGTAACTATACCAGCAAAAATATTGGGCGTACTTTGAGACTTTAACATCAAGTGAAGGAGAGATCTATAGATTCTTAAAATTTGTTTACTTAGTTGAAGGCATTAAATAAATTTGTTGCACTGATGGAGCAGAAAGTTTTTATTGCTGCAAAACATAACATCTAAATTTAACTTTTTTGAAAATATCTTTTTTTTTTTTTTCCGTAATTTGTCTGCGGTACTAGTGAACCACTCTGGTCAAATCCTTATTCCGTAGGAATATACTGAATGTGGGTATTTTGGTATTATTTTTTTTTTTAATACAGGGGCTTTGTGTTCGTCTGTGACCACAGTACATTAAAATCCCTTTTTAGCAGTAGAAAAAATCTGCCGGTGGTATCTGCCATTGTCAGTCCTTGCAATAAGGAAAGCAATAAGCTTTTCTTGCTGTAAGGAAGGTCTCTGTTCCCCCTTTCCGGTATTACACATTGTTATTTTGCAGTTCTGTTGTTCGTAATGCATAACAAGACTACCCTTCTCTTCATGCCCTGTTCTTCAAACACAGGTGTGGAAGAACAGTGTTTCCATACTAAGACTCTGTGTTGGCTACCTCTTTGGATGAGAAAGTAGTTTAAGGGTTCAGACCAATAAAACATGCGAACTTCAATTGCTTTTTTTCTGCATGCTGTGCGCTATGACTGAGACCCCCTGCCTCACTTCACACAGCTGCCAACGTAGTAGTTTAGAAATACGGGGACAGGCTGTTATTGGAGCCCAGGTATCACCTAATTGGGAATTACAGGGATGGTGAAAAGGACTGTCTTTTCCTCCTAGAACACAGAGTGATAGCAGGGCCGAAGAGCAGCCGCCGTTGCAGGCTCTTCATCCTGAGGTTGATCTTTTCCAAGGTCTATGCTGATTTCTGGATTGTTCTCAGTGAACTAATTACTTTCTTTGTAATGCTCAGTCACAGTATATCTCTCACATTTTCTAGGCTATGAAACCATTGCATATTTAAACCACTGTGGTCAGGACTGTGACAAAGCTGTATTTTGTTTTTAAATTCTTGCATTGTTCTGCACTTTCAACTGGAGTCATTCAACTGGAGAGAATTCAGGAGCTTTTTCTGTTCAGCAACTAGAAGCAGTGGGATGCTGGGATTTTATGCAGTAACCAATGTAAATTTTCTTAAAATTTCATGAATTTGTGTAGGTTTTGAATGTGGATCTCTGTCAATGCTTAATGTCTTGGTTTCTGTAAACACAGTGTTAGCAAAATGCATTATGCAGGAAAATGCAACTACTAAGGAGGTGATGCCATGCTGCATTAAACAGAAGTGTAGAAAATGAAGTATTTTCTAGTAACCATTATTATCATCTGAATAACGCCCTGTGAGATTCCTTGTGGTATGGCTTCACAGTAGTGAAATATTCCAGGGAGCTTTTGGGTAGGAGGTTTCAGCAAGGTAATTTACAGCCACGTTTTGATATTTATCTTAACCTCTTCAGTCTCTTGTTTTCTTGGAAATATTGCCCCATACTGGCCTGTAAATAGCATTTTCAGTTCAATTCACAGCCAGTCAGTACCTTGAGAAGAAATTAAGCCTAATGCCATGGTTTCGCAATTAATTTTATGCCATGGAGTCTAGGCATGATTTCACAATCATTAATACTGTATCTCTTCACTACTGGATTGCTCACAGAAGACTTGTAATGTTGGGTACGTGATTGCCATTCTGTCACATTATCTAGAATATATGCAACTAATACAGAGTTTATGCCAGCCTTGCATTTTTATGCGGTCTTTCTTCTGAGAGAATGGGCTGTGCAACCACTGATGCAAAATTAACCTATTGACTTTCTATTACACACATTTTAACAGTTGAAGTGAATCTAGCACCTTGTATTATCTGACCATAGCATTTTGATTGTACACCAAGAGCCCTCTGGTTAGGTGATGCTCTGAATGGTAGTGTCTAGAGGCATAACAGACTAATGGCAGCAATTTTTTATCCAAGAGCTCCAGACCCTTTGGATATTCAGTCCTGTCTGTGTCTTTATGGATGTTTTATACTCTTTTTAAAGTTTCAGAGCTATTGGAGATTGTGCTGGAATACTTTGGCATTGTTTAAGAATCATTAATCAGACTCCAGTTGCAGCACTTTTAAACTGGTGGTGATAGACTGGCAAGAGGTCAGCAAAGTCTTTGGATTCCAAGACAGACCATTCAACAGCCTTGTCACTTGTGAATTTTACTGGCCTACTACCAAGTTATCTAGATCATCTTTCTGGCTACTGTCACTGCTGATCAGCTAGTGTCTATTGAAATTACTTGTGCATCCAATTTCATGTCTCCTAAGAGTGAAGAACAGTGGTCATCTAAAAGGTGTGATTGCCAGCTGCTAGGGATTTCATTGGGGTCAACTCCCTGTGAAAAATATTCAGAGAAATTGAATCCTCATGGATGGATTGAAATTGTATTCCTTATCAACTCTTCATCTAAGGGATCATTATTATTTATTACAAAATACTATTCTTTGTTATGAGGTAGGCTGTCTAAACAGATTAGATCTGTAATCTTTAACAAGATAAACTAAAATAACCTGTCATAGAGGTAAGAATGTTGTGGGGAACAGTATGCATGTTGAAAACCTTCTCATGACGAAAAGGAGGAGAAAAGTTGCATTACATTAAACTTGTTTTCCTTTCCATAGTAGCATATAAAGACTATTTTGAGAGAAAATATTTTAAACCATTTCCTTTCTTTATTATTCTTTTAAATTTAAAACCTTTGGTGGTCAGCAAGTATATTCTTAGCTTTCTCTCCATATATAAGAGGACTTGTGGAAAAATCTGGAAACATGTTAGGTTATTTGAAAAGTTTCATAACTTCTTAGATTGCAAATCTAAATATCAGTTACTAACCCGTATATTACACTTTTAATCTGTGTTATAGTCAATGTAGACAACACATTAAGCAAATAATAAGCTTTCAGTATTTTTTTTGAAGAAGTGACTTAATATCTTAAACATAGGTTTAAACACCAGTTTTATATAAAATTGTTCATACAGACAAAATAGCATTTGCAAACTGACCTGTAGCACCTTATTTTTCCATTTTTCCCTTTGAAGAACATGTATGTTAAAAAGGTAAAAATCTGAAAGACATTAAACATAGTTTAAATATTAATTCCATGTCTATATGAACAGATTACACTGTATAATATCACTTTTTATTCCTTGCTTTACCATTTTAGTTTTTCATCATGCAGTGCTGGCTTCAAAGAGAAAAATGTAATTAATTTCGAGCTAAACGGATTCGTTTTGAGAGAAAAATATAAAAAGCATCTTAATTTTGATACTCACTGAAACTATTGCAGCTGGCCTGAGTACTACATTGTACTACAGCCATCTGTAGGAGAATCCAAATCTAGTACTGTATTCCTTCACATTGCTCACTTTTTTAATGCAACCTGTATGAACTGTAAATCAATAGCACACAGACTCGAAGAAAAGAAAAAGGGATTTGATACCCTCTTTCAAATTGCTTATGTTAGCCAAAAGCTGGGTTTTTTCTTCCCTAAGAGGATATTACCTATATACTTATATTCATGTTTTGGCTTTGAAGGAATCTGTGGGTGAGTGGTTTGGTTTCATCTTCACTGTATGTGAAAACACTTACACAGCACTTGTAGTACTTTCTGTCTTTAGCACTCTGTCCAGTTTTCCTTGTAAGCAGTGAGAATTCACACCACACCACTGCATTGAGCTTTAAATAACTTTACAGTAACAAAGCAAGATCACTGAAACCACATTGTCTAAAATCCAAAATAGATAAGTTCTGCATCATTGTGTAAGAAAGGCAGGTATTGCTTTTGCAGAGGAGAAAAGCCGTTTCCATCAGAGGTGGCATGATAAGGGAATGACTGAGACAAAGAGGCTCCAGCAAAGGCTTGTAGAACATCTCTTATCACACAGACAAAAGGACAAACTGATTCCTACTGGATTAGTGACTAGGAGGGTAGTCAAACATTTAACCAGGGCTAATGACATTGAGCAATTTTTCCAAAAAGGAAAGAAATAAACTAGCCAGATAATCCCTTTAGGTGCAGCATAAAGAGAAGTAGAGGCAGGGCATCTGGGAAGAATTTTAGGCGCCTCGGACAGACTGTGAGCCCTGGAGTACCTAACCAATGGGAAACAGGGGAGGGAAAAATTCGTCTGGGATTAGGGAATAAAAAGGCGTGTTTCAAGAACTGGAAGTGTGCCTACTTGCTAGGTCACCAGCTCTTGAAAGAACGTGAATAAAAACGTGCTTCACAGGGGATTCTGCCTGAGCCTATTTCATTCGGACCGGAACTTATTTCTCACAATTGGAACATGTAGCCTTCAGCAATAAACTGAGAAAGAAAAGTTGGTGGCGGATTGCTTCATAATAAGTGGTTGTTTCCACATTCCTCTTAATTTTGCAGTCATAATCAGGAAAGACTACCCAGTCTTTTTTAAAAAAATCCTTGTAAAAAGGGAAAGCTTTTTTGTCTAATTTGAGAAACTTTGCTTTTAAAGACCTCTTCCAGTTTTGCACAGTGCCATGTTGCCTGAGAAATATTGGTGTTTGCTTGTGTCAGGGTGGCGATGCCTTTTTCACCACAGTCTTGACGTCGGTGTGTCCTTGATCCAAACGGATAGCCCAGGTTCAGGGCCTTGCTGAGTTGCTTCTAGAAAGGAAGAGATACTGGCTGGGAGTCTGGCATATTATATCAAAATAAATTTTGATTTTTGCAGCAAAAGCTGTACCTCTGTTCTGTTTCTTATAATACAGTAAAAATAGTACGTGACTTCCTAATTAAAAAAAAAAAAAAAGGAAGAAAGAAAATATACATTACTTTACAAACAATCTTACTCCCTAAGAGCTCTGTCTTTGATCCTGCTGGGGACTAGACTACTAGTTAACATCCCACACTCCTGTATGGCTTTCCAGTCTCTTTCAGCAGCTGAGACTTGTGTGCAAGCAAGCACCCAGTTGGAGATCAGAGATACGCTTGCTGACAGCCACTAACACCCGTTTAGCACAGAAAAAAAACCCCGACTATTTTATCTTTGCTTGCCTCCTAACAAAATACAAATTGGTGATACTCTCAGTGACCCGTCCCAAACAAAAGAACTAATTTACAGATTATCTAATGTTGACATTTTGTAAACGTTTAAGCAGATTTTTTTGAAAGGGTGTTTTCACATCGCTTACATTGATTTTACGTGGATCTGAGCTTCCTTAGATCCGTCCTCTAGCTGCTGGCATCGTTTATCCAGCCTCTTTTCTTGTGCTTTGGTAGAAACAATAGATGCTTTCAGGTTGTCTGGTGGTGAAGAAAGGCCTTTCACGGTAAAACAGTACAGTGTTGCAGTATCTTATTGAACAGGTAGGCTCAGAAGTTAACGCTGCAAGAAGATGCCAGCTTCCTCCATTCGTCTAAAGCCGTCTTAAAGTGTCACTTATCTGCATGACTACACCATATGGAATTCCTGTCGGAGCAGTTGCTCTAGGTGTGGATGCAGAGGACAATAGCCCGAGTTTCTTCCCCCGATACAGGAGGTTATCTGTGGCTTTTAGTTGAGACCAAAGGGCTGGCTTCCTGAGCAGTTTGGATCACAATTTGAGCTTTCTCTAAGTCCAGCTTTCTTCAGACCAGTGTTAGAGGTGTACCTGATTTGAACATAAAGGATTTGCAACTGCATGTTAATCATGTCAGCTACAAGCAAGCTGTGCGAGAAGCGCTCTAAACCATTCTGTGCATCTTGTTGAGCTGCTTTCCTTGCTACAGGAGGTTTTGACCATTGTGTATCTACAAACAAATCTGTCTTAGTCTGCCTTCGATGCTGTAGGGCTGAGCTTCACTATCCTAAGATACTTACCCAAGTTGCAGCATTTGAGTCCATAATCTAAGTTTTCAGATGCCAATGCTAGGCTAGTGTTGCACCTAAATTTACACTCAGTTCTGTTAGCTTCCTAGAGTTGGATTATTTTCTGAGTACAATAATGGAAATATTTCATAACCATACCTACATGACATCTTTTTCATGTGTAGTTTGTAAAAAATGAATTTTCCTATGGTCAAATTCGGTGAACATGTGAGGTCAGAAAAGCTTAAAAGCATTTCTGCAACTGGTGTGCTTCTTACTGCTGGGCTCTCTGTTTCTTCAGCAGTAGTTCTGTATGAGTATAAGCATAAGAAGAAAGTGAATGCCTTATCATTCAAGGTGAATGTAAGACTGTTGCGTCAGTGTTGATGTGAGATATCTTTATCATAGAAGTGTGAACTCACTGGTCTTCGTGCTGTGTGAAGACTTACGTGATAGTCCTGGTGGAAATAAATGAAACCACTGAGTTGTAACTCCTTGTTTTTCCTTGCAGTGTTCATGAACTTAATTATTATTTTTTTTAATATCATATTTTCTGTGCCAAATAAGGTGTACCAAAATGTGAAAGATCAAAGAATGTAATTTCTTCTCAGGGATAAAATTATTTAGTCATCAAAGTAGAGCTCTGACTAAAGAAGAAAGTTGTATTCTGATAGTTACAGAATGTACACTGTATAAGCAATATGCAACAATTAGGGTGTACATACTTTCCCAGAGACTCTTTTCTCCATACTTGATACATTGAAATTTAATAGGAAGAAGGGGTATATTTATTTTAAACTTTCAGTGAGGTTGCTTACTCGGGGAGCTTTCTACAGTATTAAGAGTACATTATAATTTGCAGAATTATACGAGAGACGAAATAGGAAAGTTGTCATTATTAGGACCTGTGTTCTTTAGATTAATCAGTGATATTCTTAGTGATTGTGTGGTGGCCTATTAATGAATCAAACCAAACATTTTCAAACACGTCTTTTCCTGGATACTGTATTTGGGAATTATACCTACACATTTTCCTATTGAATCCTGAAATTACAATGACACATTTGTGCAGATGGATGCTTTATGCTGTTAGCAGCTGATCCCGTGTGGAGACTGCTGAGGAATCAACAACGAACTTGTGCTGTGTGTAGTCATCTTCAAAGAAGGGAACGGCAAGTGAAGGTATATACAAAATACTGAACAGGCATAGAAGGAAACCAGCCTTTCAATAGATCTTCTATGAGCCATTTTCTGTAGAACATCCAGGGACGTATCAGTACAAAAGACCTACTTTTATATATTTCTTGTGGTAGACATGCACTGATACACAGTTACCAGCTATTTCCCCCCAAAGCATATTTGTTCACTGTGATATTTTCATAAAAGTGTATTTAACATAATCTTTGCACAGAAGTGACAACCCTACAACTCTAGATTTCTGTTTTTGAGAGGTTTTCCGTGCAAAAGTATCATTAAAAGACCAACCAACCGAATGGTGTTATTTATAGAAACTCCTAGGACATTCAAGGCAAAGGAACCCTCTGTCTGAATACAGCTGTTGGAAAAAAAATGCTTTGCTATCTCCCTTGTCTTTAGCAAGATGGTATTTACTTTGATTAGATGTATTGAGGTGAAAACTGTAGTTTTTTTTTTTTCCAGGTAATTGTCTCAGTTTTAAAAGCGTTTTTCTCCCCTACTGTGAAGAAAGGAGCCTGTCTGCCGTTAGTGCTCTGTGATCTTCCCAGCCTCTGTGGTCCAGCCAGTAATGGATATTTTCATGAGGGTAGAAGGGAACAGGAATGGAAATGGAAATGACTGACAGTTCGTGTTGCTGTTGGGAAGTATGTCAGGTCTTCTGCAGGTCTACAAATGCCTGTGGAGTCTATTGGCTCACTACTGGGGCAATTAATTTATTCTAGGCACTTTCCATGAAAACATACTTAGATGATCCTGTTATCTGCTGGAGTAAAGTTGTCAGTATCTCCAAACCGTCAACTTCCAGCAACATGTTGATTGAATCTCAGGAATCAACACAGCTTTAGGTATGAGCTTACAAATACATTGCAAAGGGAGGGAAAGATGTCCTTAGTATGCTGCTGATTTTGATCTCCCTAAATGCCACAGGGAATTTGAAATTCTTAAGCTTATATGAAAAAGAAATGCAACTTTGAAAGGTAAAATGCAGTATAGGTACAAACTAAATGTTAACATCGATCAGGAAAAGAGGGGGTTAGTATGAAAAACGTTCTGGTTTTTAACAGTTGAGGCTTAAAAATGCATGCAGTTCAGTCGTAAGGCATGATTATTTTTTTTTCCCTACAAAAATAATTATTTGGTACTGCAAATGGAAATAAGCTTGGAAGAAGAATGAAGTTTGAAGGTCACATTTTCTGATGATGTGAAAGAAGTGTAATTAGGAATATATAAGTTGGTATTTAACTCCCTGTGTTCTGCTGAATCCCTGAGCGGAATTACATCCACCTACAGCTGTAAGAATATAAAGAAGTCATAATTGCTGTCTCTTAATGTGCAGAGAGTTAAGGAACAGGTGTGCTTTTAAGTGATGCTGGTCTGTTTTAACGCATCTGCATTTCTTACCATGCTACAATTCATCTTTCTGACCAAGCAGCTGAAAATTGCTGATAAATTGTGTGAGATGCAGCTTCCCATCTGTAAGTGCCTAAGCGAATGCACAGTTCTCCAGGGTCCAAGGAAATTTAAAGGAATTCTGAATTGATGTCGCACAGAAACTGATAGGTCCAGAGGGAAATGTAGGCTACTAAGAATCATCTAGGGTCTGTTTAGGAGTGCATCTGAATTTGGCCATAAACTGATTAGTTTAATTATCCATATCCTCCCATTATATCTGAGATTTTAAGGATATCATAATAGCAATAAATTGGAGAATGGAAAGTGAATGTGAAAATATTCTTCTCTTAAAACCTAATTGAGATGTGGCTCAAGACAGCATTACAGGTTATATTAGAATATGGAGACTGGGTTATGTGTTGCTTCAGCTAGTTACTATTAACAAACCTCACTGAATATACTGTAATTTTTTACATGTGCTCAGTCATAGAACATTATCATTATCAGTAGACATTCAGATATACAAACCAACCTGTCCCTCCATCTGTTTGCTTCAGAATACTTGGCATTTATTTTGCAATGTCGTAAAAGTAGTTGCAGCTTTGCAGTTGAGAACTATTACAGCAATATCAATTTTTCATATTCAAGTTAGCTTTAAAACCAGAAGTTTACCTTTTATTTATAACTCCTAGTGCCTTGCTCTGTGCTTATGCATGGGGTGGGGGAGTTAAATATGTGGAATACAGCTGGGCAATAAATAAGGTTGCAAAACTCAGTGATTAGTAATAAAGCCTTTTGTGGTAGTACATTAAAATAGAAGTATCTAGAGCACTGGATTAAAAATAATAATAACAATAATAATAATATTAACAACTATCAAATCCTTTGATAATAACCAGGAATTTGCCTCTGCTTTCTGAAGTATTTTAAGGAGACATTTTTTGCATGGTTTCCACAGAAACATTTTGCAGCAAGAAGGTATTAATGTTTAAAATAAATTGTTAGCCGAGGCAATGGGGAAATTGGAGGCTCTTTTATATCTTGTGTAGTTGAATCTTCATCATTTTATGCTGATGATCATGTTCAGCTAAATATTTGCCTGATTGCTGGTGGTTGTAACCTAAGTGTATATTGAATGATTGTAGCTATTTTGTAGAATTAGCCATACATTCGGAAAGGCTGTTTTGGATAGGGTAGCAGGAAGTTCTTATCTTCATTTTCCTTTCACTTCTCTCACCTCTTCCCCACCCTCTTCCACCTCCCAAAGGAATTTTGGTTTTGAACAGCTGTTTTAGAGAATAGTGAGGATATTATGTTTTTTTAAAATGATACCAGACAATAAATGATAAGATAGCTTAGGGGAGAAAACAACCCTAATCAGTTAAACTTATTAGAATTTCACAGTTCTCAGGAGGCTATAAATTGTAAAGTGATACAGTGCTGGGGTGAGAGGAGAGGTGTAATGAAATCAGATTCCATTTAGATCTAGAAAGGCAAAATGGCACTAAAATTTAATTTTATCACTTAAGAATACATTCAGTAGTGATATGTGTCCAAATATGTTAAACCGTATGTTTCAGAAAACTTAATACCTTATTCCCTGCAATGGATTCTGAGTGATGTAAAGATTTGTCTTGGGCGACACCTGCAATTCATGCAGACTTTTCCAGTAGTAAATGCAATGCTCTGTCATGTTTAACAGCAGATGAGCACATTGAACTTAACAGCAATTTTATTTAGCTGAAGGTGATGCACATCCCCTCTTCAGCTCATTGAACGGATCACTCTGGCGCTGTCCCTGCCACTCATAATGGGTATTGAATCAGACAAAAATGTTACCACATTTTCAAAGCTGCCCAAAGAATGAATGTCTGCTGGTTTTTTGTCTTTGTAGGAGTAACATCTCCAACTATGTTTTTCTGATGCTATGAAGCTAAAACTCTTAAAAGTAGGAGCTAGGAATTTTACTGCCACAGCGACAAAGTGTGGGATGTAATTAGAAAAAGTATTAGTGTGACTGAGTAGAACAGTGGGGATAAATTCAGTTTAGTTCTCTGGTTACTCTGTTTAGTTTTCTTTCACGTGACGACGATAACAGCAAAGAGAAAATGAGATGCCAGAAATGAGGGAAAGAGTAGAGTGAAGGTGAGGAATGGGAGGAAATTTATCAGGAAAGAGGAAAAGAGAATGATATACTTGATAGAAGGAAGAAACGAGTTAGACATCCAGCAAATTACTGTTTTCTTATTTATGTTCTGGGAAACACATACTAGGTCAGAGACAACATCTGAAAACCTGTATGAGCAGATAAAAGAAGGCAGCTTAGCTGCCCTTTTCGTAAATAGGCTGAGACTCTATCTGCACACAGTGACATTTAATTAAGTCAGTAAGCTGAAAGCGATTATTTTTTTTTTATCCTATGTTTTAGTTATGGTTGAAAAATTATTGCAGTTTGTAATTTTGTATCCTTATCTGAGCAAAATTCCATAAAATAGATTAGGAATTGGCCTGTTCTGGGGGTTTTAGCAATATTCTATCTATACAGTCATTTTAATACTATTTTACTGAGAAATTAAAGAACTGGATGGCAACCATGTGACATGTTTTAATTATAGTTGTTTGTGTTTACACAGAATAAAGAAAATAATGAATAATGGATATCTCAGCTAAAAATGAGGGGCCACCAGCCTGATCAGACATAGCTTTCTCTTGTAGGAACCTAGTAACGATACGATGTTTTTGTGGTCTATATAGGAACTCCTGATCACGTAACAGTGATCATTTGGCACCTTCCTCAAGGGACTCATACTAGTGAGAAATTTAATATTGTAAAAATAACATTTTTAACTGGTGCCACACTTGTGCATGTTTTTTTGGGACACTGTTCTCTGCTGAAGTCGTGTAGTAAATGTACCAGGTTTTTACACACAGAAACAATTCTGTTTTAGCAGAGGGTTAAGTGCAGATAAACAACATATTTTGTAAAAGATTTGTTATATCCCCTCTCCCATTGACACTCCCACCCCCAGATCAGAAATGTAGCCTGGCATGGCGTGCTTTCTTTTAGATCTCCGCAGACATTTGCCTGCCACAATGCAACATAAATTTTCTCTTAGTTATTAGACTGTGATTATTAAATAATAACGGGAAGAGAGATCTCAGCCTGTTCATAAAGCATAGTGTAGTTTTTTTTTAATATAAAAAGAACCCAAATCAAAAGGCACACATTTTTCGTAAGCATATCCTATCTTATGACTTGCAGTAATTAACATAGTCAGAGGAAAATATGAGAGACAAGCTTTTCAGTTTCTATTTTGTGTGTGTGTGAGAAGTTGATCTTGCTTGATGATCTGAAGCAGTGCCAGAAGGTGCGCATCTTGAATGAGACTTGGAGCTCAGGGAAGTGAGATCCGGTGGCTGGAGGTGTCACGCACCCGCTGCCCCTCTCTGGAGGCATTGCAAAGCCATCGTATGGGAATCCAGCAGACTCTTCTGCCAGAATCCATACAAGAGGTGACCCCGACCATCCATCGTGACTGATAAACTTTAAGATATATGGTATCTTCCTTTTATTCTGAACGTCCCGTTTTCAGTTTCTTTTCCTTCCATTCAGACACCAAAATCCGTCTGGAATGGGAAATGCCTAACAAACATCCAGGCTGAAATGGTAGATCCACTTGCTATTAGTGTATCTTTCTTCTTTCCTCTACCCCCTTTCTTTTCTGAAGAAACCACTTGTTTGCTTTCTTTTTGTTTCTTAGCTGTTAGAAAGCCTTTAAAAATGCTTTTACTTCCCTGTCACGGCATTATGCTCTTTGGAAGGAGGATCAGCTGGAGTCATGGCAAAGAGAACTGCTGTCCTGGTAGTTTTATTTTGTATTCACCATACGATTCCCAGAATTGCATTGTTCCTTCCCAGAGGGGGAAGATTGGTCTCTCATGCAAATCACTGGTCCTTTTCTAGGCTTTTGTAGCCTTCCTGAAATTGTTGGAAAGGATCCTTCTTTCTGCAGAGCGGGGAGGAGGAATTGCACCAGACAGGCTGGCCCCAGTCATTTTATCCCTTTCCTGTGTCTTACAGCTCCTTTTGAGGAGCAGGCACCAGGCAGTACCTATCCTGAGTTCCCAGGGCTTCTGCTGCTCTTGTGCATTTGGTGCGCCAAATTCAGCAGCATTATTTGACTCAAATCGAGACGTGCATCGGTATGAGAGTACACAGAATCTGGCCCACAGCCTGGTCTCTGTGCAAAAGTGTCCTTGCTTATTGAAGCTGAATTGATAAATAAGCATTTTCCTACTGACTTAAGTGGTGCGTGAGGTTGGTACCAGTTTAAACAAAATAAGTGTGTGTAAGTTATTTCAGCTGATAATATTTTGTGAGTGGAGGTGTCCACAGATTCCGTTTTCACAGAACCTTGTTAGTGTTTATGGAAGTGCAGCTGTTATCCTCAGGAATGCCTCCAAGCCTTGGAAAGTCTAGCAGCAAAACAGAGAATGTGCAGTAATAGTTAGGCATTTATTTTCAAAGAAGTAAAGTGACAAAGCGAAGTGGAAGGAATAAGGCTAGAAACAGTCTGGATAGATCCTGCTCCGTGCTTGAAAGTAGCAGGCATTAAACTACCTGTTTCTTGCAAGTGAGTTAAGCAGGACAGAAATTTTAATTTAACCAGACATCAGCACATGCACGCAGAGGATTATTACCACCATCTGTTTTACTCACAGTAGTTTCCATCAATTGTGTTATTTTGCTTTTTTAGTGTTTAAGCACTGCTTCAAAGCTGTTGTGTTAATTGTTAACTTGGGCTGAATCTGCGCACAGATGCCTATAGCAGTGTCAGCATGCTAAGATCATAATTGATAGATTAATGAATGGAAGTATTAGCTTTGTGCCGGTGCAATACATTAGTATCTGTGCAAGTTCAATCAAATACACTACTGACTTTGTCATTGTGTAATGGTATTTACCACATCTTAGACGGACTGCTGAGAAAGATGAATGTAATCTTTCATTTTTATCTGACTTAAAAAGAGGGTAACAAAATCATTTTCATAGAATACTTTGTTATTATTATTCGCAGCAGGGAGAATAAATGTACCTGTAGAGTTGAATTCTTCACTGAAAAGGAATATGCATATACGAGGGACATTGTAGTGAATGGAAGGAAAACTAACAGTTGCAACCATTGTCTTTCATGTAGCTTAATCTCATATTCTGAATTACTGGAATTAATACCAAAGAGAAAAGAAAAAAGTGTGCTTATTCCTTCATTATTTTTTTTTCTTTTTCCTTCACAGAACCTGAAGAAAGTGTTTGTAGAATTTAGCCATCAGGAGCTGTTTGAGTTCTATAACAAGGTCTGTAGAATTTACAATACTATAGTTTCTTTGTAAACACCTTATGCTGCTCAGCAGGAAGTGTTGCCTATATGAATTAAATCTAATGAAACAGGAAGGAAAATGGATCCAACTTTAATTAAGGCTGTTGGATTGTTTTGATCACATAAAGCATTTTCAAGAAGAGTCTGTGCATTCGCATTTGGAATAGGCAGGGCTTGGGTCGTTGTAAGCATACCTGGCGGTTAGATCAAGAGCAGTAGCTAATGATTAACAATGAGGAGCTCTCTGGAAAGAGTATCTTTGTGTTACATCTTCAATCGAAGTGCCAGGCTCGTAATCCAGTCAAAATGAATTCTATTTTTTTTTTTTACCTTGTTATTATGCATTGGAAATTCACAGCAAAACATCTGTGCATGTAAAAAAGGCAGTATTTTAGACAACTGTTTCTTTAAAATTTGAATATTTAAACTGCGACAATGAATTCTAATAGCTTCATGTAAAAACAAATATTCATGAGGACAGAATTTTTTTTATTGCTATGTGAACAAATTTAGTATGCATAGTTGAAGATATTGGAATGTGGTTTTTTTTCTGCTTGCATGTTTCTAAACAACATTTTATATGAGTGGAGTTTTTTTCTCTCTTTTTTGTTCCTTTAAATAGCTGGAAACTATACAAGCACAGCTGGATTCCCTTATGTGATGTTTTTGAAGACTTATTTCTCCATCACACTCCTGCCACCTCATTATTTTAAATTGAAGATAGATTGCCAAGCTGTGTTTGCTGAAGGATTCAGTGGGTTGCTTCCTGTAAAATTATATGGCTTATCTCCTTTTTAGACCAGTAACGTTAGCCAAGAGCCTTTGTTAAGAGCCTGAAGATTCTAATGGACTTTCTCTTATTTTATGAGCAATTTTAAAGAGTGGTTTTACTTGCAGAAATAGAAAGGAAAAAGAAAAATGAAAAAGAATGCTACCCTGCTTCGGAAATACTTTAATTTTTTTTGTCCTGCTATGTGTGCTACTTGATTCTGGTAGAAATTTGCATATTAGTGAGGGACCAGGAATAAAAGGCTATTTTTTAGACATTAAAAGAATATAAAAGTATTAAGGATATACACAGCTAATAAAATCTCTATGCTTTTGAATTGCTATTCACGTAATTGATAACACTTATTGCAAACCTGTCAAAGTAAATTCAGAATTTAAAAATAGATTGGTTTAGTTTTAGCTATTTTAACTTCATTTCATTATCTTTGTTCTTTTGTAATTTGTTGGGTTTTTGTGGTTTTTTTCTTCTAAATAATCAACAGCGTCACTGATTTTAGTGTTTACTTTTGGCACTGAGAATAAATACAGCTTCTTAGCACTGCATGCATACCAATGAATCTAAGTAGTATGGTGTATAACTGGAGGGAGAAATCTCAGAGTATATAACAAAGAACACTGAAATAGCCTGACAGTCAGATTTCTGAAAGCTATTTGTTGATCCTTCGTAATGCTGCCCACCATTGTTTTTACATCCAACGGGAAGAAATAAAGTACAGTGACTTAAAGGCGATATTTTCACACATTAGTTCCAGATGAATGGAGGTTCCTGAGCAGTATGAGAAGGTAAAAGTCATCTTAGTTCTTGTTTGTTGCCATTCATTGACAGGCAACTTCATTGGCGCACCTTGATAATGGGCACAGTATACAACTCTCTACTCTGGGTTAATAGAAGGTGAGAGGAAATAAAAATCTTTGGCATTTGCTTGTCTGTCTTTCTCCTCAAGGGATTCCCTGAACAAGGCTTTTTTCTTCCAGATGCCTAAAACTGGGATGGTTAATACCCAGCCAGCCAGTTTTCTTTTGATTTTTTTTTGCTTGTGACACTACATATAAGTATAGCCAAAAGGTATGTTTTGAATAGATGGTGTTTAGGTCCTCTTGTGCCAGAATTATTGCTTTGTTGCTTTTGGAGGGTTTTGGGCTTTTTGTGTTGCTTGTTTGCAGATGGATGAAGAGATTTATGATTTCTTTTGCAGTAGTTGCGTTTTCTTTTTTACTAAATGTACTGAAAGTCTTACTGTCAGAAGCCATAATAAAAGCCGTAGTATACTTCATGGTAAGAAGTACAGTTGTTATTTTTTGTCAAGGCACACTCAGAAATAAACAGTTTAGAAAGACTTTTCTGGATATAACGGGAAGCTTTGGGGTCCTACGTTATTAGGTAGTGCTGGCATAACCAGTACCATCTTAGAGAAGAACATTGTCATTTAAATAAGTGCTCCTGAATAAGGAGAGAAAATTGACTAACTGTGAAAAACTATCCACGGGTTTTTTTATTAGGTCTTGCAGAAAATAAGGCTTTTATACTCATTGCTGCTCTCTGGGCCTGAGTAGGCCTGGAGAGGGGAAGATTAGTCTTCCTGTGAGAGCAGCTGCCTCTGCTTAGTTTGGATAAAATCCTGGTGTCCCGACAGTGTCAGGGAACGAGAGAAAAACAAGCACCAGCACAGACTGGGGGATGCCTGGAGAGAGTGGGAGATCTGCCAGCAGCAGGGACTAGACCCGATGCCATACCTCAGAGGCGGCGGAAGGAAAAACGCTTCCTGGGAGGAAGAAGGCACGTAGCCTATTCAGAACTGGATACACCAGGCTGGTGTGGGAGCACAGGCAGGGATGTGAACGCTGAAGTTCTTCAGGCTTTTGTTTCGCAGTCTGGTAAAACGTAGTTTTGGAGAGTGAGTCTTGTGGGTATTTTGAGTTTTTACTGCAGGAAAGGAAAGGGATATGTCCCAAGCCCTCCAGTTCAGGGTCCTGGCAAAACATTGGTCTGTAACATCTCTTGGGCATGATCCAGAACTGAAATTACCAAGGCCTCTGATAGTGTTGAAGGAAGATACTTGCAGAGATTTATTGGGCTGTAAAACTGGAGATTTGAATGAGTAAGAATTAATAAATCTACTTTCAGATCTTTCAGTGCATTTTAAAAACATTTGATTCATCTTTGCTCGGACATTAAAGATGGTATTTTCCATGACTGTACTTCCCTTAAAGCTATATCAAAATCCACCTCAAATGGGCTATTGGCAAAAGAGGAAAATCTTTCAGTTTGGGTGTAAACAAGCATCAATGTTGCTTTGACATGAAGACTTTTGAGTTCTGGGCCTAAATTGAAAACCAGTGTGAGAACTATCTCAAAAATACCAGTTTCTGGCAAAGAGCAAGCATTTGTATATCACTTGGCAAAAACAACACTAATAGCACATTAATGCTTGTTGAGTACAAATGCCGTAGATTATCTGTGCCCGGTTCAGCCTTAGGCATATACTTCTTGTTCCTTGACAAGGTATGAAATGTCTCTAAGTTTCTGCATTCTATTTTTGTTGAAATAAAACATGTAGGTAAATAGACAAATATAACTTCACTGTCTCACATTTTGACTAATTGGCAAACCTGCTTTGGCTTTCCAGAGGAGGCTTTCAAATTCCTCTTTAATTCCTGGCTTTACTGACACATCAATTTTGAATTATGACTTGCAGCTTCATTTCCTACAGTCTGATTTTAAAGGCTTTGAAGTCTTGTTCTTTCAAAGCATAAAGAATTTACTGAAATGCTGTCTTGCATTGGTCAAAGGAAGAAAAGTGTTTCATGTGATAAAATGGTATAAGCTCCCCTTTACACTTGTTCTATCTCATATTCTCTGATTTCCAACAGCATCAGAAACATTTCATTGTTTGGCCATATTGACATAACCTGTCTTTAAAGATTGTGAATTCACTCACATAACTGTAAAGAAATTACAGAGCTTAATAATGTCTATTGCCCAGTGAATAAGTATCATATCATTTTGTGACCTTTGTATAGCCTATTTGACTAATGAAAATGAACAACATTTTGAGCTAGTGCGAGTAAGTTCCTTTTCTATGCATCAGCCAAACTGCCTTCTGAATAACAGTGATTTCATCTACATGGATGAACTACAATACTGTTGTCTGAAACACTGTTGATGGTGTCTCATAAAGATGAACTAATAAAATGCTTTTATCTGCAACTCTTGCATAAAGTGATTTCTAATTTCCATGGTAATGATTCAATTTTATTGGATTTTCCCTTGGCCTTTGTAATTGTGTGGATCAGACCAAATTATATGCTGTAATTTCAACTGAAATAAAGTGTTTAGATGATCCCTTCATTCCTTCGTTATTTTGTTTCTCAGGAGGTAGGAGAAAATACCAGTCTCTTAGAAATGAGATGCTGTCCAGCTGTGTTGAGCTATGTATCCCTCTCACTGACAACATTAGTTCTTTCTTTGCTGAGCCCAAAAGATCTTTCATGGTTTTTTCAAGGTTTTCTCTACTCACTGAAATCATAGGGAGGCACTGTGGAGATCTACACATGTTGGAAGCATAACTCTCTTGACCGGCTGTTTGAATAAGAGCAAATTCCTCTTCCAGCGGGACACTTTTAACTTCCTGTCATCACTGTTACCTTAACTGTCCCACTACGGTAATATACAGCATACGTTCAATAAAATCTGGATGAATGTAGTATCTGTCTCTGAGATGGCTGTACAGATTCACATGCGCAGGCGGCTGGCCTCTTCTGGACAGCACTAGTTGTGGGATTGGACATGCTGGAGCACCAGATCATCTTTTTTGGAATTCACCCCCTGGTCATTCAGGACAGGTGAAGGGAGGAGAAGCAGCGCTCCGTGGTCAGTGCTAACGAGACTCTTTGCATCTGCATTGTGTTGAAAGGTTCAGCCCATAGGGGTTAATATGAAGAGCTCTGCGTACAGGTAAGCTGACTTTGTTTCTTCTCATTCCAATCCACAGGTTCAACAGTAGGACAACTTAACTAAATTGCATTTCATGGGCAGTGTGAGAATGCTGCACTTTTTCCATCACCCGCTTGCTTGTTTTTCTGCCTCCAGAGTGATAAGAAATGCAGCTTTGTTTAAAAACAAAACAAAACAAAACAGCAAAAAGCAGTCGGATTTAAGAAATTATGCAACTAATGTATACAGTAAGCATTTTTAAGAAGGTTTGCTTTCTTGGATTTGTTTCTACTTTTGAAATGTTTGCCATAGCCAACATCCTTGTAGGCATCAGGGAATGAATCTGAGCAAAGCCTGGGGGAGAGAGGAAAGGACCACGTCTCCTGTTCCACCCACTGCTCCCTGTTGAGCACTGGGGTGCAGCTTAGGCTACGAGCCTTGGTTTGCACCTGAGACTGCCAGTTAGGTGAGCTCTGCCTCTTCCCTGGACAACAGTGAGTCAGGAAAAGATGAGAGAAGCTGACTGCATTGGGCAAAACGTAGCCCGGACTGAATGTTCTTAGCTTAGCTCTTCACTCTGGAAGGGATGAGAATATTTTCTTCATGACAAGTAGCACTTTTGCCCAGATCTCCTCCGTGTGAGGAGTGAGGTCACAGGAGTAGTGCTTTGCATCCCAGATGAATCCCTGATCTCGCAGTCAGGAGCTATGCCTTGTGATGGTGGGTCTCTGCCATCTTTTCCTCTTCTGATTCCTAACACATTCCTGCCACCTCTAGCTCACACGCACCCTGGAGATAGGTACCACGGACCTTGAGAACAAAAAAGGACCTTTCTCCTCCCCTGCTTCATCTCTGCTCCCAAGGGGACCCCTTCTATCTCAGGCCAGCATTCAGCGCCGCTCCAGGTAGGGTAAAGCTTTTGTGGAGGCTGTCCTAGCACCCCGAGTTTGAAACTCACTTTGATAGAGAGACAGAAAAGATCTATATGAGAAGGGAGGTAAAACATGACCAGCCTTCCAGAACAGGGGAATTATTAGCCATTTGGCTATTTCTGGCACAAACTCTCAGTTCAACCTATGAGTGAATCCAGTTTCTCCTTTGCAGCCAAACTCCTTACATGAATAAAATCATCCCTGTTTCCCCACATAATCCTTATGGTTTGCAGCAAGCTAAATCATCCTCAGAATCTGATTTAGGGCAACAGAAGTGAAGTACATCAGATAAATGTAGAAAAAACAAGCCCATAGGCGTAAGCGGATTCCTTCAGAGCTGTGTTCACCACTCACTGTCTCTTACAGGATGAATGACAGTGGTAACAGTCTCTTAGAAAACCTGATACTACAACATTATTTTTAAAAAAAAAGTTATAAAGAGCCTAAAAGGAAAAAAAATAAGCAGAGCAGGGTCTCCTTTAAGTAAGAGAGTACAGTATACATGCACTACATTTACAAGGGCATGTAGTGATAGGACGAGGGCTGATGGCTTCAGACTGAAAGAGGGTAGATTTAGATTGGGTATCAGGAAGAAATTCTTTACTGTGAGGGTGGTGAGGCCCCGGAACAGGTTTGCCCAGAGAAGCTGTGGATGCCCCATCCCTGGAAGTGTTCAAGGCCAGGCTGGATGGGGCTTTGAGCAGCCTGGTCTAGTGGGAGGTGTCCCTGCCCAGGGCAGGGGGGAATGATCTTTAAGGTCCCTTCCAACCTGAACCATTCTATGACCCTGTGATATCACTGAGGACACTTGCAGTGAAAAGGAGTTTTCGCAATTCTCATTTGGGTAACACAGACTGTGTGCACTCCTCGTTGCAACACCCAGTAAGTGACGTGGGGTCCTTTTGATGTCTACAACTGAACTGCTGCTTCCCATACCCTGTCAGGTGCCACCCCTGCATCTGCCCATTGAAAGTTTGTTTGGTAGCCTACTGATAGATTCCTTTGTGTCTGTAGTCAGTAGAAGGACTGCCCTGAAGCCCTTCGGTATGTCATGACAGAGGATAGAAGGCCCTGGATGACCTCATGGGCAGTGCTGCTCTTACCTGCCTCCGCAAACTCCGCACTGGGAAGGCAAAGCACCTTGGGTAATTTTAATGTCTTTCTGGCTGAAGAGGCTGTTTGTGAGGGTTGACAGACCAAGTTTTGGATTGGTGAATGTCTCTTTTCTCAGCATTGATATTCGTAAGTTTTGAGGTCAGTCTTCTCTCTGGGAACAGAGAGGTTTTAAATGAATATTTAGTTGAAATGGTCAATATGAAAGAGAAGCCAAAGGTGGAGCTTACTCTGGTGCCTGGAGCAAAGTTCGTGGCTTAACTACTGTGTTAGATGAATAAAATCTACCCTTGAGTTCCTTCCAGGAGGGTCTGGATATGAATGTGTAAGAGTATCTGAGCAAAAGGTCGTATCCCTGTGGTATAATGATTTCAGCATGTTGGAAGAAAGGAAATTTCCTATTAATCAACCGTATTCCAGCGTGCAAGGTCACAAAGCATGAACTTGGAACCTCATTCTGCATTTCATAGTTCTGCCTAAATCAAACCCAGGCTGCAGACATGACTGTACTTTTTATTTGCCAGAGTAGCCCCTTCGTCATAGCTGTCTTCAGTCAAGTGATTTCAGTGGTTTCAAATCAGATAATGCCTTCAGCTGCTGTGTTAGCCCATTTCTGCGTCAAAAGTAATAGTTCCTTGCTTGACAATCCAGCCCTTGAGAGCTCTTTCAGCCTCCAGATAAAGTAGCCATATCTCTTATATAAAGACATACAAGAGATCTTCATATCACTTGCATGAAGATC
The DNA here is from genome assembly GCF_028500815.1 of Rissa tridactyla. Lineage (NCBI taxonomy): Eukaryota > Metazoa > Chordata > Aves > Charadriiformes > Laridae > Rissa > Rissa tridactyla. The sequence continues at coordinate 18,198,389 of NC_071497.1, forward strand.
TGCACTACCTCTTGACTGTCAATACAATTCAAAAAATACTTTATCTTGGCTTTGGTTAAAAGCATTTGATGATTTTCTTTGGTCTGACAGAATCTTTCCGATGACTTGGTGACCGGCCAAAGATGCTACAGATTTCTCTGCATAATCTTTTCTCATTTCTTTTCTCCTTATATTTCTCCTGTATTTGAAAGCTGATCCTTTTAACCAGTCTGGGAACATGGTGCTGCCGTGACCCACTGGTAACTGTTCAATGGGCATGAGCATGAGGAAGAACAGGAAAATGCAGCTGCGCCAACCTGTAACAACACTTTGTCTTCAAGGAAGAGTCTACTTGCAGAAAAAAGAAGTCAGAAATTGATTTCCAAATATTTAGATTAACTGATCTGAAAGGGGATGGCTGTCCATGCCTCTCCCCAGGTGCAAGTTGGCTGAAATCCTGTTGTTGTGGATTTTATTAACAGCACATAATCTGAAAAGTGCAGATACCTTTCCCTAGTCTCTCATCTTTAAGCCATGAGATGTTGTGAATGTGATCTCTGAGGACAGTTCTAAAACCCCGGTAAGAATGATGCATCGCACTAAACCGTGAACTGGAGTTCTGGTGCTCCCTTGGATTTAATGAAAAACTTCCTCCAAACTTGCTAGTTTCTTCTTTGACCTCTTTGCTGACAGATTCTGTCTTTTGCTTTGTTTACCCTGGCTTACTGTGCATCCTGAGCTGTATTTGCCCTACACTCTTAACTTGCAATTAACATTTTGCTGTGTTCTTTCCCTGTTTGGAACATATGTACCCTGGCCACTTTTCAAAAGGAGGATGAGCAGATGCCATTTTTCTATCAAGGGTCTTCTATTGGTGTGCACTTTTGAAGGACTCAGTATGGATCTTAAAGCCAGTAAAACACCATTCTCAAGTGGATTATACAGTGTAAAACTGCCCTGTTCATCATGATGACACCCAAGGTCAGTACTGCTGGTGCAGAGAAGTGACTAAATAAACAAGCCAAGGAACAGAGGAGATCAGGACACAGTAAGATACAGAAAAGCCCGTTCAAAGAAGAAAAAAAACCAAACCAAACAAAACTGAAAAATGCAACATCTCTGGACGCAGGAAGCACATTTCTAATCCACCTTTATTAGAAATCAGTCCTGCTAAGACCCAAATGTTTCCATTGCGTCCTTAAGTGATCACATAAACTTTTTCTTTATAGAGGTTTTGTTGTGTTAGTAAAGAGATCTTTCTGTTAGCGGCAAATGCAGTCTGTTTATTTCAGTATTAGTACACAGTAGTTTTCAGTCACTTCATTGCAAAGCAAATAGGTCTTAGCTTATCCTAGAGGATATGGAACAGCCTTATAGATTAATTTTCCCATCTATAAGGACTGGCGGGAGCATTGTGTTCAAAGGAACCGAAGGTTGAAAACACGATGCTTCATAAGTTCCTATATTTGAAACAGATTCTTATAATCAGAAGAAAAAGGCTAACATGTAACATAGCATGGCAAAAAACACTCAAAGACTTGTCCGCAAGCCTGGTGAAATTTATGATCTGCGGTCCTGGCCCAGGCATTTTTGCAATGCTGAAAAAGCAAACACAAGGTAATGGAAAACAATTATGAGTCATTCCTTTACTTCAGAGGTGATTAATGTAACACGGTCAACTTAAATCCTCTGAAGAGACATCAGCAACGCTTTCCACTGATGTGTTTTGTAAGCATGGATTTGATACTATTCCACAAGAGATTTTAATTTCCTGCTGAAAGATATGGTTCATGATCAAAACTGAGATATACATAAATACTAGCTGCTGAGCTTGCAAGACTGATGTGTTTCTTATCAGCAAATGATAAGAGCATAGAACATCTTCAGTTTTATGATACAAATAATTCTGTATTACCAAAAACATGCAGAACTGAACTGAAATATTAGCATGTTCTATGCTGCAAAGGATCTGATAGCAGCACAACAGACTACCAAGTAGCCTCTGCCTGTATTCCAGAGGGTCTCTGCGTACGCACAGTTTAAAAACTGAAAAATCTTTAAATGAAGTGCTGATTTAAATGAAACAAAGAGTGGCACTCAGAAGTTTGAATGACTTAATTTTCTTAAAATTAAGAAACTGTCTTACACGCTGTCTGATTGCTGGGATTTGAGTCCTTTGATGTCCGCTATCATGCAGTATGAAGCTAGTTCAGGTGCACATATACTTCATTTTTGTGGAGGTACTGTTTTAAGTCTTAGTCTCAGCCTGCCATTGTTCTGATGCTTTTTATTGAATGCAAATTAACTAATAACTATCAGGATATAGAACATCTGAACACTGAGAAGCCAGCAAATTTTAGTGCTTGAGGTATCATAGCCAGTGACCTCTGCTGAACAGTGTGCTGGGAAACTCCTTTTGGTTGCGTATTGCCTAAACTGGGGGCTTTTTACAGAACAAGATAACCTTTTACTTTGGGAGTTTCCATGCTGTACCATGTTTCTTTGGCTCGGGAGGCAACGGAGACAGATGCCCTGATGAAGAATTGGCTGTAAGCATCTCCAGATGAGCACCCGGTTTGTACCCACAGACTGGTGGATCTCAGGTTCTCCTCCAACACAGCGTGCCTGCAGTCTTGCTCTGTGTGGCTGAAAGGTCCGTCCTGCTGCTTGCGGTACGGGTCCTTCTTCAAGTATTGACGTAAAGGGCTCTGTGCCCCATTGTGTGGTAGGTAGTATGTAGCACTCAAGAGGCAGAGGGCTTCACACTGTTCTTTTTTCAGGATCGAGACAATCTCAGTAACACAGGCTACAGCAAGGATGAGCTAAAAAATACAGAGATTCTTGGAAAAACTGCTAAATAAAACTGTCTGAAGCCCAAATCTGCACACCTGCATTGCCACTTTATCATCATGCAGGCAAGCAATATTGAGCCCTGGTCTGGCTCCGTGTATATTTACCTAGCTACTGATGTGACTGTGGAGGGGACAAAGTTACATTTAGTCCCTCACTAGTTTCCCTTGATTCGTATTACTGAAGGTGCTAATCCAAGAGCTCAAGACTGTGTTTCATCCAGTTCATCTCCAGTTTCTAATGGGAAGTGTGTCCTAGCTTCCACAAAGGGGTGCTTGGCCATCACTCCCAGCACTTCAGTCCTAAAACTCCTCCTCTCGGACCTTTGATTCCAGTTTTGTGTGTGCTAGATTAGCCCAGCTCTTTCATCGCTTTCCTCAGCTTCAGCAAGTCATTGGTTGGAGTGGCCTCTTGCTAGGGTGGCAGCTGAGCCCAGAGGTTGCTCAGCCTTGTTTTGTGGGTATAGTGGAGGGAAGCGTTTTGCAGGAGCTACCTCAAACCTTGTCCTCTTTTACCTGTCATCAGGATGTCAAGTCTCAGCTTAGTCACATCCCATTTCCTTGCTCGGGAAGGCAGAGGATTGGTCATATGAAACTCGTTTTTGATGTATTGAGTGCAGTTATATTCCTCTAAAGTCACAAAATCAGGTAACATTTTACTGTCCTACCACTCAAAGTTTAGAGTGGATGTTTTCCTTGGGACACTGAATGTCACCAAGGCAGTCTCCTCACTCCTTATGTCCCTTATTCACCAATATCAGAGGCAGGTGAACTCAGGGCTGTGGACATCTACACACACAGAGGCATCCTGGTACTTTGTCCTTCTCCAGTGGGATCCATCTGCATTGAATTAACCACTGGCAGAAGAATTTTGCACATTTATGGTCAGTTTGTTCCTAGGGGAATATTAGAAAAGCTCAGTGATCTCAGTGTTTACCTGACACTTAATGAACTGCTTTTTGGACACAGTCATTTTGGCATTTGGAAATGGATGACTCATTTAATGACAAATTTTTAAGAGCAGATCAGGAGCTTGTTCTCCACCTGCTCAGCTCTGACTTTATCATTCTTTCCATCTTCGCCCACTCCACTTTTCACAGCTCATCTTTCCTTCCATCTTTTTTTTCCAGACTTCACCCCGTAGCTACCTGTTTCCATATTCATCATAAAGGGACTTGCAACCAAGGAAGGGTTCCTTGGGCTTCAGAGGGTTGATACTGCCCCGTTCTGTGTCCAGATGAGCTGTTGCTGGTGCTTCAGGAGATGGATTTGGGGTTTGGCTGCCCTGGAAAGGAGGGAGCCGAGCAAGCACGTGGGAGCTCGGCTCCTTCCAGCATTGTTCTGTCTTGTGAATGGACTGTAGTACTGTGGCTTCTGCTTCAGCCCCTGGCTAAAAGCCTTTATTTACCTGGCAGGCAAATTCCTTTTCCAAGTCACCATTGCTGAGATTGCTCTCTGACACTTGCTGGTTCTTCGTCCCCATGGACAGCTGCTGACACTTCATCTCTCTCAGGCAAGGTGTATTGTTTAGTGCATTCTGTACACCAGCCCTGAGTTTATTGTGTCTTCACCTTGTCTAGTTCTCACATCACCCATTTACATAGGTAGCTCTTATTTTCTATCAGATTTATTTTTCAGGAGACCACAGTGCGAGGGATTTCTGGGGGTAAGAAGTCTAGGTAGTCCTCCAGGTTTTCCTGGTTATCCAGTCCTGTGTTGTAAATAAGCGCCAACATGCTAATTGGGATACAGTGATTTTTCTGAGGTCCCTGTTAATCTCAGCCCTTGGGCAAGGATCTCTTGCCTTGTTGGGAGAGGAGAGTGGGAGGGGGAAAGGGGAATAATGTCCTCTTTTATTCACCCAGCTATTTCTCATATCTGTTGTTTTTAGCATCCAGGCAGCGTAAATGGAGGTTTTTTTCCTATCTTCTCTTTGCTGTTTTGTTTTCCGTTTTGTGGTTGGTGGGTTTTTTTGTGTTTGTTTGGTTGGTTTTGTTTTTTTTTACCAGCTTTCAGTGTTAGTATTTACACAACCTTTATTCTTAACTTTTCATCTGATTTCTAGGAAAGTTGTTCTATTTTTGCAGGATCCCAAGTATCTGATGTTAGACTGTGGCTATTCCTCTAGTACCTCTCTGATATATTTGAGGTCCATAAAAGAAGGATTGCTTTAAATGTGCTGCCTACTAAAGATAAAGATATCTCTTAATTCACCTTTTTCCCGAGAGACTTGTTCAGGCTGTGAAAACTTTTGCAAGGACATAAAATGATAGGGAGTTTCTCATAAAAGAGAGGCCAAAGACTGCCTGAACTAAGGCTAAGCCACATCAAATTTCAGTCATGAAGATTTCTGCCTCTCCTTGCAAAAAACTGAAACAAAATCAAAGGAAGAAGCTGAATCTTGAATTTATAGCCACGTAGTTACTCACAGCTTGCACACAGATCTACAGAAAATGCCCTTGTTGATGGAGTTTGAAGACATCCAAGAAGCATCCATCTGGTAGGATGTCCAAGTGGGATAACTTTTACACATAAAGAGTGTTTGAAGTTGCTTTGGAGCAGATCTGAGTTTCTGTCTGGTGTTCAAGGGCAGATACTTCCTTGTAGTGCAATTTTTTTAGAATTTCTTTTCAAATTAATATGTATTCATAGTCGTAGTCCTTAGGGCCTGTTGCTGATTTGGAGCTTGGGGTGGGGTCAGAGGTGGGAGGATAGAGGATTTTTATTTGAGGGGAGTTCACCACGAGGTGCCATCAAGTTATTTATCAAGTGTCGCGTATATAAAGTGCAGAGAAAAGAATTGTAGTGCTACAGGAGTCTGGCAATCTCTAAAACGGTGACAGAAAGCTAATAAATTGGACAGAGAACTAAACTATTACAGGATCTTGTCTACTGCCTCTGTTAAGATCCATTTTAAAGGCATTACATCAGCTTAAATAGAGACAGTATTCACTCACATCCCCTGTTGGATCGAGAAAGTCAAATGGTCAGCAGAGGAAGGAAGCAGATGAAAAATTATTTCCTACTTTGAATTCCATCAAGCTTCATCTATGGACCTATCTTATCACATTGTAAAAACCTTAAAAGTCAGTATGTGATAGTGGTGTCTAGTAATATAAGCAAAAAAGAACAAGAGGAACTATTCCCTGACAGTAATAAAATCCACATGCAAGGCAATATTTATTCTTTGATCCATAAAAGCCAGATATGCAAAGTACAGCTTCAGTGTCTGCCTCATTAGATAAAATGGAGCCTAAATTGAAGGGAAACAAAGTGTTTGTTTGCTTTGGCACATTTTTTAATGCAAATAATCTTTTCAAGGGAAATTGACCAAAGAGGTTGGCTTCTGGATAGTGGACTTCATGTCTGAAAGGTATAGCTGTAATTCCCAAGACTTCTGTTTTAAAATCGTGCCTCCCTTGAATGCTATAAATGTAGCTAATGGTATTTAAAAATAATAATAAAAAAATTCATACCTAAGAATTTAGATTGTTACAATATGAATCCTAAGACTATGGCACATAAATTCAGTTGAGGTCCAGATTTGTTATGTAGAACTCATTAAAGCAGAAGGATCTATTTTTCTACTGTTTGTTATATCATGTGCATCCAGTTCTATCCTAATTAGGAGACCTGGGGTGCTGGCACATAGGATTTCTTGAGGAAAGGATACCAAATGTGTGTTCCATAGCAAATGAAAGTGAAAAATGGGAATACAGGCAGGTCCAAGCAGTGGTATGTAGCCATACCTGGGCTAGCTGAGGTGCTGAAGTAGCCACAAAAGAGCAGTCCACTACCCAGGCTAATATATTTTGCTTCTCAGCAGGGTTATTTCGACAGACTGAGCAACACGGGAACACTACAGAGGCAGGTGAAGGTAGCTTTGCGTAGCCCTGCAGTGGGCCATGAAGATGTGGTCCATTAATTGCAACCTAATAAAACCCTTTTGTGAAATCGTTTCCTGTGCTGTGATGATGTGGAGTTCATTCAGTCTTAGCAGACTGGAAGATGTTGTTGTTGAAACAAGAATATTGTTTTATCGAAAAGAATGGATGGTATGAAATCGCCATTTCTTGGTGACTGGTGGTGACAAATAGTTCATCATTTAGAATTTTGCAAAAATTATTTATATTCTTCTCCCTCTCACTGCTGGGATATATAAGGGATATATAATTTCCATTTTCTTTTTTATAAAGCTTGTCACTTATGCAGGATTCAGGGTGCTGTGTGGAGCAGTTTTTATTTGCATTTGATTTTATCTGACTCATAGTCTTTTTATGGGGCTTGGTTTTTTTAACTTTTGGGGTAGGATCGCTTGTACAATGACAGAGCAAGGCAGTCCTGATTCTGAAAGGGGCCTGTGGGTACTACTATCTTGTGAAGAATGCTGAAATGATTCTGTTTTGCACTGAGACTACTTTCTTATTTGTCAGGCTTCGCAGAGGAAAGTGGCAGAAGGAAGGGCTCTTGACTGCTAAACTTCAGCTGGGTGCCATTCATCAGGATAATGTCGTGCTAAGAACTGCCACAGAGCTCACTCTTAAGGTGAGTCCTATACCCATTAATCTCCAGAACAAGCACTGTCATCATTTCTGTCTGGATCCTACGCACATAGCAAAGAAAAACTAAGGTGTGTGTTGGCCGTTGAAGGACCCTTAAGTACATCTGCAGAAGTACTTGGAGAAGAAAGCTTTCAGACTTCAGAGATTTCAGACTTCCACTGTCCATGTTTGTGTATCTGCATGCTAGCTATTGCCTGCACTAGATAGTGGCTTAAAAAACGCCTGCCTGAACCCTTTAAGGCCAAAGAGAAATCTCCAGCAGAAGTGGTGAAAGCCCCCACCAGAAGTTCATTTCCAGCCTCCTGGTCTGACACAACAAGCTCTTCTGCAGAGGGAATCTGAAAGGCAGTTACCTGTTTTAATAGCCTGACTGTTTTATAAACCATTATAAGGTAAGCCTGCGATGTTCAGCAGATGTGGTGTTTGGAAGCGAAGACTCCACACTGTGATGTCTAGTTAGTCACTGTACATTTAACCAGCAATCTTTATAAGGTGCTTGCGTAACTATTTATGCTTATCTTTAATGGGAGGAATAACAGCTCTATTTCTTCTCATTCTTATCTGACTGTTTAGCTGTGTGTAAACCTACAGGCTATTATGTGGAGAGAAGCTAAGTTAGGAATGCAGATGAAAAAGCACAGGGGTTCTTCTAAAAGGCTTTTTTTTTCCCTTCAATCGACTTTTTTTGAAAACTTTTTTTCCTGTAGAGGGGACGAAGTGCATTGTCATTAATATTGCATCTCTCAGCATTGAACAGGAACATGGAGGAGGCTCATCTGTCGTCTCCCCTCACACGTTGCAGTGAAAAGATGATGTACGGTTGCCTTGGCCATCAAGGGGAAGGGATGCTTTTCATGCTGTGTAACTCACGGGCAGCTGACAAGGTTAAAAACATGGTTTCAAATCTGCCAAGTTAGATTATAGATTTGATAGTCACTTTTAGCTTTTAATCCAGAGTTTTGGGGGAACTTTCTTGAGTAACTTTGCTGTGAACGTCCTTCGAACTTGTTACACAGTCTGGCAGCTTAAGTGAGACGCTACCCTGTCACTTGAGGTAAAGGCACATTAGGTGGAGCAATGTAGTGAAGGGGTAAATATATTTTTGGGTCTACATTTACTCTGCTGCGATGTTTCTATTCTGTTCTATAAGCATTCTTTTGACCCAGCCTCAGCTGCATTTTCTTGTATAATATGAAGATTGGAAAGCTGACTCGTACTCAGATTCTTTGTTGGAACCAGATTACCCAGGTTATTTCAGAATTTCCAGAAATTAGACACACTCCATTTGTTTCTTTTCAGAACAGATGGTGGAGTAGAATTTGAGTCACTGAAGTGACAGTGGGAGAGAAGTTACAGTGGGGGGGGAAGAAAAATGGAACTGAAGTGAAACTTTTCACACTTTCCAGTTTTTTGCTGATTCCCGTCTTTTGTTTTTATATGAAGAGTTTAATAGATCCAGATTTCATATTTTTCTCCATTATTCGGATAACTATAAAATCAGATGTATGAAATCTGTAATATTCTGCACTTTTACTAGATACTTAGTGGATACTCATAAAGCGTTAGACTTTCACCTCTCTGACTTGAGTTCAAATCTATTTTAATGGGCTGATTCCTTCTTGGTGTACATTCTCTGAAGTGACAGAGCTAAAATAAGGATTAATTTTCCCACTCTTTAAAATGAGATGGATGTATGAATTTAGCAAGGTGTCTGAAGAAGGAACATCAAAGCCACCATCACTGGCAAAACTGAAGCTCCGGGTGAGAACTCAGTCTATTTCTAGATCATCCCTTTAAATTATTTCTGTGGAGATATTTTTGATTTGTGCTGCAGTATTGTCTGCTGTTGCAGGATCACAGACCAGGCGAACCCAAGGAAACGACTGGCACCAGGCAGTCATGGAAACAGAGGACTGTACTCCTGCTCCCAGGAGAAAAGGCAAATCTGAACCCTACGCTCCTCTCTGCTGGGCTTCCTTTCTTTTTAACGGTGGCTCTTGTACCTGGCGCAGTGTCCCAGAAGGGTTCGGGGATGTGAATGAGCGTGCCTTGAGCCTCTGCGCCTGCCCTTCTGCCACTGGCACCAACAAAAAACCAGAAATGCATTGCCGCAGATTAGACGGATGAAAGATTTCCCCAGCCCCCATGCCCCACACCGGTAAATGCGGTGGATTTTTCTGCAGGCTTCTGTTATTTCTGCTGTATTGAATTGCTTCTGTTAATGTGCTGTGCACCGAGGCCGCAGCAGGCTGACTACAGGGCACACGTCCCCCACTGCCGGTGGTTACGAGCTCTGTCATCCCACTTTTCTGGGGCTCCCTTCAAACATATCGCAGGTGGGCTCTGCAGGCTGGGCTGTGCCAGACATGCACTGCTTGCTTACTGTTTTCTTCATTTTGTGTTTTCACGTCTCAGTGTGCTCTCTCTGCTATTAAGTGCCAAACTCAATACCCCAATTCCCACTGAATATCACCTTACCCCTGCAAGGGTCTTGTGGAAGCCAGCTGGGCTGCTCCTGGCATAGGCGTTTGATACAAGGTTATCTGAATTTCATCCTGTGGGAGCTTTTATCTTTCTTCACTTGATCTGTCTTCACTTCCATCTGTGCTTTAAACTGTGCTTCTGGGTCACATAAGTGGTGGTGGGGTTGTTAATTAGACTTTGGCAAACTGTTGTGTGGGGTAAGCCATCTAAACATGGTTCAAAAAAAAAAAAAATCAATAAGTTCCCAGGGACAGATTCAGCAAAGTACTTACGGAAAATGCCAAAATGCAGAGATGTGAATAACCCTGCGGATTTCAGTGGGATTAGCACTAAAAATTACACCTGTGATAAAATACCTGGCTGCCACTGGAGAACACTCAGGGGGTTGTCAGAGCTTCGCCCAGCTTCATGCAGCCCAAAACCCTCCCTGGTTTCGCGGGGCTCACCTGGAGCCCCAGCGCGGTGCGAGTGCTAAGGGTCGTGCTGTGCCACCAGCCCCTCTGGCAGTCAGATTTCCTTTCAGAAACCGCAGGTCGAGTTTGGGAGACCAACGAAGGTGTTGTCTCTCCCCTTCTTCTGGTGGATGACCAGCATCCGCAGCCTCGCTGGCTCCGTGACCCGTGGGGCTTGAGATCTGAGTCAGCCCCGCTCGTCCTCCACCGCTCTTCCCGGTGATTTTCTGGCAGGGAAGCAGAGCCCAGTTATGTTGGTAAACTTTTCGGCAGCATTCACTGTAGCTTCAGGGAACATGGTTGTGGTCAGTTTTATCTCGGTGCCATCCAGGAGGCGAAATGCGTAAGGAAAGAGGGGGGAAAATGAGTTTGGAAAAAATGTGGAAAGGTAAGAGAAAAATGTAGTAATACAAAATAAAAGGGCAGAATTCAGAGGAGGAAATTAATATCAACATAAGAAGTAAAGTGTCATGTTTCATAACTGTGAGGGGAGAAAGATCACATTATTTAGTTTAACCCATTGCATCCCACTCGCATGATTTTCCACCTCCCAGATGCTCCAGATAGCTTTCCAAGCTATTTTCAAGCCCTTCTAATGACAAAGCGTCAATTACAGGGCTGTTGTCAGGTTGCCCTTACAGTTAGGAAACTTTCTTATTGTGTTATCGAAATGCTTCGGCATACCACTGCCACCTAAAATACCCATGGTGCATTAAACTGTAGGTGTTTGTGGGATCCTGTAAAATGTCTCTGCAAATGTAAGCTTGAACAGCTTTCTGTTGATTCCCTAATCTAGTTAGCAGAAACCCCTGCCTCCTCCTCCTCCTCCTCCCATCCCCGGTCTCTCCGATTCCACACAGCCTCATTAGCTACTGGCATTTAAATGCTACCACCCCTCCTAGGTCCAGGACACTTTCCACTGAAAGAAACAGCACGAAACTGGAAGCTTTTTGCGGGAGATGAAATTATATCTTCCAACTCCCCTAGGTTTCATTTCCACTTTAAAAAACCCAGCCCGAAGACACTGAAGCCACCAGGGATCTCCCCGTGAGCGGCGGTGGTGTCTTAGGCGCGTGTGGCCGGGCTGTTAATGGCACTCCTGGTTGGTCATTTAGGAGACCCAGGGCTTGGCTTTTCCACTGAACAGTGCGATACCTCTGTTTTCTGGCTGCTCTTCTGCTCAGCGCAGCAAACCATCTCCGAGGAGACCAAGCCAAGACCCCGAGTTCACAGGCGTTTCCTCAATATCTAAGGCAAGGAGTTAGTCCCACTTGATATTTTTTAAATCAATATTTCATTAAGCAATGCTTTTATGGCATTTCAGTATTCATCTATAATAATTAATATAAGCCTTTTATCTGTGTATATCAAAGCACTTTGTGAAAGTTGGAGAGCATAAAAACTCTGTATTAGAGACGAAGAAATACGAGGCATGCAAAGGGATTATGTGCTTTGCCCAATTGCCCAGCCAATTAACGGATTAATTCTTAATCCAGTTCCATATCCACTGGGCCACACTGCCAGTTTTTATCTCCTAAATGTAAAATATTCAACATCTGAAAATATCTAATCAAGTTAATGACATAGTCACTTTGCAACTGAATTAATACTCTATTTTTAATTAACTTAACAGAAATAAAATAAATGTGCTTGATTAGCATGTTTTTCTGAAATGTCTGTATTTCACTTCAGCATAAGATTTTCAGTTAATGACATGTTTAACACTCAACTGTTTGGCAATGTGTTTAATTTTCTGTATTTTAACGTTTCACTCTGGTTGTCTTCACATACAACTGGGAGAGAAGTCTGTGTCACACAGAAGCATTATTTCTGAGGTGTTTTATCACCAAGACTTAAATGAAGAATACGAGTGGAAAGCAGTGTTTATACAAACTTGATGTTCTCTGATTTACCCATGTTTTGTTTTTTTTTTCCAAGGGGTTAGCAGCTTTCTCTTTCATAGCAGGAAAGCAACCAAACCAGAGGGACCTCACCTACACAAACACATTTTGTGAGATAATTATTCGACTGGCATTACAGAGCTTAAAAACACTCAGACTTCATGGTCTCTGAAGACTGAATTCATTATGTCTTAAACAAGACAAGATTCTCCTTTGGGGATTTTCTGTCTGTCTATTTTTCTTGTATGTATAGTTTACCTGCTTAGGAATGAGGCAAGGAGAATAGATCAGCTCTGCTTAGTTGATACTTTTGACACTTTATTTTTTTTTCTTCTTGAGAAAAAAAAAAAAGAAAAGAAAAGAAAAAAGAAAAAAAGTCTCTTGCTATTCCAAACGTAACCTACTTCTCTTTATGTAGGCAGGCACATGCTTCTCCCCTCAGCTGAGACACGAGGCCCTATTCTTAGCTCCACTTTCATTTACGTTGTGCCTGAGGCAAGATGCACAGGATATAACAGCTCTGTAGTTATGACTGGTTTAAACTATGCAAAATTAGAGCCCTCTCTAACATTACAGACCATTTTAAGGATACGCGAAAGGATGCTAGAAACCAGCTACAGAAACCCTATCCAAGGATTTGTAACCCTGACAAGCACGAAAGGAACGTTAAAATTGTTTGGAAATATTAGGAAACAGTCACCCAGAAAGGTGTGTAACCAGCCTGCTGTTTCATCCTTTTGGCAGCCAAGAACCAGGAAATCTCCGCAGTGGAGGGGTCAGCTCCCCCGCGGATGCGGCTCGCTTTGTTTCACTGACGTTGACTTGCACAAATTGACAAACTAGCCCCTCACGCCATTCACCACGTGTTATTTCTCCACCGTTGCGTCAGCACTACCTTTTGCCCTTTTCTTTCAGTTCTGCACCTTACCTCTCCCTCCTGTCTCTGCACGTGGATGAAAGGAGAGCAGAGTAAGCACTCTCCTGGGGGTATCACCTTCACCATCCTAACACAAGAAGAAATTAATTCACAGACAACACAGGGAATTTGACTCTTGGTAAAAGAGTCAGTCTTCCCAGTGAAAATTCTGTCTGGTTTTATTTTAAATGCACTTGAGTGACCCAGAAGGTATTGAGCAAAAGAAACAATATGGAAACCAGTCTTCCAAATACCGAAAACTAGGTGTTAACATGACTTGTCGTGACTTTGCAGTTCATCCTACAGCATCCGAACCAGGGGTTCGCTCTGCAGGAGCTCAGCTGGTTACCAGTCATGTTTGGGAAGTGTCCTTGGGAGGTAATGGGTCACTTCTTGGTCGCTTCTACCTGGGATGTGGGCAGGAGGACACATCTCCCTGCTAATGACAAGGCCAGGCGGTACTGTGGAGGTGCAATCTGTTCCACCTAACATGAGAGCAAAAAAAATTCAGCTTTGGAAGCTGTCAATTGCTTCCCAGCCAGAAACTGGCAGGAAGTTCCCTCTCCCTCCCTGTGAAGCTCTTGAAGCCCTCCCTGAAGCCCCTGAGCAGAGGAGCACCCCATGGATGCTGTGGGAGAGCAGCTCCGCCGGGTGCCTTGAGCAGGGCTCACCCCATCATGAGGAGAGGACAAAGCAGAAGTGAGAGGAAATTATTTCTCTTTCTCCCACCCCACCTCTCCAAGTGTGCTGGGGAGCCATGGGGAAGCTGGCCAGCGGTGGGCTGGCATAGGCCCCGTCAGGCACAGCTGCCACAGAGCTCGACTCAGTGGTGGGAGCAGGGGCCAGTTTGGCTGGGCCTGCTGAACTGGTTCAGCACTGGTGCCAGCAGCAGGTCTGGTTCCTAGTTTGGGGCTTTGGAAATAATTTTCCCCAGGTGAGGAGTCTGGCAAGAAAGCTGTAATGTTTTTTTTTTTGATGGTTTTTAGGCCTTTAAATGACAGGCATCTGCACTTCGAGTGCTGGATGCATGAAGAGTAGGAGAGGACCTGATCCAAGACCACATAAATCAGAGGGCTGATTAAGCAAGTTGGTTTACTGCAGTGGCATAACCTCTCCATAAGAAAAAAGACTTGGGCTTCAAATCAGTATCCCTGGCGGTCCCTGAGGATGAAGAGAAAGTGTGGATTTCATCACTGCAACAAGGTTTTCGGCAGTTAGAGCTATTGGCATGTCTTGCAGCTGGTGCTGGAGCAAAACTGCCAGAGATCTGGATGTTTCCCTCCTCTGGGTAACAATGGTAGATAAAGATGTAACTTCATAATTGACCAGGCGGGGATTTATGTGCTCACTGGGCTTTGTTCACGATGTTTCTTTGCACATCACAAAATTATCATCTGTCGTCTGCTTGCTCTTTCCCTTGTTATGCCTGAAGAACTGTCTATACCATACAAATACCCTGCACTGAAAAGCAGCAAACAGAGCGGTACCGATTCTGCAGCCAGGGCACATACACAGAGCCTGGAGCATCTACACGGATGGAGTTGGTGACTTGACATGGCTATGTGATGACAAAGTCGTTGTCAGGCCTCCCTTCCCCAGGACTTCTGTCCTTCTTCCTTTGTGCGAATGCCCCTGTGTAAAATCTGGCTGCTGAAGTGTCTGTTATTCATTAAATTGCTCTCTCCCCTCTATGTCAGCTCTGATCCAAGACTCCTCAATGGAGTAGGAGGAACTGTGCTATTAGAAATGCTTTGTTTGGGATATTCTCTGACAGATCAGAAAAATTACAAGACCCCTCAGTAGCCTAAAGTACAGAGTCAAGGTTTGGGATATCAGGTGAGCTGGTGGTCGTGTACCTTGTGGCATTTTTTTAGGTTGATTGTTCCAGCGTCTGCTTTGGGTGCTAAAAATAGCTGTGCTGCTGCAAAAGTGCAGTCTTTGGGAAATAATTATATAAAACATTAGAATACAGCTCTGCTCTGAAAAATAACGTTGGAAAAATTGTGTTATAAGAGTCTGTATTTATTGTGTTTCATAACTACTTGGGATCTGTACGTGAAGCTGTGGCTTCTTCGTGTCCTGCACGGTCCCTGTTTAAGAAAATGTGAAAGCTGATGAAATGGGGAAAATGGTCTACCTTTTTCTTTCTCTCTCAATGGTGTTGGTTTTATGCAGCTAACACACAGAAGGTAGTAAGGATCTATTTCAGTCACCTGAAGTCAGCAGATGTGCCAGTTCACAGAGTGAGCAGGGTGGCTATGTGAGAAGGTGCTGCGTTTGCAGTCAGTTTTCAATGCAGAACTTCACCGTGATTTCTCACCCCCAGGAGCACGTGACTGTTTGGAGGAAAGGTGTGCATTTTCTGCCCCAGGAGTAACAGCTGTCCAGACACAGGGCCATAACTGCCGAGGACCTGACTGTTAGTCTCTGGTGGTTTTTAGATAAGGACCATTTACCACTTGCTGACCATCCCAAACTGGACCTCAATCCCTGGGCATGGCCAGGCAGTCTGCGCTGGGCAGACATTGTCTCTGGTATAAACATTCTCTGAAGGTGTCACCAGAGCACTGCGAACATCTTCCCCATCACGACCAATCCCTGCATGTCCCTGATGGGGAAGAAGACCCTGGCATGCTTTATCTCAAATACGAATTTGCTCGCATGGTGGATCTTCTCAGTTGTGCAGAGAGGGAAACGTCACCGCTGTCTTTATGAATTTGGGGCAGCCCAAAAGAGCGGAAAGGGTCTGTCCTGGGGAAGAGCAGCTGTGGTCACACTGAATCACAAGCTGAAGCAAACGTGGAGTCATTCTGTTGGTCTAAATGGTATGGCCGTGTTGAAAGGTCCCACCTGGACAATGCACTCACCAAAGAGCACAGGTTGCTGTTAAAAGATTGCTCCAACTTCTGCGATGCACAGTGTGGATGTCTTATTGCAATCTTTTGCACTGTGTGTTCTGTTAAGGCAACCAGCTCTTCTCACCAGTTGCCACCATCTCTTCACGTGCTGATAGCACTTTGCTCCGCTCAGGTAACGCTTCAGCTCCTTGCAGCAGTCCCTCTCCCTCGGGCAACCCCCGTGATGAATCGAACTGCTCAAGATGTAAGCAACAGGAGGCAAGACAGTCATTAGCCATGTCAGGCAAAAACTAGCCAGCACAGGCTGTTTGCACCTACCCTGTGCCTTGCTGCAGATGAGGCTGCCCACCCTCTGAGGCCCGGCAGCGCACACTCGGCCCCCGTGCAGCAGGACCATGCACTGCACCTATGCACCAGCCCAATTAGCAGAAACCTCAGTGGGATTCGGGCAGTGTTGGATTGGGGTTGTGGAGCTCCTGCTCCCAGGTGACCACACCTGAATATGGCTCAAAAAGGGTGGCGAGAGATGGGTGAGAAGTGCCTCCAAAGCGCTCATGACCTACAGGAGAGGTGGAGATGCAGCACCATCACCAGATTGTCTCTGGTTGACCCACCGGCATTGATCAGAAGCACCAACCTTAGTCCTCAGGGACCAGACCCCAGCCTGGGCCACGGCAATGTGGGCTCCCTCCCCTCTCCCACTTAACAACTGAGGTCTCGTTTCCCCTGCGAGCATCCATTCTGTAACAGCTGGCGTCACCTGTAGGGGCTGGCACAAACATACCGTTATTTCCATAGTGCCATGGGATGCTCCAGGAAAAAAAAAAGAAATCACAGGCTGCTGCCCTGTGAAAAATTTCCAAATTAGGCTTCAAAGCAGGATTGGGCAGGGCCGCTGGTAATGACAACTGGAAAAAAAGGCGTTCTGCTTCCCTGTATGTATAGTTCAAAGTGCTGCCTCTTGGAAAGTAATTATATTTATCCGGGTGATTTCACTATTCCTCAGGAAAAAAATAATGAAACTCCTTAAAAATACGTTTTGTGTACTAATCTGGCAATGTGGCTTTCCTGAAAAGAGGCAGCCAGCTCCAACTTCTTTTCAGCAATGAGTTGTAGAATACTTTTTTTTTTTCACTTTTTCCCCCTGGTGACCAAGCAAAATGGTTTTAAAGCTCACAAAAATAAGCCAGTCCCTGGAATTGGTTATTGGTATTGGTCTTGACTATACATTTTATTAAGCCTAATTAAATATTCATACTATTAGGTCACTTTTGACTGTCATTTTCTCATTGTTAAAGATATTAAGGCTTATTAAGTGATTTTTTTTTATTAACTACTACATGCAAATGCTTCTGTCAAAACTTAATTGTAATTTTCCTGGCAATTTATCTTGAGGCATCTCTATAGGGCTGGATATTACATCTGAATTGACCACTCTATATATTTGCTCTTATTATTCTTGATAGGTGCTATTATACCTCAATAATTAGCCTGGTGGGAAAGCCTGGCAAATATGAGATAAACAGGTCATATATATGTTGACAAGATTGAGGCTGAGAAATAGCTCGTTAGGGTTTTTCTTCTTTGCTAAAAAATGCTGTAAAATTGTTGCTTTATCCTGGACTCTTCTCAAAAACAATGCCGGCTGAACTCGATGTGTTAGGTCTTGGTGAAGAAATAAAGAAATAAAGTACGGGGTGTGTTTGAGAGGAGTACTACCAAAAACTGAAACATTCTTCAGCTTGAAAGCAAAGCAAAAGGCTGCACAATTTAAAATAGTATACTGAGTATGCTCCATTGCTGCCTCATTGATAAATACCTATATTCTACATGTTTTTCAAGCAAGAAAGCCTTTACGTGAGTGAGATCTCATTGGACTAGCAGCCAAATTAACTTCAAAGTTCTCAGACCAAAAATAAATACCTTTTGAAAGGAAGCTGAGGCAAATGTGCCACTTATTACCACCAAGCAGCTTGACACCACTTCAGTCCAAATTTCAAGCCGACTATCCACTCAGCAGGAGATATATTCGTTTTAAATTAAACATGCCAGGAATCGGACTTCAAAGGGAACAAGGCGAGTTCGTTGTTTCCACACTGGAAACCTCTATGTCTGCATCAGTGAATTTTGGCTCCCTGTTTTTCCTACTGAAATTAATTGCTATCCACACTAAACCAGAGCAATTAGGGCTTGAAAGCTCCCGTGTGGTGGCTCTTGGTGAGGGAACGGGAGTGGGACAGGGGAGAGAAGGGTAACTGGCAGCCAAACAGCCTTTATCAGAGATGGAAAAATAACAGGAACGCAAGAGAGTTTAGGAAAATGAGGTCTGGTGTGTCAGTGAGCTGCCTATTGGGCTGGGATACAAAACAGTGTGTGAAAACCTGGGATTATGCCATGGGATGAGGGAGTCGAGCCGTGCTCCATCACACCTCTCGCAGCTGCCATGGATGTTGCTGCGAGAGAGGTATCCGCCAGGATGGTCTCTGTCATGTCCGTGTTTACAAGAGGATTAGGAACACCCATTTTTAAGGGGTCTGCAAATCAGCTGGAAAGATTGGCTCGGATCAGGAGCCTGGCTGACAAAGCAATTGTAAAAAAACAGATCATCTGCTTTTCAAATTGTAACGGGAGAGTAAACGAATAGGCCTATTTTCTGGGTCTTTTTTTTTTTCTCTCTTTTTTCTACTTGTAGTTGCATAGCACAGGGTATTTTTTGTATTTTAAATTAAATCATTGGTTGTTGTTAATTAGAATTTGAGATAAGTGAGAAAGAAGTGTAAATGTATTAGTAAAAAATAAATTGATTCATACTACAGGGTAAGCTTTTATAAATATGGAGCTATATTTTGCTCGTTGTACACAGATTGCAATATAGTATCAAGGTCAACATCGTCTGAAAACATCCAAATAAATCTGGAGCAGGAATTACTGGGTGAAGTGCTATTCCCAGGGTAGCTGGCAGATTACACTAGATGATGAGGATGGTCTCTTCTGGCCTTAAAATGCACATTTCTCTGAAGTTCCCCATTCTTTGCAGAGAGCCCAAGAGGACAGGCTGGGTCTCGGGCAAGGCGTTGTCATGCAGGGCAGCTCCTATCTCCTCCCACTGCCACCATGGATGGTCCGCAGCGGGGGCATCAGCAGCATCCCCCTCATCCTTATCCCCCCCGAGATGGTGAGCCTGGTGAAACCAGCCCACAACACCCTGGCACGCTGGCGCCCAGGTCTGGGGTTGCAGCGGAACTGGTAACCTCCACCTTTGCCTTAACTGTGCTCCGTAAACCTAATATCCCTGGAGCACCCAAGGGCTGGACATGACCCTCGGGCAGTCCGGATCAATACCATTATTTTTTCCTGAGCATGCACTGGTCAGTGAGGTGGGAGCAGCCATGAGTGCCACCCAGCCAGCCCTACTGCCTCCTCACCTAGGGCAAATACCCCTATGGATATGCACTAACCTGTTTTTCTAGTACAATGGATACCTGTAATTGGGTTATTTTTGAATGCGTAATCTCTCTGCTCGTCTAAATTGTTTGTCTGTGTGAGACCTCAGGTGGGCTCTGGTAGGACACCTGGATTCAAACATGGTCTGGTGATACGGCTGTGTGCCTGCAGACCAATGTACTTGTGAGTGAAGTCTCCTGGCTGGGTGAATTGTCCCACCACCAAAACTGGCAGATCCCTTAGTTCCTTGCTTTGGTTCAGTTGCCTTTGGCGGCGTGAAAGTCCTGGAGGCTGCCACTTGCCCTATAGCAATAGTAAGAAAGTCTTGGAGGACCACGCATCTGTGAACTCAGCATAGCTCGTGCAATTACCAGCACAATTGAAATCTGGGACCTTGAAACAAAGCCAGCTTTTTCACCTGGTTGTTGGCTGAGGCCTGTTTGTACAGGGAGAAGAATGGCAGCACCGAATGAGCAGGATTATTGAGGAAGAAAACATAGCAACAGCACAGCCTTGTCACTTAGTAACAAGGTAGAATTATGATGAAGAAGGAGTGAATATATATAAATAAAATATTCAGAATATACATATTCATTAAAATGATACCCAGAAAACAGAGAGGAGAAAGGCGATAGCGAAGCATCTAAAAATGTTCTTTAATGAAAAAGAATTTTAAATATCTGTCTCCACTGTTCAGAGCTGTGTGATGGTATTATCTTCCCACGTGAAGCTATGCTATTTCAGGTTCTCCTGGGTTCCTCCCCCCATCCCCTTGCCTTGAGTACCAGAGAGGTCTGACAGATGAACTTGCAAGCGTTGCTTTTTGTTCCCAGACATGGGTTGCCGGTTTATTATCCTAACCACGTCTATGTGAGTAATGTTCCTTATGTGTTGTCATGCCCAGTGCTGATGAATACACAGTGATATATTTCAGCTCCAAACAGCATCCCAATTAATTTGCCTGCTATGGTCTTTTGCCCTGAGACCAAGAGCGTGTTCCTCATCATTATGATTGCTTTCCTTACCTCCTGGACCAGGAGAAGAGGATGAGAAGACGGAGAGACTACGCTAGTTACTAAGTAAAACTCTTCCTGTCTTTTCCCCACCCCTACACTTAAATTTATTCCAAAGACATCAGCTTTAATTTAAAAAACAAAACAAAACAACAACAAAACCAAACCAAAACCCAAAACCAAAACCTCAATAATCTGAAATTCAAATCACTTTCACGGAAGAAAGAGTGAGAGCTTGGAAGCAGTTGCAAAACAAGATTTTACATTATTAGATGTTGTTCTGCCTTGGATATTTAATCAAATGCCCAAGTCTGCTCCCACATAAAGTGAGAAATTAATCATTGCACTTATAAATCATTCTCCTCATCTCCCTCTCATTTGCACCGAAGCCGCTCTCTTCTCTTTCGGTGCAGTAGAAGCTGCTGCTCCTTATCTCCAAGTTCTCTTTTTCGAAGGGCTTAAGTTGGGATTGTAAGTAAATGTTACGCAGTCACCTTTATTGCTTATTTTAGCTATGATAGACTGATCACAGGGATGAGCATTTCTCTTCAATCCACTGTTTTTAATAAATATTTTACCTTCCACTACTGAAACACTCGTTATGAATTTTCATGAGCAACTTCAGATAAATCTTCTTAACAACTCTTCACATAAAAAGGGGCTTCAAAAGCACTGTGCCTGGCTAGGCAAGGGTCATCTTGTATTTGGTTTCCCTTTCTCCTGTTGAGTACTTTCAGGGATTGAATGGAACATTTGACACAAAGAAAGGTGCTGTTCCAGGCTCCATTCATCTCCGTCAATAGAAAATGTTTGACGTGACTGGAGACTACACAATGTGCTTGTGGGCTGGTTATCAGTTAGTATTGGTAGATCCCTAAGATAAAAATTGCTCCTGTTCGGGAAATACTCAGAAGAATTCACATTTGTGTTTGGATGTGTACCAAGATCACATTTGGTGTTTTCCATCTGAAAATTTCATAGTAAGCTTAGCAGCATGTATTTGAAGTATAAATGCATTTAAAAATCTATCTTGATGTATAAATATTACCAGGATCAGTTTGGCTGTGCAACACCAGTCCACAGTCCGTAGAGATGATCAGGAGCTGGTGAGGCGAGTAAATGACCCCCATGTGGAACAACCTGCCGGCGGACAGCAAGGGCATTGCGGAAGAGCTGAGCAAATTCTTTGCGTTGGCATTCACTACGATGGAGACTCCGTGAATGGGGAGGGAGTCTGAGGAACCACCTCAAATGGAGGTGTTGGGAAAAGGCATGTTAGAACAAATTGATAAACTAAACATTAACAAATTCTCAGCACCAGATGGTGTTTACCCCGGAGTCCTGAAAAAACACACACCACAAATAAGAAATTTCTGAATCACTAACTGTGTGTAATCTGGCGCTACAATCAGCTCTGGGTTTAGAGGGATGGAAGTGGGAATGCGATGACAGGCCTTGAACGGGGCTGCAGGAGTGATCCTGGGAGCTAGCGGTCAGTCAAGGCTTTCATTTGTAGTGGTCATGGTTTTGGTTGGATGTTTGAGAAGAAACACAGGTGCTGAGATCAGGGCTGACAGCCACAAGAACTCTTGGAAGGATTTCGTGAGCATACGTATCATGCTTGTCTGGCCTATGTAGCTTTCAATACAGCCTTAGGGAAGCAAGAAAGGCTCCTAAAAAATGACATTTATTATGGAACAGCAGCAGTTACCCTCTGGGCTAAGCCAGGAGATGTTACCTGTCGGCAAAACCCCAGAAAAGGGAGGGTTGGGAGAAACGGTCACCTGGTACATCAGGAGGAGGTCCTACAGACACCAGTCCTGAGACTGATGTTCAGCAGCTTCCTAAATGTCCTGGAGAAGGTGGTACAAGCAAACAGTGACAATGTTTATAACCGATGAAATGTTATTCAGGATAACTAAAACTGGTGCCGAGTCTGAAAAGATGCTGAAATAGCTCATTGCATTAAATGAAATTCTGTGTTGGGGCTGTCAGGGAAAAGTGACTACATACACAAAATTATGATCTCTTAGCTCAGGAAAAAATGAAAGACAGCTTGAGTCATTGTGGAGAGTTTGCTAAAAGCATCCAAGCTCTGCTCAGTGGGCAAGCTGGTTCCCAGATTTGAAGCGGAGACAGGGAAGTGTTTTTTCAGGCGATGCAGAATTGCAGTGTTGGGGATGCCAGAGCACCAATGGGCACAGGGAGGGGTAAGCGAGCCAAAGGAGGGTGGATGAGTACTGGGTGCGAATCAAACCAGGCGGCATGGCTACACCCTCCAGCAAAGCCAGGACCTAAACTGGGGGCAGCACGGGAGCAAGGGAGAGGCGCTTGCCCTGTTTCATGTTCCCCTACGAAGCCCTCACTGCCAGCCTCAGCTGGCCGCAGTTTGTGGGCTAAATGGGGCTCTGGCGTGACATTTCTTAAGACAATCCCAAATTACCGGGCTTTCAAGGGTTTGAGATGTGTCGTTGTTACACCCAGCAGAACGGAAGCGAATTGGCGGTGGGTAGCAGGATGCCTGTCACCGCTTATGCCTGTAGCTGGGTGGCTTGGTTGAAGTGTCGTGAGACATGCCTAACCAGCTCCCAGACAGAGGGGTTTTTTGCCAGCACTTGTTTTACATGCTGGGACTTGAACCTGGATTAGGTACACTCCAGGGTGCCCTGTCTCATCTCCCTCCCTTCCCCATCTGAAAATAGCATTGCTTTTCTCCCTGAAGAAGTGAGATTTGGCTCTCTGCTGTCCTTGTATTACCCACATGAATTAAAGAAAGACCAAAATGAACAATGAATGTAGCTGCTTTTTCCAATTATTCTGTATATGATTTATTGCCTGATTTTCAAGACATGAAGAATGCTGTTAATGAGAGTATATTGGTTGCAACAGCTTATTGTTTTTATCCTGGTGACTTTCTCTTTTTATCATGAGAGAGAGCAGTGGATTTGCATCTATTTGACATTTGAAATGTTTTGCCTTTGGTTGATCTGCAGCTCTGTGCAGCGTCATCCACGACTAAGAAAAGCCCATTTCAGTTCTTAGGACAGGTGCAAGATTAAGCATCAAGCGTCTCACTTCTAAAATTGCTTGTGATTGTTCTCTCCTCCGCAAACGTCTGCATAGCTAGCAATTAACTGCATCCAGAGATCAAAAGCTAAATTGTCTCAGACAGGAATTGCTATATCAGAGCCTAGTGCTACTTGTACTGTACTTTAAGCAATCAGGCACTTCCACTGATCTTTCTTTGCTGAAGGTGAAACAGCAGGCTGGACGTGCTCTGCAGCCAGGGACAACAGAGAGGGAAAGGACTGCATGGAAAGATGGGGAGAAGCATGGGTTTTATAGCGCTGGGAGTGTGGCGTCATGGGAAAATGTGGCTGTTCCCTCTGTAGAGAGGGGGAGTTTCTCACTAGAAACGCAGACCGTGCCCTTGGCATAAAAGCCATGGATGCCGTCTGCACGGCGCTGTGGGTGACTCCTGCACCATCTCTCCTCTGGCACAGCGCGGTGCCCGGGGATGGGCACCTCCTTGCAAGACAGGTGGGTGCCGGGGGGGTGGCAGCTCCCTCTGTCCGGCTGGGGGGAACATGGGTCCCCGCAGGGAGAGGAGGCCTGAGTGTGGTCCTCCCCGCCAAACATGCTGCAGGCACTGTGGGCTCAGGGAAGCAGAGGGCTCCATGTCTTGGCGACGTTCTTGCTGTGATTTGGAGGGAAGACCCTGATGCCTTCGCCCTTAATTGCCTTAATTAGTCCATTACTCTCCTCTAGGGGAATTTTCTCCAGAAAGAGAAGACGTCATCCCTTGAAACGTTTGACGGGTAGACCAGAAACTCTACTGTCAGCTTTTTTTTTCTTTTTTTAATATATTCTAAATTGAACTATCATATTGACAAATTAGCATCTAATCCTATTGCTCTAATTCAGTCATTTGCCTGTGCATTAGGATAAGAATGATTTGCATAACAGTCTTCAGTCTTCTTTTTAGAAACAAAATATTTTGATATTTGCTTGCGCTAAGTGGGATCAAACTGTGAACAGGCTGGCGAGCAATCCCGGGGGACCTGCATTGACTCTGGCACTGCCGGGCAGCCGTGGCTGCTCCCCTTCCCCGCAGGCTGCCTCTCAGGGAGCTGGGGCCTGCTGGTAAGTGTCCTTCCTTCTTTGGAAATTTGAAGAAAAAAAAGAGAAAAACGGCTTGCTTGCCCGAGCCGGCAGTGGTTAGGCTCCACTTGCCTGCATTTCTGGCCGGCTGCACCACTGATAATGATTGTTGTAGCAAGTCGGCCTTTATGTGCAGTGTTTTCCTTCCTCAGAGCAGAATAGGTCTGCAAATGAGTTGTAAACCATTCACTGAACCGGCAGGACTGGCAGTTTTTTGCTTTCAAGGGGACAGTCACCAGACAGACCACTGCACCAGATTTTCCCAGCGAGAGCTGGCAGCGTTTATTCCCTCTCGCAGGACTGGGGGGCTCGGCGCTGGTCAGAGTTGCTGCAGGTCCCCGATGGAGCCCGTTACTGAGTGGTGGATGCTGCTGCCCCTTGCCCAAACGATCCTTCTCCTGCAAGCAGTAAGCTAAGGCACATGTCTCACCCCACCTTCCCCGTACATCACTTTGACATTCTGCAGATGTCATCCTTCCACTTCGCCCACTTTTTCAGTTTCTTCTACTAGGAATTTTTATTTTTCTTTAGTAGATGGATTTTATATATAGCATGGAGCACTCCGTAGAAATTTTACATTCACTTCCTGTGGCTGGCAGATAACATTTTCCCAATCGATTAAGTATGCGGACTCTTACAAAGGTAGAGCTGCCATGTCACGTGCCATATATGACTTTAGGCACCTGCAAAGTTGTAGCCCCTTGTGGCAGATCAGTAACTTCAGATCAATAGAAAAACCACTTTTTCTCCTCCCTTTTTTTTTATACCTTTATTTTCCAGTGTCCAGATGCTTCTCAGGGAGGCAGCTCTCTGAAAAGAGAGCTGTCATTCCTCTAACACAAACTGATATTATCAAAGTAGTTCTGCAGGTAATACTGTGAAAACACTGAAATGAAATGCAAATCTAGACATTAAACACAGCTTCCTTAGTAGCTGATGGTAGACTTCTTTAAGCTTTCCTTTTTTAAATTGTACTTCTTTTCTTAGCAAAGAATATGGAGATAGAGGAACGTCTCTATAGACTGTTTTTACTGCCCTCCCTTGACTTGGGTACATCTCCTCCTGAGAAGGTCAGTGAGATCGCATCATTTGCAGATGTCCACACCGTGTGATGTTCTGCATTGTATTTTAATATCTATCTTTTTATTAGCATGTGTTCTATGTGTTTAATTCAAATTAATACTCTGTGAGGGAAAAACCTTTGTGGATATTTTAATTTCCCAGAGGCTGTCAATAGCCTGGGGTTTGCCTGTTGGAAGAATGCTTTTCCATGTTTCCTCCTCTCTGCTGCTATATTGAATGCAAACACTCCCTCTGAAGCTAAGTAAAC
Source organism: Rissa tridactyla (assembly GCF_028500815.1). Classification (NCBI taxonomy): domain Eukaryota; kingdom Metazoa; phylum Chordata; class Aves; order Charadriiformes; family Laridae; genus Rissa; species Rissa tridactyla. The sequence continues at coordinate 18,224,338 of NC_071497.1, forward strand.
TCCATTTTTCATTTTGGAGACAGTGCTGGGGTGTCTCTGTCTGCATGTCGTCCCTTCCATGAATTGCCCCCTGCCGGTGTTTCAGCGCTTCCCCGGTGCCGCCAGGTGGAGGTGGTGGGAGCAGCCCTGGAGAAGGGAGGCCGGCCCCGGGGTCTTGGGCACTGCCCAGCTTCACTCCACCACTGGTGCCCCCTGTGCTCCTGAGCGAGGGGAGGAGCAGAGAAGGTGCTGAAGCCCTGGGTCTTTCCAATGGACATTGTGGCATTTAATACCTCTGTCTCTCATTTAATACCTCCGGCGCTTTCAGCTGCGGGAACTGCCATGCCTGGATGGCGGGGAACCCGTCTCTGCAGCAGAATCTGGGTGTTCACGGTGCCGATCCCACTCATTGCATGACCGCTGCCAATGGCATGTGTTAATGCATCTCACTTTTCCGGGTGGGAAGCAGCCAGGTCCCCGCCACGTCCTTTAGCTGCATTACAGAAATTAATCCCTGTGCACGGGTCACACCGTTTTTATTCTGCACTAGAACGTACACAGAAACAGAAAGCGATCCCTCTGGCTCATAAAGGGTTAATATTTTCAGTCCCAGGCCCTTTATTTTATTTTCCTAGCCTTAGTCAATACCATATAGCCCCCAAACCACTGGCAACCTTTACAGAGATAACCGCACAACGAACCTATCTGCACATCAGGTAAAGCCGACAGTAAATTTACAAGTGCTCTGTGGGACATGGGGCCTCGTTGCTGATAACCAGCTTTGGCATGGAATAGGAGCTGCACATTTATGCCTGCTTTGTTGTGGGTTTGTTTTGTATTTTTTTCCCCTACAGATAACAGCTCATCGTGGGAAAAGGCAAGGACTACTGCCGGAGCGCTCAGCGTCCTTGAAAACACATCTGTACTCTGTCAGCTCTCCCGCCTCGTTTAGTCTGCACCCGTGTTTGTTCCTCTCCCTCTTTTTGTGCCTCTCCTCCCTTTTCTCAGCTAATCCATTTCACAGCTTCGCTGTATCTTACCCACCAGAGATAATTTCTATTGAAACTAGTTGAGTTGTACCAATTACGAGATGTTTTTCCCTGGCGCTCTGGGTCTAATCTGCGTTGATGTCAAGATCCTCTTCTGTGCTGAATGCTTGCTGGGGTGTGAAGTGTCTGCTTAGCTGTTATGTAAAGAAATACATATTAAGGTGGTTAGTGTAATCACGTAATCTTGACAGACATTGGTGGCGCAGTCACAGCTCTGTATTTTGTGAAGACGGAGGGTACGTAAACAGACAGGCAGCAAAGGGAAGGCAGGCGCGTTCCTTCCTGCTGCTGAGGGATGTGTTGCCAGGATGTGTGCTTCCAAAGTTGGGTTTTGGAAACAAACATATGGACACTAGCTATCTGTGAGCGTAACGACAGGGGCGGGGGGATGAGGGCTCCGTGTCCAGCGCTTCCTGGCTGAAGGGGCAGCAGGTGGCTTTGCAGGTGATACAGAGCCTAGGGCAGGGACGGGGACAGGGATGGTGGGGTGGAGGAAGGTGCTGAGGACCCTCCACCCCCTGAGCCAGTGGGAGGTGGTGGTGTCCATGCGGAGAGCAGGAACCATCCCGCAGCACGGCCAAAGCTGGATGGAGCTTGGCTGGGGGAGCCGGCCACCCCCAAGGCAGTGCAGGGAGTAGGGTGTCAAGAGGACTTCTGGAGCATCCTCGTCGAGGTGGTCGGTACTGAGTGCCTCCTGCAGGCATGGCTGGGGACCAGCTGGCTGTCTGAATTTGTTAGTGCCCTTGAATGGAAAGGAAACATTTCAGCCTCCCGTGCTGCTCTATCTGCAGCAGAGCGGATCCCAAATGTGCACATTTCTCAGCAGGAGCAGGCGCTGGGGGATGAGTGCCTATGGGGAGACCCCACGAAGGCACGCTTCGGAGGAGTCCCTCTGCCTGCGCTGCCCAGGCCTGCTGGTAGGCTCTTCCACAAGAGGAAATCTGAGAGATTTGAGCTAATTGTGCTCTGTTGCCCAAAGAGGAGGGCTTTTCTCAAACCTTCTCAGGCAGAGCGCTGGCCAAGGCCACAGGCTTGCTTTGTTTGCCCCTGTACCTGCAGGGGCCGGGTGCTGTCACACCCAGCTCTCTGGATTCACTTCACCCACAGAGATGCCAGCCCAACGATGGCAATAATTTGCATTTGTGGGAGAGGTGCAGGCTAGAAATCTCTCTAAGCATTTTAGTCATGCAAAACTGCCACCTTTGATTTTCAGAAAGCTACTGCCCCCTTACCATCTGCTTCTGGTGCCACTTCCCTCCCTGGAGACTCCCAACAAAATAATAATATGGATTTTTGCATGTGAGGATGGAGATGATCAATAGCACTTCTTCCCACGGCAGTGGCACGGTACGGGAAGCACAATCGGTAACATCAGAGGACTGGAGGCCCAAGAGAGGCAGGAGCAATGCCTGGAACTTCCTTGCTGCCCTGCTTGTCCTAGGATAAATCCCAGCACACCAGCAACACAGAAACTCTCATTGCTGTGCGTGTGGTGTGTTTCCCCTGGTGCAAAATTTGAGCGGAAAAGGCTGACCTACCCTCCTGCTCTGAGGAATGCGCTTGCTTATGGTGAATACTCTGGAAAAGAGTTTTATTTCTGTTTCTTCTATTTCTTAATGACCCCTGTTACAATGTCAAGGTCTGCAGGATTTGCTCTCTGAATGCCAGTCAGGCCAGCTAAATCTATTGACTGCTTTATTGTATGCATCCAGGATGTTCTCCGCCCGCAAAGGATGCAGGCAATTTGTTTAATGCAAGTACAAGCAACTTCTTTTGTCCAATTCCTTTATTTAGATATTTCTGCTTCACCCAAACTCCCAGTATATGTCGCCAACGTTTCTGCGATTTCTGGAAGGGATAATATCAGCATTGAATAATTACAGTGAAAAAGCCGAGTGTGTCTACATATTTTGTCTAAATTATTCAAGAATGCAAGAGTGTTTCGTGCAGCATGAGTGAGCTCTGAATCTCTACGTGTGTGAGCCTGCCGGCGTGATGGAGTAACGGTGCACAGAGCTTTTGGAGGAGTTGCTCCTATTTTCCTTAAGCTGTCACTGTTGATGACGAGAAGGCAAAAATATTTCTGATTTCTTTTTCACTTTGCTGATGGTATAAAACAAGCCAGCCCACCACCCCAAGATGCTTTTTCTGTGCTCCCCTGTCACAACAGAGGAGTGAAACTGGAATACCTCAAACGGTTGTATGAAATATTCTCTCTCTCTCTCTCCTGTCAGAAGGTAGTCAGAGATGGCATCCAATTCTTTCCTCGCACACCATATTAAGCTCTTTTTGTGCTTGGAATTAATTGTGATAAGTTGACAGAGCTCCAGAGATTTCTGAAAAATAAATCAAACATGTTGTCAGTTTGCTCTGAATTTTCCACACCTCTCCAGTGCATGTTGAAGCAAAGACCTTTTAAGTATGTTGTAATCTGGTATCAGACATTTCTCAAATTAGCATTTTCTGTAGCTTTGTGTATGAATTAGAATTCCGTTGATACTTATTTTTATAACTAAGCCAGTTATACGTTACATTTAGGTGCATGCCATTGTGTCCATTTGCGTGGATTTATTTTCAGCAAGTAAAATGTACGCAGCTCGAAGGATTTTGCTAGCTGGTGATGCTCCCTTTGGTATGCATGGATGCATAGTGGGGAAGGTATCTGCTCATTTAAATATATTACCCTTTGGATACGTCTTAATTTGCTTCACTCTGTATACAGGGTTTAAATACATCTTCAGGTAATACTGTCGCCAATCAAATCCTCTTAACAGCACAAAACCACGTAATGAAATAATGGCAGTTTCAGTAAATTTTTGTTAAAATTAGCATTTCTAGAATGCCTCAGTATTTCTGTGGTGCTTAGGTGTCACACTTCTTGCCGTATTCTCACTTATTTTCCGTTTTCTCACTTTCACCCTCCCAATAACACGTGTTACTGTTTTAGGGAACTTTGCAGACGTGCCACAAGAGGATCTGTACTCTCGGTTCACCTTCCACGTGCCGGGTGACACCACCAAAACAGCCTATGCTTGTGGAAATAAACTGTCTTTCTGTTTAGAGCAATATTTACAGACATGTGAAAACCGCAGCCAGCGCTTTCACCACTTGCGTGCGGATGGGCTTTCTGCTGCCTCTAGATTCTCCCCTCTGGCACTTTCTGCTCTGACCTCCAAATTTTACCCAGTGCTCCTGCAAGCAGGGGACTTTCCAGCTCTTTGAGCCCTGTGCATGTTTATGCTACGGAGGCACAAATGTTCGTTCCTCCTCTTGCCTTGCTTTGTCCCAAAGGAAGCTGCTGTGGGAGGGCAAGATCCTGCTGCTGAGTGGCTGAATATGGCTGTGGCCGGCTGCAAGCCCGCATCGTGCTGTACACGTTTATCCCATATGGATATGGATGTTTGAGTGCATTTGTGGACGTATGGACTAGTTCAAATTTAAGGTGCCAGTGGGGAGAGGTGTCTTCCAGCTGAGAGGTGAATGCTTTGGTGGTCAAGGGTTGCCACCTTCTTTACTTACAAGAGTAGCTGATTAACTGGCCAAGTCCAGGAGACAATGCTTGGCATCGCAAAGCTGTGTGCCTCCGAGGAGCTGAACAATGCTTGTTTTGACTACAGGGTGGTAGGGCTATCTCAGGAACACGTCAGAAGGAGGAGGAAAGAGGCACAGCTGTATCAAAAGGAAGGTTAAACCCCCTTGGACGAGATTAACTGTAGCAGCTCCCGTGCTCTACCAAGGTTGGGTGCCCTCCAGCCAGCTCGGGAGAAAGGCCAGAAAAGAGGGAGAAACAGAGACCTTTCATATTTTACTACCTGTATGTTAAGCACATTTTCCCTTCCTTTCTTTACCTAAGTCCTCAAAAGAATAAGCTGTCCCATCTATTTTGAAGAGTGTGATTAAATGTTTCTGCATTAAAGCAGCTCGATTTAAGGGTGATTTGAGAGTCACTGGACAGCAAGCTGTCTTCCACTGAGGGGTTGCCAAATCCATACTGGGACACAGTAGCAAGTGTCCATCTCCCCTCTATGTGGCCTTCACTTGGAACCCTTGGAACAGGAGTTAGCAGGGCTCAGGAGAGAGGAAGGTCCCTCACTGAGTGTGGCACCCAGGAAGGCTTTGTGGCACAACTCCAGCTCCCTCTGTGTGTGTGTGTGTGTGTGCACATCCATGCCCCCTTCATGGCATTCCTTGGTCATGGGCGCTGTACCCAAGACAGAAACAGTGAGCTTCCTGGGCTGGCAACGCCAGAGCAGCCAAGCCCAGCAGAAATCTCAGCTTGTGGCTAGATCTCGTGCCTGTGCCTCCCACCGACTGCTGGAAACGTACAGGAGACCCTCATTATGGGAATGTCTGCCCTCTTATTTGGCTATCCCTGGCGGTGTGTGTGGGCCCCTGTGGGGCTCCAGTCACCATGCAGGGAGCTGACAGGCAGGTTTTGTTCGTCATGAGGTAAAGGCAAAAATCGCACCTGCTTCAGCAAAGCAGGGCTCATAGTTTGGTCTGAGGAACGTATCATCTGGCTCATTTCCCTTTCACAAGTGTGTGTCCCAGTAGGTGTGGTTTTATTATGTCACCTAGTCGTTGTCATTGGCAAGGTAAAATCGCAATCTACTGTGGAGTGGATGAAAAGATAGTCAGAAAAGCAAAAGATACCCCATGGGGTAGGCGAGAGGGGCTCCCTGGAGCACTCGACAGGCTTGGGGGTCACTGCCTCGGGGCGATGGGGTGCTGAGGAAGAGCATCTGAGGGTTGTGCAACACTTGCCAGGGGGTGTTTGTAGCGTGGCCATGGGGATGTGCAAGCCTTATGATGGGACCAGAGGTGGAGAAAGCGGAGGGATCAGGGTGGATTGAGAAAGAACAAGCGTGGGAAAACAGGGAAGAAAGAATAAAAGGGGCCAAGTGTGTGTGAACAGGACTAGTCACTGCACTTTTCCTGGGTGATTGACTCCATTCTGCATGTGTGTACATGCATGGGGTGTGAGTGTCAGCTGTGGGAGTCAGAACATAGGACAAGAGGAAACAGCCTCATGTTGCACTAGGGGAGGTTTAGGCTGGATATTAGGAAAAATTTTTACACTGAAAGGCTTCTCAAGCATTGGAACGTGTTGCCCAGGGAAGCAGTTGAGTCACCATCCCTGGAGGTATTTAAAATACAGGTAGACATAGTGCTTAGAGATACGGTTTAGTGATGGCTTTTGTCAGAGTTAGGTTGATGGTTGGACTAGATGATCTGAAAGGTCCCTTCCAACCTCAACGATTCTATGATTCTATGGGGTCACCTACGTGGCTGGGATGCTGGCATCTGGGGAGACTAGAGTGTGTGCACCTTTCCCTGGGGACTTGTGTGTGTCTGTGTGTGTCTGTGCATGAGGTGCTCTGAATAGCAGGAGCTGGACTGGGGCTGTGGCTTGTAAGGTAGCCTGGGAGTCTGGGGATCCAGGACCAGCTACTGCAGAGACTGCACGTCTAAGACCACTTAACTGGAAAGAAAGAAGAATGACGACCAGGCCATCTGCATGCTTCCCAGTTGGATGAGTGCTCTGTGCCTATTTGGAATATGTGCTCAGCCTTGCCACTGGGTGGATCTGGGGACACAGAGCAGCAGCAGCCTTGCATCTGTCGAGCTAGCTTTTCAGCAGCTCTGAACACTGGTACTATTCATAGTAATTCACTGATGACCTGAATATTGGAGTAGTGATCACGCTTATCAGTGTTGCTGTAAAGAGGTTGAAAGTGTGGATTAACATTCCACATAATGTTGAGAAATTAGAGATATGGACTGAAGAAAAAAGCGTATAACTCAATAGGGACGAATCTAAGGTATAACACATAAGGAGCAAACTGGCTGCACAAGGAAGAATGGGAGAAAATATGGCTTTTAATGGAAATAGACAGTAGTACGCAGACATAGTGTTAAGTGACAATCCACCAGCCTACAGTACATGAACAGGACTGAAAAGGAGGCAAGGCATGTGATACACGGAAAATAGTTCCTTGAACTACTGGGTCCAATTTTGGACACTGCACCTCAAAAACAGGGTATCTTACTTGATCAGAGCCAAGAGGACACTGGGGGTAGTACAGTAGACTAGAAAACATGAAAAAAATTGAACAAGCTGTGCTGCTTTAGCCAGAGGAGAAAAGTCCCACTCAAGATAGGATAGCCTTGAATCCAAAGCAAGTTGTGGTGAAGGGACTGTTGGCACTTGATGTTCTCAGATGTGAAGGAAGAAATTGATTGCCACAAGGCTAAACTTTAGAGGGAACAGAAACAGGAGGACAGGTGAGGCCGAAGGACTGGTGGGGTCTCCAGTGCCCCAGGGCTGGTGCCATCAGGCAGGCATCTCCCAGTGATGGCCCTGGTGCACAACTTCTCCCTCACAGCCTATTGTCCTCTGCGGACATCTCAAAGAGGTCACTTCCCTCAGTCTACACATGCCATTGCTGGAAGCACAGGCCAGTCCCTTCCTTCACAAGCGGAATCGTATGGACCACAGTGAGACGAGTGCAGGAAAGCACCCAGACCTCCCAGGCTTGACCAGATCTGGGCTCACTGTCAGCCAAAAGTCATGCCTTCCCTCTAAAACTTTGCCTCTCTGATGCCTTGTGGGAAATAAAGGGCTATTGAAAACAGCTACTAGCAAGAGAGGGATGCATAGAAGTGTTTGTCGCCTCCAGGCTTAGTACATACCTCAAGTACAACGTACAGAGTTACTAACCCTTTGTAAATAAGTAATTAGGGCACTTAGTGTAATTGAATAGCACAATGAATAGTAGCAATAGCAATAGAAATGAATTGCAAAATATTTCTGTCCTTCAGAGAAATGCATTGGTACGCAGAAAGCATCTGCTGGTATATGTTACCCTGTTTGTGAGAGAGAGTAGTTATCAGAGAGACAGAAAGAAATCTTAGGTTTTCCACTCCGGTGTCCTGCTGGGGCAGATTTGGTTCCAGCAATGCACTTTACAGTATTTTGTTACAAGAACTATCAAAGGTAGATGAAATATATACTTTTTAGACATAGGTCCAAGAGCCTCGGTGGGTGTAGACTGACAGAGTGCCACAGAAGCCAGCAGAGGTGTGCCGAGTTACAGCAGCTGAATTAGCTAATGCACACTTGGGCTGGATCCTGCTGCATCTCCCAGGCCCCTGAGAGCTTGGCTGGGGCTGTGTCCAACCTCCAGCTCCCCCTCCAGCACCGTCATTCCTGTTGGTTTCTCCTTGGCTCGCTCCCCTGGCCGTGTAACGAGGTAGCATTGTCCAACAGCCACAAAAGTTGTTGTTCAGGGTCACTCCATTAGAAGGATTGTGAAGTGACTGGGTATCACGAGGAAAGAAGCCATTTAATTATCTAATGTGAATCTATTGGAAGTCATTGCTGAGTATCAGAGGGTTAGTTACAGCTTAACTTCTGCAGGTTGAAGTGTAAGGATGTGGCTGCTGATATATAATTAATATTTATAGAAGTTTCATACAGGTGGCTCCCAAATTACTATGGCAGCCAAACGTTCATGAAGTATAACCCTAAGGGAAGCAGAATGTCCAGACAGTTAGCCATTCCACCTTTTTCTTTGATTAAAAATTATCTTTTTTTCCCATTAATATTTTGTCTCCTGTTTGCTGAAGGCCTAATTCAGCTGCTCTTCGACTGCATAGCACACCATTCATGCTTGGCTGCAATCAGCTCAGTGTAAAGAAGGATGGGGAATTTAGTCCAAAAGGTGGAAAACCAGAAGACGGTCCTTTTACCTGCAGAGAGGTCAAAGCTGGAGTTACCCCCCTGATCTCAGCCCAGCTTTTGGCACCCCCTGAGCTGCTCGCCAAGCCCACGTGTACTCCAGGAGCCCAAGGCCTTTCTCCTCACAAGGACTGAGAACACCACAAGTGAGTTAACTGTGTAGTGCATTTGGCACTGTATTTTATGTGCTCATCTTTAATATAGTGCCCTAGGGTAACATATGTAATACTGGTTTATTTTATGTATAATCTTCTGTGCAAACTACAATTACTGATTTCTGTACAGTTAAATAATGTAGTTATACAGCAGAACAATAAATAATATCTGAGGGAGTGTGAAATTAAGAGGTACAGGTGAAGGAGAAAATATACGTTTTCAGATGAGATTTGAAAAGAGATGGGGAGTCAATGGGGCGTGTAAATGTATTCTTTAATCTTCATAAAGGACCTTGCACTCCAGAAAGATTTTACCAGTTACTAGGGTTCCTCCTTTAGGCTACAGAGGATCAAAAGCACCTGGTGTCGTGGGCTGTAGCCAGGCTGCAAGCAGTCATCCCACAGCACTGTGCGTCCTGGGGTTGCGCAGGACCAGAAGCATCTTAAGACATTTCAGGGCAGAGCACGATATAAAAGAGATTCCTTGGATAAGAGATGCATTTTAGGGCAGAAAACCTCCTCCTGCCGAGCCTCTCCTTTCCCCAAGGTACAGTCTCATCGTTGGGAGTGATGCCCAGAAGAGCATCATTCTCTCTGGTCTCCTTGCTCTGGTCTCTAACAGTTTAGTGGGCAATGCGCATGCAGCAGCTCAAGTCGCAAAGATGGGGGGACACTCGAGCCGGTGCTGGGAGTGTGTATACATGCACATAAATCACGCACACAAGCCCTCGAGCATATATTGAACTGCAGAAGACCAAAGAATGAATTTCTACAATTCAAATAATACCATTTTGATTTTTAAAAATAATCTAGGTTACCTGAGGTTTATTTGGACTAAGTTTAACAGCCAAAATAAAATAATATGATGAAATAAAATTAAGACTGCTAAACACAACAGCATTTGTCAAATAGTCTGTTTTGTAAAACAAAGGGGTGGACCATAATTATGTGACCCATAATTTTGGTCTAGCAGGAAAGACTCAGTTGATTTAACAAAGAGCTAATTCAAGATAGTTCTGAAGTGTAACAAACTAGGAATAAAAGTACAGCTGTTTCATGGAAGTATTCAAAGGAATTAGTCGGTTTTTTTTTTCCTTCTCTTCAACTTTTATCTGAATGTTGGCTGAAGTATTTCAGGACTAGGTTAAACATTGTTTAAAATGCCCCTTTTTAAAGCTCTTCATCCCCTAGGTTTTTACTGTCATGTCTTTGAATGAACACAGTTTCTGCTTCTAAGTAAATGAGATGTCTTTGAACTGCTCTAGTTGCGTGGTTTGTTTGTGTGCTTTTATAGGTTAAAAGCTGTCTGCGTTCACATCTAACTGTGCTGGAAATGTATTATCTTCCCTGAAATAAGCTTAGACAAATGCTTTCTGTCCTCTCAAGCCTGGAGTCCCTCAGGTATTTTATCCTTTAAATAATCCCTCCTGGTGGATGAAAAATGCCTTGTAGCTTCCCAGCCAGGAGGGCTGGTGAGATCTTCTGGTGGGACCCACATACAGGAGTTTCCCCATGCCCTGCGCCCTGTCCCCACCGCCCTTGAGTCCCCCGGGGCCAGGGGAGGACTGTGTCACAGAACTTTGTGCAAGCCACTGCCAATATTGTGGGGCTCTGAGCACTGTCACCATGTGTGTTTAGACCTCCTCCTCCTGCCCATCTTCTGCTTTGTTTTTCTCCTCATGCTGGGACACCCCAAAAGGCCGATGATGAGCCTTCTCATGACTCCCCTGGCTGCTTGGCAGGGGGTCCACCGACCCTGACTTCTGCCGTCACTCCGGTGCTCACCGCAAGCAGCCACACAAAGCCTTTCCCTCCATCACAGCCTGCAGGGAGAGGGCGGGCTGCAAGCCTGTCTGGGCAGGGGGCAAAATGCACCCAGCAAAATGCATTCAAGCCCTCGGGGGACCAGAAGATCTGGGTACGTGAACTACATAAATCCCCAGGTTTTCTTATCAGGAGCCTGTCCGCAGCTGCCTGTGCCTACTCTCGCGGTTTCCCCCTCCCCGTGGGATGTGAGAGAGGTGAGGGGGGGATACGAAACAGGGTGGTGGGGGGGGGCTGCGAGCCTGCGTGTGCCTGCCCAAGCGTGTGATGGTGGGGGGCAGCGACGGGACGAGACCCATTAACGGCATGGGCAGTGTGTGCAGGGCTTGATTTTCCAGTGATTTAGCCCCGACGGTGTGATGCGACGCAGAAAGCTGTGCCTCACCTAGCTGATGCTTTAATAGGCACTTTCCCAGCTCAGCTTTGCATGGTTAAACAGACTTTGAACCCTATTACGTGACCTCTCAGGTCCTTGCCTGTCAATTGAGTTGCTTCCCACATGCTGCTCTCCCCCATTTACAGCTAGCACCAGACCTTGCCCTCTTCAAAAAGCATCATGTGAGCGTGACCTACTGCTATTTTAAGTGAAACTAGGCTGTGACCAGCTATTCCTACCTATACCCCTCATTTACCGCGAGAGCAGGCAAAACCAGATGTGATCACAAACTGCATTTTGCCAACCTTCCCAACAGTGGCCTGAAACCCAAACCCTGGATTTATCTCCTCACCTATATACATACTGAGAAAGAGAGATTATTGTTTCCAAATTGGTCCTATCCCACTTAGTTTGGCTTGCACCAGCCCGCAGCGCTCTGCCGAGCACTATCTAAATTCAAGGCCATCAATGCCAGCTGGCTGGGGAAGAAAAGGGACACTTCCCTCTCTTATCTGTCCCTGGGGCATTCAGGCCGTAGGTGCTTGCTCCTACTGTGAGAAGGTGTGGAAAGAAGAAAGGAACGGGCTAGGGGGCTGCTGGGCACCCATCCTCCCCACGCTCCGCTGGTCCCCGGTGTCCCTGCGTGGGGAATCGCCCGTCCATTGTACACTTTGCAGTTCTGACAGGCTGATGTTTGCATTGCAAGGTCCTTCGTGCCCTACTGCAATTTACCTGTTAAATAGTAATAAGATAATGAATTAATGATGCTTATTCTTCCTATTACATGCAACACAATCACTCAGAAAGACCTAAGTAAATAAAGGCCTGTAAGGTGGGGAAACTATAATTACATTGTTTGAAGTGAATTGTGCTCTTTCCAGTGAGTCTGGCAAAGAAATCTGAGAATATTTTAGATGCATATAGGTTTTACCTCTGAAAGGCAAAATGAACAAGCCCCACGTCATGTTTATTGCTTTTTTTGCACAGCTACAAGATGTTAATTGTAAGTGAAAATATTGTCAATGTGAAAACAAACAGGAACATTTTTTTTTTGTTATTCTGGTAACTGGTTCATCCGAGATGCGCAACAAGAAAAGTAATTTTGCCAAAACAAAGTAATTTTTCGTCAGTAAAATTCCTGTTGAGGGATCTGCAGTATCTAATCTTTCGACCATGATCACTGTTTGTACTCATGCACAAGGCAAAGTAAAGTCAAGAGCACTTTTGCCTGCTGCTCTGACATACAGCATCGCTTGTGCACCCCACAGAATGTTTGGTGTGTCAGAAGGACGCAGCTGACCCACTCTGAGATCCCCTCGGCATTGTTCCCTGTGGAGGAAAGCCTACGTGGTGAAAGCAGAGGAGGCTGGTGTTTGCATCACTGTGCAATTTACTGCCTTATGTTCATGTGATGAAACAAAGTCCAGGGTTAACCTGTATATCAGTCCTATCAAAAATGTCTTCTAAAGGATGCATTCAATTTTTTTTCCCTTTTGTTTTTTTCTTTTATTTTTCAACTGCGTGTTTTGGGAAGGGGGAACATGAATCACATGGCTCCTTTGGGTCTGAAATGCTGTGGTGCACTCCTGGCCCTGCAGCTTTCTGTGTTTGGAGGAGCACCTCCTGTCCAAGGCAGAAGGCTGGGTCTCCACCTTATTTTAAATGAGCTGGCACAGCTGCCTGTGTGGATGAAGAACCTGCAAATATAAAGCTTTCTATAAAAAAAAAAAAAAATCGACAATGCTGTTAATGGCAAAGGTAACCTTGACTAGCAAATGAAGGATTGCTTTACAAATTGTTGAAAATTACCATGGTATTTAAGAAACCCACTTGATTGTACAAACTTCATTAGAAGGTGTTTTTTGTGTTCCAGGGCCGCTCCTGCAAGACCATGGTCAAAGGCTCAGCCTGGGCGCAAGACTGGGGGCAGGGGAAGCGGGTTCTGCTCTTGGCTTGGCCATTAATGGGATATAAAGCCTGAAGTAACTCCCTTCATCTCTGTTTTGCCTTCCACCTCCTTGGATTTCTGACCTCAGTGGGTGCAGGTTTCGTATAGGCAACAGCATATCAGCAGAGCCCTGCAGAGTGTAAGTAATGAGCATTGTAGCCTCAGCCTGGCCCCCAGAAAATCACAGGCTATTTAGTTACCTGGTGGCCCCACTGTGCATCCTGCAGGCAGGGATTCTGGCTGGGCCGAGCCATCTCACACCCCAAAGGCCACATCCCAGCAGCCAGACAAGATGCAGCCGGCATGATGCAGAGGCATTGGGACACTGCTGTGACATCCCTGGCAGTTGGACTGTGTCCTTCGGCAAGGCCAAAAACCACCTGGCTCCCTCTCCCCATGACCACAGCTGTGTTTTCCTACAGAGTCATGGCTCCCACTACCTCACTTCCAGGTGGGGTGCACACCGAGCCCGTATGGCTCGTGGGAGCCAGGCTTTCCCTGGATCCCACCCAAATTATCCCATTGAGGCAGTAGATTCCCACATACCCCCCAAATCATTGAAATGTGGCATTCAGCCCAGCTCAGTGAGCAGCCACAACCCTCCTGCTTGCTGCCCAGTGCTGGGTAACCAGTACAGCATCTGTGGACACTGCTGTCAAAGATTTTATATCATCTTTTGGAATATTGATTAAAAACAAATTAACCAATGTTGGCCCAAGACTCAGTCCTGAGGGAACCCTGCTGGATCTAGCCCAATTAGTAACCGTACTTTTGGATCTACCAGAGAGCCAGTTGGTAATTTACCTTCATGCACAATTAATGCAATATTGTTTTGGAACGAAAACGTCCATGTCTAGACTTTACTGGTGTTTGAAAATCCTGGAGGACGACATCTGCAGATGGGAACTTCAGCATAAATTGGGACTGGTCTCAAGGCATTGTATTGCTCTCACAAAGGTATGTCAATGTAAATACAGCTAGCGGCTCTATCAGATCTGCTAAGAGTCAAAATAGTCTGTGCTGTGGTAAAATGAAGGCTAACTAACAGAGAGTTCACTACTTATAACATTTTCTCGCAAAAAATCATTTTCTTTCAAGCTACTCTTTGGTGTCTTGGTCTGACCTGAGAGATGTTGAAGGCTTGAACAGTACTGATGTAAGCTCTACCAGGGACACTGAAGACACAACATGTGTTGCCTGTGTCTGCAGACAGGACGAGCAAGGCAGCACAGCCAGCTGTGACATTTGTTGGAGGCTGTGGGGGACGTATGGGGCAGCGGGGGGATGTATAGTGCGTGTGGGGGACGCAGGGGCGGCAGGAGCCTGCAGACAGTGTGAGAACAGCACAGGAAGAGGACTGTGAACCTTCCTCGCCTGTCTTATGCTGCGGTGTAATTAGGATCACACAAATGCCAGTGCTGTTAACAACCATGGTGATGACTGTTGTATCAGAAAAATCCCCCCGCTGCTTGCCTCCCAGGTGTTTGCACTTACGTATCGCGTCCCATTAAAATGGTCTGCAGCAAGTGCCAGGGGTGTCAGAGCTGGGTGACGGAATTGAATTAGTTTGAATAACTGAATAAGTTTTAGGTCTTGGACTGACAGCTTGTTCATATACATTTTAAATGCCCAGCAGCAGCTGCATAATTTGCTTTACCCAGGCCTGGCTTTCACAGTGGCATGGCAGGGCTGGGCGTGGCTGCTGCTTACATTTAACCTCGCTGCCCTCGGGATCCCTTCCGTGCAGGGACACTCTGAAAGACACAAACTCAAATGGTGTAACTGCAAATAATCAACTTATACAGTCCTTCCTCCCTCCCTCCCTTCCTCCCTTCCTTCCTCCCTTCCTCCCTTCCTCCCTTCCTCCCTTCCTCCCTTCCTCCCTTCCTTCCTTCCTTCCTTCCTTCCCTTTTCTTTTTTTTAAATGTAAGAAAACTGAGTGGTCTGTAAAGTGTCCCGGGTACAGGGTGGCTTCAGGTCACCCAGGAAGTGTCTCTGCTGCATCTTGCAGAAAATGGCGTATATTCTGATATATTCTGATTCTGCCTCATCCCGCACAGCACAGGCACAATGGCGAGGAGGGGAAAGTTTCATAAAGGCCTTTTGTATATCTCACTCTGAAATCTCATATCAGTAGATGAAACGAAGACCAAGCAAGCAGATTTTGAAGAAACATTTAATAATTTATGATGTACTTGGCACTCGTATAGCCCCTTTCATCCATGGTTCTTAAAAGACTTCAGAGATGTCAATAAATGATACAAACATAATAATGTCTTATTATAATAAAGCCATTTTACATGTCCATAAACAGGAAGAAAATGCATTCCTAGCAAGATGAATTGTTTTATCTATAACCAAAAAAAGGACTCTGTAAGAAAGTGGGACATAAAAGCAGAAATCTTTGTTTCCATCTCTTCCTTGTAAACTTTTTGAGGAAATTCGTAGCTTTAGGCAGAGGAATTATTTCACACTTTACCAAAAATACCTGCTTGACTGGCATTTATTATCCATGGTGCTTGTAAGGCTCCTACACATGGTGGATGTTTGCCCTCCTGCTTGGTAGCCTGCCAGCAGAAAGGGTTTTACCTGTGTATAAAGCATCAATGTGAAGCCTCTGCCTCTGTGATTAGGCTCATCTGCAAATATTTCCTTTTATATGTTACCAATAAATAAGATATTGACTGTAAAGTCTTTTCCCCCCAAATGCAAAACAGGTGATGGATGGCCATGAACATCAGGATCATCGTAACCTCAGTCTCCCCTGGAGTTTAATTGTGTTTTTTTTTAAGATATTACATTATTCCCCTCCATCATCTAAGATGTACATGGGCAAGTGTTTGAGGTTTTGAAGCCAACATTTCTAACAGGTTTTTCAACTTACAGACAGGATTTTAGGCTGTAATACAGCATAGAGCAGCACAGAGGGAGGAAGGCTGAGGCTCAGTGCGGGATGCTGCCCAGCAGCATGCACTACCCGGAGCAGCTGGTGTCATTCACCCGCAGCCTACAGAAGTGGCCTTCACGGGATGGCAAGTGCAACAGCAGCTCATCAAGTGTCAATGTGGCGGATGTAGCTATGGAGGTGGGTTCAGAAAACGCCTAAAAAAACTCCAAATGGCCATCAGTGAGGTTTTGAGATTGTTTTACTCTAATCCTTTACCCTAAGCAGAGGGTAATAAAACCACCTAACTCTGGCTTGTGCATATTTCTACTGCACACCAAATTAAATGAAAATGCAGACATTAAATGGAACTATTCAGAAGGAAAATTCCTTAATGCACAAAGGTCTTCAAGTGAGACTGTTACAGGCAGTACTTACCATTAAAAACATTGTTATTTGCCAGCGCTTACCACACCATGGCATCTGAGATGTTATTCTGATAAGCTATTCCTAACAGATGGGTTAACCGTGGTTTCTTGGAAAATGCACGGTTTTTAATTGCAGTAACATTACCTGCGTTAATGGACATGGTAGGATGTGGGTGAATGTGTACTTGTACTTAAGGCTGTCCAGCGTTTTCCACTGCAAGAAGCTATTTGCTGCTGTTTATAGCATCACCAAGCTGTGTCCATCAGGAGCGCAGGGGCCCCGGCTTGGTGTGTGCTTCCAACCCACGTTGCTTCTGAAGTGCCAAGAGCAGCGGTTCATGCAGCCACGGTGAGGCAGCTTCTCCCTGCCCCACCTGAAAGCCTCTAATGCCTGCTCATTTTGAAGTGTCTGGTGTGCTTTGCAACAGTGAAGGCTTTTGAAATGCAGTGGGGGACTGGGGTGGTGTTAGCCCAGTGAAAATCCTTCTCAGTTCAGCTGAAACACACGCTTTAGGAGATATGTAAATGTATGATCCGAGGAAGTTTGTTAGCATCTGACAACAAATCTTTTTGATGCTCTCATATGCAGACAGACAAGCTAACTATATATTTTACCATGTAGCTTTGCATTCCACTTTTGCTTTCTTGGCAGTTTGCCACTCTTCCTTTATGTGTTATTTGGCTCAGTTCTTGCTTCTGTTACAGGAGCCCTCTTTTATTTTTCTATTAAACATAGGGTATTAAAAAATACATATAAATAGACAAATACCTGATGGGAGGGAGCCAGGCTTTTCTCAGTGGTATGCAGTGACAGGACAAGCAGCAATGGGCACACACTGAAGTATGTAAAAAAACGTAAGAAAAACCTTTTTTGACTGGTCTAACACTGGAATAGGTTGCTGAGAGAGGCTGTGGGGTCTTCATCCATGGAGATACTCGAAACCCAAGTAGACATGGTCCTGGGCAGCCTGACACTGCTTGAGCAGGGGGGTTGGATGAGGTGGCCTCTGGAGGTGCCTGCCAGCCTGAGCTGTTCTGTGAGCCTGTGAATACATCTAGATTCTGTAACTTCCATAAATATACATTAAAAAATGATGGCTTCATGATATGGTCCGAGGACCTGGGCTTATCTCTGCCAGCCCATGCTGCTGCCCAGCAGAGCTTGCCTGTGCTGTTTGGGGATGTTACAGCTCTCCAGCATTTCCTCTCTGGCACAGCCCAGGGTCGCAGCAGGGACCAAAAACATCCTGAGACAAGAGGAAGGAGGAAAAGGATGTGGTCCAGCTCCAAGTTGCTGGGACTGAAGATGTTCCAGGCTCTCCTTGGCAGAGCTGACGGTCGGGGATGGCAGGCATCCTCCTGCCCTGTCCCGGCGCCGAGCCATGAGGCTCACCGCCACACAGGGCAGCAGAGGAGGCCAGGAAAAGAGAGGCATTGCCATGTGCATTGTGCCTGTCATGCAGACAGCTGGCTGGCACTTCATCTGCAGGACCTTCCTCGCCCTCTCCACAACAGCCCTGAGAAAGGGACAGCAGACGAAATAGCTGTGCAGGGTAGGTAGGCCTTCCATTCTGGCTCTAGCTTCCACTTAAAATAAAAATTAACCCACACGAACCCTCACTAAATAAACAGAGAGAAAAGCTAAGTGAAGAGCATACAAGCTACTTTGACAGCAGCAGTACAGCTGATGACTGATTAGAGAGGTAGCTCACCGAAGCCCAATTATAATCTAGTGTTTAATTGCTCCTGGCCAGTGCCAGCCCCCTGGGCAGGAGGCAGCTGGCTGCCTGCAGTCCTCATACCCTGGAGGATATGGGGAAACAACTTTGCTGGCTCTGTGGGTTTTTTGTCTTTGGCACAATTTGGAAACAAATCACTCATCATTTTTATTGCTGTAAATGTTACACTTCCTCCCCCCCCCTTTACATGAGGCAACCTTTAATTAGCTGCATGAGTAAGACCACACCATCTCTCTTAAATGACTTTAAATTGTACCCTCATAAGGTTATTTCTTTTGTGGAAAGCTAGCAGGTTTTTCAGCTCCATCTACTCCTACCATCCTCGTGGAAGAGGCTGCTACTGTGCTTCTCCCCCCCAACATGACTTTCTTCCGTGACCATGGCCTTCACACTTCATTCTCTTTCTCACTCCAGCAGCAATGCTGCTCCCTGGGGAGGGAGCCCCCATCTTGCCCCTGCCACTCCTGGGCTGCTGCACTGGGGCAGCTCCCTGCCACCCCCCCCAGGCAGCCCTTTTGCTTTCCCAGTGAAGCCATCTGGAGCTAAAAAAGGGTGCAAGGGGCTGCTTTCTGCCAGATTTTCTGCAGCTATCTAGCCTCACTTTGGAATGGACCAGGAGAAAGGATTGGTGATCGTCAGCTCTTGAAAAGTAAACTTCACAAACTACCAGTGCTGCAAACAAGTGGCTGCACCAAGAACTGAATATAAGCAGTTTGCTGTAGACTATCAAGCTGAGTATTGCTTTTTAATATATAAAAAATGTGTTACATATGTAATATATGCCACATATGTAAATTATATATATATTATTATAACTTTTTTTTAAAAAAAAAAATATCAGTAAAGTTCAAGCTTTATGGTCAAATTGCTGCAGAATGGTTTCTGATGGCAGAAATGCCATGATGCTGGCAGCATCCCCTTTGCCTGCCCGTCCCTTAGCAGCTGGCCGTGCGCTGAGCGGCGCCAAGGGCAGGGCAGGGCAGAAGCCACAGGGCACATGGGGGCTGCTGCAAGCTGGTGGTGCAGCTGATGCCCAGCCCATCATCCACGGGTGGCAAGGCAGTGAGGTGGAGACCCCTGTGGGGCAGCATGCTGCTGTCCTTACCTGCCCTCACACAAGGACCTTCCCTTTTTGTCCTTCTTCCACCCTGCGGGAAGGGACATTTTTTGCTCCTGGCTCCTTTTGCTTGGATCAGGAGTTCCCGTGTGCCTGCCCTATTTGGAAATTCTTGACAAAAGATAATTCTTCTTTCTTTCCACCTCCCTTCTTTTTTTTTCTCTGTTTCTGACGCTTGACTCTGTGGGCTCTAGAGCTGTGCCTTTCCTCAAAGCTGCCAGTTAATCCAGGCAATTCAGAGAACGTGGAAGAGAGTGACCCAGGACCTTGTGACTGCCCCTTCTCCTTGCTGCTGGTTTGCAGGTAGCCTGCGACAAACTGGCTTCAGTCCTTACTTTGCCTGCTCATAAAATGGGTCACCCAGCCTATTCTTCATCAAAGCCATCCCAATTGGGCAGGTAGCAAGACAAGGGGGAAAGAAAAGAAGATTTTAAAAAGGAACGGCCTGATTCACACTCCTTTTGAACCACATGAAGGCTCCCTGCATTCTCCAAATCAGGTTGAAAGTACCTGTGGATGCCCACAGACTTCCAGGCTGGAAGGGAGCAAGAGCCACTTTTGTGCAACCACCGCAGAGGGCTGTGAGCACCCTTGCCAGTGGCAGAGCCTTGCACCCCCAGCACCCCCTTCCCTGCCGCACTCATGGCACCCGTGTTCTGCTGTGCTAGCCACGGGAGCAGCTGACCGTCCCATGGGGCGAAGGTCCCACAGACATGCCAAATCCAGTTGGTCACGACTGCAGTACCGGCCATGCCTAGAGGTCAGGAAAGACATTGCGCTAGAGCCCTGTCTGGGTGATCAGTGCTAATGGGACAGCTTTTCATTTCGATTTTTAAAGCAATGGGCAAAAGGCCACATACATCTTTATCTAGACCAGGCAGCAGTTTACCCTTTCTCTTACATGGTCTAACACAGAATCCAAAGCGGACAGACTGTTTTTTATGGCTTTTAACTCTAATTATGAGCAAAGTCCTCCCCAGCATTGTAGCAGCTAGTAGTTCAATCTTCAGATAGACTTGTTTTTCTTACTTTCATTGAAAAAATAAGATGAACAAAAAACCTACTGAGTTGCATTTATTATAGAAAATACCATGTTCATTAAAAGTAAATACTCCAGAGACTAGTTAGTTTTCTGCCAGTCAGCCCAATAATGCACTTCATATTCTTTGTTCACGTATCAGAAAAGATCTGGTATCATCTATGATTATGGGTGAGACTGGCTTCTGGCCAGTCTAAACGAACTGTGTGGTGAGCTGGTTACACTGGGAGGCAAAGCTCAAGCCTCAGCATCGCAGGCTGACTGACTCGTGACTGTTCTCTATCCCAGAAAGCCCCTGCCCGAAAGTCAGGTTTCCCTGCATTGACTAATGTTTAGTGTGAATTACTCATATCGGGAAATGTGTTCGTCGGTATGGAGTTTTTCATCTCTAAATGCAGATGTACTACAGTTAGGACATATTTGAATGTACAAGTTACACTAAAGCAGAGCCGTTGGAATGTACATGTGAATAATTGAAATCCTCAGTAACTGGGCACTCAGAACAAACAGTCTAGGACAGTGGGGAAGCGGGATGCATTTCTACTCAGAAAGTATTCATATAACCATAGCGTACCTCTGTGGGCTTGACTACCTGCTGATCTTAAAGACGAAATCTCATTTAAATGCATTTTAATCCTATTAGTACAGCAGAGGATGAACAAAACAGTGTTACAGGCTGCAACAGCCAAGCCCTGTTCCCGACATGCCCATGAGGACAGACAGTGAGTACTACACAGAGTAACCGATACATCTGCACAGAGCTAGTGGGACATGACCAAAGGGAGTGGAAGCAACTCCCACCTCTGCAATCTACCTTCATTGGCACCGCTTTACGCCTGTTCAGCTCTGCCAGGCGACTCCTTGAGGTTTCCTGTCTTGAAGGGGGGTTGTTCTTGTGGAGGATGCATGGCTGTCTGCTCTGGGTTGGTTTGGAAGAAGCTTATCACCATTCTTAACGTGGCTAGCATGTTTTCTTCTTCAGGAGGGGCCCTGAGGCGGTTGTTCGGGTCCAGTTTTAAACCTGGGAGCTCACTGGATGAAATTACCCTTAAAGTTAAGTGTTTCCTTGGGTCAGCACTTGTGTTGCCAGCAGGAATGCACTCCAGCTCTTCCAGGATGCATATCTGGATCCAAACACTGCTTTCTCCTTTACCCCCTGGTCACCCTGCTGAATTCAGTAGTTCCCCAAAGTTCACATTTCTGCACCAACAGCAAACGTCATCTCTTAATCTACTTGCTGCTTGGGCCATGGTGTACCTATAAAGATGAGCTAACATCTCAGGATGTTGTTCTGTAATTTCCCAGCCCCCGTTTCTCAGTTACCTGCAGCACAGAAACACTCCAGGGACCTTTCCCAGGACCAGATCTGGACACACCACCATGCAAGCTCCTGCTTGCCACTGTCCCATGCTCTGCTCGAGGCAAGAAGGGCCATTTGCTGCAATAAGGTGGTAAAATTCAGCATCTGGGGTGGGAAGGCAGCACTAGGGATCAGTACATTGGATGCATGCTTCTCAAAGACACAGTCCAGTTGACGCGGGGAGGTTTGCTGGCTGAGGCTGCCTGTGACAGCCGGCGCTGCCTCTGCTATCTCTGAATGATGCTCTGCTTAAACTAAATGCTATTATTTCTGAAATACCAGCTCACCCTTTCTCCAAACCAGGCAAAGGGAGTCCCAGGATCCAGTTCCTATCCCCAGCCCAGTTCAAAACTTTTATCCAGTGATGGTCTATTGCAAAGCAACTTCTTGTAAAGTATCTTGTGAGAAATCAGGTGTGCCCTCACTGCTAGCCACGCCGAGGCTTGGGCCCTGTCGGTCTGGCCCAGTTGCTTCATATGCGGTGTTGTAGTGCTTCTGCAGTTGGGCCAGCATACTTTTTTAATTGGGCACAATGCTGGGCAGAACTGCATGGGTCTGGGTGCCCAGGTTGCAGTGGGGAGGATGAAGGCCATTTCAGCAGCACTGCATACCTTCCTGTATTGTCTACCTAAGGACTTCAGCATATTGAGGTCTTGAGAATAGTCAGGTCTGGGGAAAAGAGTTTCTATACATCAATATTTCTGCAGTCTTTCAACATGCATAGGAAATGCACCTAATGCTATGTCACTACTATCGTCTCTGACAGTAGTACAACTAATGAAAGCAGCAGTCAGGTAAATTTAGACATAGTCATCTCTTGTTAAGATAAACAGCTGAGTTGTCCCAGTTAGAAACTTTGTTTTTCCTGCACTATGCTTGCACATAGGGAAAGGCAAAGTGCCTCTCTCAGATGAGCCGATTATTAGGCTTTAATTAAAAGGAAGATCTGGACATGTGTCTGATCTTCCTGTAACACACGTCCGGATCTCTGATTAGTGTTGCAGGGTGTTGGTTTCTGCTTTACTCCCATCGATTTACATTGTGTAGTATAGGCTCCATACAGACAAGAAAATACACTGGGTCGGACACGAGGACTGTCTGAAACCTGAAATCTGGCTCTGAGAATTTTCAGTCATTGTTTTTCCTTATTCTGAAGCCACGGTGCTACAGATGAAAAGACTTGGTTTTGATCAAAATTTTTTTCTGTTTAGAGAACACATTTTATTATCAAAGAGAAAAATGCCCTTCAGATTGTGGGTTGCTGTGGTACAGGCTTGTTCTGTTTTTGCGATACCATCAAAAGGTAAAATTGGCCAGTGATACCATACACCACACCAAAAAAAAAAGAAAAAGAAAAAAAGAGGGTCAGGAGAAACATGCGCTCGCACACATAAGTCCTTGAACTTCCACAAAGAGATATCACGTTACATTTTGCAGCGTTTCCTAGGAAACCATTTTAGTGTAAAAGGAACTCTTTGTCTCCTGCTCTTTGCAAAATTGTTTGAACCACCATATCTCACAAAAGGTTGCTTCACAAGCAATTTATGCAGCATTTAAAAAAGCTCAATCTGCAGTTTGCTGCACCATCACAGGCAATACCTTTATCAGCAGCCTGAATACTTTAGATTGTATTTGTTGAGAATTGATAAGATTATGTCATCATTTCTAAAAGTCAGAGAAATAAAATTTGGTTTTTTGTGGTTTTTTTTTTTTCCTTTTCTGACAGAGTGCCTTTCTCTACATAGCAAGGCAGTATTTAAATAAAAAAATAAAAGGGGGCATAAATTGTTTTGGGAATCTCTTATCAGCACCTTTTTACTAGCACGTTGGCTGAAGAAAAGGTACATTTTGGTTTATTTTTCCTTTGACCACAGAAGAGACTGGATGGCAAGCATGGCTCTTACTCCATGGTGTTAGCTGTTCTGTGGCCGTGCCCATGTGCTGACGCCTGTGACCTGCAGAACGTTGGAACAAATTCCGCCCTGAATTACCTGTGCCTTTCACCCCTGCAGGCTGAGCCCCTTGGCTGTGCAAGGAGCTTGCCCAACTTGGGGCAGCTTCTCAGCTTTTGCAGTTTTGCCGTTTGCCTGGCCCAGCACCCTGACTGCCCTGGAGGGTGCAGGCATCTCGGTCCCAGGATGCAGACAGGGAAAAAGTCCTCCATGGGACTGAATACCAGGGCAGAATCACAGGATCACAGCACGGTGGGGGTTGGAAGGGACCTCTGGAGATCATCTAGTCCAGCCCCCCTGCCAGAGCAGGCTCACCCAGAGCAGGTGGCACAGGAACGCGTCCAGGGGGTTTTTGAATGTCTCCAGAGACAGATGCTCCACCACCTCTCTGGGCAGCCTGTTCCAGTGCTCTGCCACCCTCACAGGAAAGACGTTCCTCCTCATGTTGAGATGGAACTTCCTGTGCTCGAGTTTGTGCCCGTTACCTCTTGTCCTGTCACTGGGCACCGCTGAAAAGAGCCTGGCCCCATGCTCCTGACACCCACCCTTTAAGTGTTTATAAGCATTGCTAAGGTCCCCCCTCAGTCACCTTTTTTCCAGACTAGAAAGACCCAAGTCCCTCAGCCTTTCCTCCTAAGAGAGATGTTCCAGTCCCCTCATCATCTTGGTAGCCCTTTGCTGTACCCTCTCCCGCAGTTCCCTGTCCTCTTTGAACTGGGGAGCCCAGAACTTGTACTCAAGGTTTTGGCTTCTGTGATGGTGGATCTACCTTAGAGAAGCCGGGTCTGTTGGGAGCTGATGGCATTCACCTGACTTCATGGTGCAGGGAAAAAGAGGGGAGAATGCGGGAGCCAGAAAGGAAAGGGAAACGCCTGCGCAGCGGCCCTCTGCCGAGAGCGGCAGCGTTCTCCTCTCAGTGATTGTCTCCCCAGCGCAGCAGCCGGTGAAGAGCACGGTGGCTACAAAGATGGTTGTGGCACTGCTTTCCCTTCACACTCGTCACCACCCTGGTGGCAATTTCACATGGGCCGAGAAACTCCCCGGCAGCTCCGGCTGGGCAGGGACCAAGCGAGAGGCACCGCTCATGTGCCTCCGTGCCTTGACCGGGGTGCGGCTGGAGAATATGCCCGACCCAGATGCTCCCCAGGGAGTTGATACCACAGAACTGAACACGCTGGACACAGAGAAGCCCGTGCTCTATCGGCAGTGGGACTTGCCCACCGGGAAACGTCTGCCCGCTCCCCCACCATCACCCTCGGGAAAGCAGCGTCCTCTGGCAGCGGCACAGCAGGAGCAGAGATCCTGCCGCGGACAGGCCCCACCCCACCACCAGCACACACACCACCACCCACCCCACCCGTGGGTGTCAGGTGGGCCCACCAAGAGCACACCCGCCACCCCAAGCTCAGAGGCAGCACCAAGGGAGCCGATTCACCTCACGGGCTGGGATCTCAAGGAGCAAAGCACCTGCGGGTCACGTCACCTGATAGTAGGTTTGGTAAGGGTCTGGGGGGGCTTGTGTCGGCTTTGGAAAGGGAACTCCCGGGAGCCCCGGCCTGCCGGGTGGGTCTGGACTGTGTGGGGTCGGGGCTGGGGCTGCCCGGGGCAGCGGTGGGTCGCTGAGGCGGGGGGTGGCCCCAGGGCGGGGCTGGTTGCCCTGTGATGCGCTCTGGTGCCTGGGACACCACAGGGGACGCGTCACAATGGGGCCGGCTATAAAGGGCGCCATCGGGCAGCGCTGCCCCAGTTCGGCACGGGACAATGGTGAGTGGGCTGGCGGGGGGAGGCTGGGCTGGACCAGGGCCGGGGCACAAACGCTGGCCCCTGGGGGGTGGCTTCTCACATGGCATAGAGGGCCCAGCCGCTGGCGGGAGCGCCTTGGGCCAGGCCCGGTGCCGCTGGCGGCGGGGCTGGGCGCAGGCCTTGCTGCCTCCCCGCTGCCTCGGCCCCCCTCCTGCCTGCCCCCAGCTCCCCGCGGCTGCCGTCCCCGCTACCGCCAGCTCCCGCCCGCCCTCCCAGCCCCACTGAACCCCTTCTCTCCCTCCTCCTGCAGGCCATGGCTGCTGCCAGTTTGCTACTGTCCCTCCTTGCTGTGCAAAGCGTCTTCCAGCCCCCACTGCCGGTGGGCGACGAGCTGGACGAGGCCACGCAAGACCGCATGCGTTGGCGTGCTGGCTTTCTGGACGATCAGATGAGGCGGCTGCTGCAGGATCTGGAGGAAATGCACCTGGAGCCGTGGAGCCAGAAGGACCGCGACGTTTCCTGGGGGGCTCTTGCTGGTGTCCTGGTGCTGCTCCTCGGGCTCGGCTGGTGGCTCAGGAAAAGGAGCCGTCGGCCAGCCAGCAGCAGCAAGGAGAGTGGTTCCGGAAAGAAGGCGGAGGAGCGGGAGCAAGAATCAAAACCCAGTCTTGCACTGCACGCGCGCCTGATTTCCGTCGAGCGCCTCCTTGAACTGTCGGAGTCATTCATGAAGGTGGAGGCCCTGGTAGATGATCTCCTCCGCATCTGCCACAAGCGTTCCAGGGGTACTGGGATGCCACGCGTGAAGGCAGTCGTCGGGGTGGAGAGCGCTTTAGGAGGTTGGGGTCCCCAGGAGGATGATGCCACCTACCGCCTGCTGGTGCCCCTGAAGCCTCCTCACGGGCACGCCTTCCATCTGGAGCTGGGCACCATGGAGGGGATGCCGGCCAAGCACTCCTGCATCCGCGTGGAGCCGGAGTGCAGCTGCAAGAGGGAGCGGCTGGAGAAGGACACGCTGTGCTTCCTCCACTGCCACCAGGAGCAGCTGCAGAAAAATCGGGGTGCCAGCCTCCTCGACGCCTTCTGCACCGGCCCCTACCTGGACGTAGAGAAAACGGCCCGCTGGTTCCAGGACATGGTAAAAGACGCCTGGGTGGCTTTGCCTCAGTCGAGACACTGCCATCTGAAGGTGCTGCCCTCCAAGCGCTCCTGCAAGCTCCGGCTGACGGATGCTTCTGGCAGTACTGTCTTCATTCACATCATGCTTGGGGTGCAGCAAGGTGACTCGTACGCCATCCTGAGCATCCACTAGGAAGAGACTGCTGCAAGGAGCCTTGCGACAGAGACTGCCTCTACCACCTGGACAGTGACTGCCCTCCCTCTTCCTGGGAGTCCGTTCCCTGTGGGAACTTCACCCTGTACAAAGTTGTCAATAAATCACTTGTTTGTTTGAACTAACGCTGTGTCCGTGAGTGGCCATGCATCGCTTTGTTGGGGAAGGCGGGCACAAGCTGCTGGCTGCGCAGCTGCCGCAGAGTCAGGGGGTGTTTTGCAGAAGAGCCGCTGCAGTGGGCTCTGGTTTCCTGAGTCCCTGGGCTTTGGCTTGCCAGGTGTTGGGGGTTAATCCCAGTAGGCAGCTTGGCATCACGCAGCTGCTCAATCCCTTGCCCCAGGGGGACAGTGGTGGAGAGAATCTGAAGGGTAAAAGTGGGAAAACGTGTGGGCTGAGCTCAGACCGTTTAGTAGGTAAAGCAAGAGCTACACGCCTAAGCAAAGCAGAAGAAAGAACCCCTTCACTACCCTCCTGCTCTGCCAACCAGACGTGCCTTCTTGGGAAGCATTCTGCCTCAGGCAGGACGGAGGGAGTTGATTGGGGAACAGACTCGGAAATAGAGCTTTTCCCTATACTAGTAGAAAGGGAAAGAAAGAAGGTTAATGTAGCGATTGTTTGTACAAAGTTAAATGCATACCTTCACAAGGAAATCCCAGGAAAACAAACTGGCTTAAGAGCTAGTGAGATACTGAAGTGGTTGTGCAGCAACTCTTGAACTTTTACCAGTTTTTGGGTGAAGTCCAACAAGATGCTGAGCGCTCTCAGTTGAAATCCTCACCACCGGGGAAGTCACCCAACACTTTGACAAATTCAGTCATGCTTTTGTCCAATAGTAAGATGAAAACCATTTTTTCCCACATGTTGTTACAATACGTATTCAGTTCTTTAATTAAATAGAATCACGGGATCACAGCACGGTGGGGATTGGAAGGGACCTCTGGAGATCATCTAGTCCAGCCCCTCTGCCAGAGCAGGCTCACCCAGAGCAGGTGGCACAGGAACGCGTCCAGGGGGTTTTTGAATGTCTCCAGAGACAGACGCTCCACCACCTCTCTGGGCAGCCTGTTCCAGTGCTCTGCCACCCTCACAGGAAAGACGTTCCTCCTCATGTTGAGATGGAACTTCCTGTGCTCGAGTTTGTGCCCGTTACCTCTTGTCCTGTCACTGGGCACCGCTGAAAAGAGCCTGGCCCCATGCTCCTGACACCCACCCTTTAAGTGTTTATAAGCATTGCTAAGGTCCCCCCTCAGTCACCTTTTTTCCAGACTAGAAAGACCCAAGTCCCTCAGCCTTTCCTCCTAAGAGAGATGTTCCAGTCCCCTCATCATCTTGGTAGCCCTTTGCTGTACCCTCTCCCGCAGTTCCCTGTCCTCTTTGAACTGGGGAGCCCAGAACTTGTACTCAAGGTTTTGGCTTCTGTGATGGTGGATCTACCTTAGAGAAGCCGGGTCTGTTGGGAGCTGATGGCATTCACCTGACTTCATGGTGCAGGGAAAAAGAGGGGAGAATGCGGGAGCCAGAAAGGAAAGGGAAACGCCTGCGCAGCGGCCCTCTGCCGAGAGCGGCAGCGTTCTCCTCTCAGTGATTGTCTCCCCAGCGCAGCAGCCGGTGAAGAGCACGGTGGCTACAAAGATGGTTGTGGCACTGCTTTCCCTTCACACTCGTCACCACCCTGGTGGCAATTTCACATGGGCCGAGAAACTCCCCGGCAGCTCCGGCTGGGCAGGGACCAAGCGAGAGGCACCGCTCATGTGCCTCCGTGCCTTGACCGGGGTGCGGCTGGAGAATATGCCCGACCCAGATGCTCCCCAGGGAGTTGATACCACAGAACTGAACACGCTGGACACAGAGAAGCCCGTGCTCTATCGGCAGTGGGACTTGCCCACCGGGAAACGTCTGCCCGCTCCCCCACCATCACCCTCGGGAAAGCAGCGTCCTCTGGCAGCGGCACAGCAGGAGCAGAGATCCTGCCGCGGACAGGCCCCACCCCACCACCAGCACACACACCACCACCCACCCCACCCGTGGGTGTCAGGTGGGCCCACCAAGAGCACACCCGCCACCCCAAGCTCAGAGGCAGCACCAAGGGAGCCGATTCACCTCACGGGCTGGGATCTCAAGGAGCAAAGCACCTGCGGGTCACGTCACCTGATAGTAGGTTTGGTAAGGGTCTGGGGGGGCTGGTGTCGGCTTTGGAAAGGGAACTCCCGGGAGCCCCGGCCTGCCGGGTGGGTCTGGACTGTGTGGGGTCGGGGCTGGGGCTGCCCGGGGCAGCGGTGGGTCGCTGAGGCGGGGGGTGGCCCCAGGGCGGGGCTGGTTGCCCTGTGATGCGCTCTGGTGCCTGGGACACCACAGGGGACGCGTCACAATGGGGCCGGCTATAAAGGGCGCCATCGGGCAGCGCTGCCCCAGTTCGGCACGGGACAATGGTGAGTGGGCTGGCGGGGGGAGGCTGGGCTGGACCAGGGCCGGGGCACAAACGCTGGCCCCTGGGGGGTGGCTTCTCACATGGCATAGAGGGCCCAGCCGCTGGCGGGAGCGCCTTGGGCCAGGCCCGGTGCCGCTGGCGGCGGGGCTGGGCGCAGGCCTTGCTGCCTCCCCGCTGCCTCGGCCCCCCTCCTGCCTGCCCCCAGCTCCCCGCGGCTGCCGTCCCCGCTACCGCCAGCTCCCGCCCGCCCTCCCAGCCCCACTGAACCCCTTCTCTCCCTCCTCCTGCAGGCCATGGCTGCTGCCAGTTTGCTACTGTCCCTCCTTGCTGTGCAAAGCGTCTTCCAGCCCCCACTGCCGGTGGGCGACGAGCTGGACGAGGCCACGCAAGACCGCATGCGTTGGCGTGCTGGCTTTCTGGACGATCAGATGAGGCGGCTGCTGCAGGATCTGGAGGAAATGCACCTGGAGCCGTGGAGCCAGAAGGACCGCGACGTTTCCTGGGGGGCTCTTGCTGGTGTCCTGGTGCTGCTCCTCGGGCTCGGCTGGTGGCTCAGGAAAAGGAGCCGTCGGCCAGCCAGCAGCAGCAAGGAGAGTGGTTCCGGAAAGAAGGCGGAGGAGCGGGAGCAAGAATCAAAACCCAGTCTTGCACTGCACGCGCGCCTGATTTCCGTCGAGCGCCTCCTTGAACTGTCGGAGTCATTCATGAAGGTGGAGGCCCTGGTAGATGATCTCCTCCGCATCTGCCACAAGCGTTCCAGGGGTACTGGGATGCCACGCGTGAAGGCAGTCGTCGGGGTGGAGAGCGCTTTAGGAGGTTGGGGTCCCCAGGAGGATGATGCCACCTACCGCCTGCTGGTGCCCCTGAAGCCTCCTCACGGGCACGCCTTCCATCTGGAGCTGGGCACCATGGAGGGGATGCCGGCCAAGCACTCCTGCATCCGCGTGGAGCCGGAGTGCAGCTGCAAGAGGGAGCGGCTGGAGAAGGACACGCTGTGCTTCCTCCACTGCCACCAGGAGCAGCTGCAGAAAAATCGGGGTGCCAGCCTCCTCGACGCCTTCTGCACCGGCCCCTACCTGGACGTAGAGAAAACGGCCCGCTGGTTCCAGGACATGGTAAAAGACGCCTGGGTGGCTTTGCCTCAGTCGAGACACTGCCATCTGAAGGTGCTGCCCTCCAAGCGCTCCTGCAAGCTCCGGCTGACGGATGCTTCTGGCAGTACTGTCTTCATTCACATCATGCTTGGGGTGCAGCAAGGTGACTCGTACGCCATCCTGAGCATCCACTAGGAAGAGACTGCTGCAAGGAGCCTTGCGACAGAGACTGCCTCTACCACCTGGACAGTGACTGCCCTCCCTCTTCCTGGGAGTCCGTTCCCTGTGGGAACTTCACCCTGTACAAAGTTGTCAATAAATCACTTGTTTGTTTGAACTAACGCTGTGTCCGTGAGTGGCCATGCATCGCTTTGTTGGGGAAGGCGGGCACAAGCTGCTGGCTGCGCAGCTGCCGCAGAGTCAGGGGGTGTTTTGCAGAAGAGCCGCTGCAGTGGGCTCTGGTTTCCTGAGTCCCTGGGCTTTGGCTTGCCAGGTGTTGGGGGTTAATCCCAGTAGGCAGCTTGGCATCACGCAGCTGCTCAATCCCTTGCCCCAGGGGGACAGTGGTGGAGAGAATCTGAAGGGTAAAAGTGGGAAAACGTGTGGGCTGAGCTCAGACCGTTTAGTAGGTAAAGCAAGAGCTACACGCCTAAGCAAAGCAGAAGAAAGAACCCCTTCACTACCCTCCTGCTCTGCCAACCAGACGTGCCTTCTTGGGAAGCATTCTGCCTCAGGCAGGACGGAGGGAGTTGATTGGGGAACAGACTCGGAAATAGAGCTTTTCCCTATACTAGTAGAAAGGGAAAGAAAGAAGGTTAATGTAGCGATTGTTTGTACAAAGTTAAATGCATACCTTCACAAGGAAATCCCAGGAAAACAAACTGGCTTAAGAGCTAGTGAGATACTGAAGTGGTTGTGCAGCAACTCTTGAACTTTTACCAGTTTTTGGGTGAAGTCCAACAAGATGCTGAGCGCTCTCAGTTGAAATCCTCACCACCGGGGAAGTCACCCAACACTTTGACAAATTCAGTCATGCTTTTGTCCAATAGTAAGATGAAAACCATTTTTTCCCACATGTTGTTACAATACGTATTCAGTTCTTTAATTAAATAGAATCACGGGATCACAGCACGGTGGGGATTGGAAGGGACCTCTGGAGATCATCTAGTCCAGCCCCTCTGCCAGAGCAGGCTCACCCAGAGCAGGTGGCACAGGAACGCGTCCAGGGGGTTTTTGAATGTCTCCAGAGACAGACGCTCCACCACCTCTCTGGGCAGCCTGTTCCAGTGCTCTGCCACCCTCACAGGAAAGACGTTCCTCCTCATGTTGAGATGGAACTTCCTGTGCTCGAGTTTGTGCCCGTTACCTCTTGTCCTGTCACTGGGCACCGCTGAAAAGAGCCTGGCCCCATGCTCCTGACACCCACCCTTTAAGTGTTTATAAGCATTGCTAAGGTCCCCCCTCAGTCACCTTTTTTCCAGACTAGAAAGACCCAAGTCCCTCAGCCTTTCCTCCTAAGAGAGATGTTCCAGTCCCCTCATCATCTTGGTAGCCCTTTGCTGTACCCTCTCCCGCAGTTCCCTGTCCTCTTTGAACTGGGGAGCCCAGAACTTGTACTCAAGGTTTTGGCTTCTGTGATGGTGGATCTACCTTAGAGAAGCCGGGTCTGTTGGGAGCTGATGGCATTCACCTGACTTCATGGTGCAGGGAAAAAGAGGGGAGAATGCGGGAGCCAGAAAGGAAAGGGAAACGCCTGCGCAGCGGCCCTCTGCCGAGAGCGGCAGCGTTCTCCTCTCAGTGATTGTCTCCCCAGCGCAGCAGCCGGTGAAGAGCACGGTGGCTACAAAGATGGTTGTGGCACTGCTTTCCCTTCACACTCGTCACCACCCTGGTGGCAATTTCACATGGGCCGAGAAACTCCCCGGCAGCTCCGGCTGGGCAGGGACCAAGCGAGAGGCACCGCTCATGTGCCTCCGTGCCTTGACCGGGGTGCGGCTGGAGAATATGCCCGACCCAGATGCTCCCCAGGGAGTTGATACCACAGAACTGAACACGCTGGACACAGAGAAGCCCGTGCTCTATCGGCAGTGGGACTTGCCCACCGGGAAACGTCTGCCCGCTCCCCCACCATCACCCTCGGGAAAGCAGCGTCCTCTGGCAGCGGCACAGCAGGAGCAGAGATCCTGCCGCGGACAGGCCCCACCCCACCACCAGCACACACACCACCACCCACCCCACCCGTGGGTGTCAGGTGGGCCCACCAAGAGCACACCCGCCACCCCAAGCTCAGAGGCAGCACCAAGGGAGCCGATTCACCTCACGGGCTGGGATCTCAAGGAGCAAAGCACCTGCGGGTCACGTCACCTGATAGTAGGTTTGGTAAGGGTCTGGGGGGGCTTGTGTCGGCTTTGGAAAGGGAACTCCCGGGAGCCCCGGCCTGCCGGGTGGGTCTGGACTGTGTGGGGTCGGGGCTGGGGCTGCCCGGGGCAGCGGTGGGTCGCTGAGGCGGGGGGTGGCCCCAGGGCGGGGCTGGTTGCCCTGTGATGCGCTCTGGTGCCTGGGACACCACAGGGGACGCGTCACAATGGGGCCGGCTATAAAGGGCGCCATCGGGCAGCGCTGCCCCAGTTCGGCACGGGACAATGGTGAGTGGGCTGGCGGGGGGAGGCTGGGCTGGACCAGGGCCGGGGCACAAACGCTGGCCCCTGGGGGGTGGCTTCTCACATGGCATAGAGGGCCCAGCCGCTGGCGGGAGCGCCTTGGGCCAGGCCCGGTGCCGCTGGCGGCGGGGCTGGGCGCAGGCCTTGCTGCCTCCCCGCTGCCTCGGCCCCCCTCCTGCCTGCCCCCAGCTCCCCGCGGCTGCCGTCCCCGCTACCGCCAGCTCCCGCCCGCCCTCCCAGCCCCACTGAACCCCTTCTCTCCCTCCTCCTGCAGGCCATGGCTGCTGCCAGTTTGCTACTGTCCCTCCTTGCTGTGCAAAGCGTCTTCCAGCCCCCACTGCCGGTGGGCGACGAGCTGGACGAGGCCACGCAAGACCGCATGCGTTGGCGTGCTGGCTTTCTGGACGATCAGATGAGGCGGCTGCTGCAGGATCTGGAGGAAATGCACCTGGAGCCGTGGAGCCAGAAGGACCGCGACGTTTCCTGGGGGGCTCTTGCTGGTGTCCTGGTGCTGCTCCTCGGGCTCGGCTGGTGGCTCAGGAAAAGGAGCCGTCGGCCAGCCAGCAGCAGCAAGGAGAGCGGTTCCGGAAAGAAGGCGGAGGAGCGGGAGCAAGAATCAAAACCCAGTCTTGCACTGCACGCGCGCCTGATTTCCGTCGAGCGCCTCCTTGAACTGTCGGAGTCATTCATGAAGGTGGAGGCCCTGGTAGATGATCTCCTCCGCATCTGCCACAAGCGTTCCAGGGGTACTGGGATGCCACGCGTGAAGGCAGTCGTCGGGGTGGAGAGCGCTTTAGGAGGTTGGGGTCCCCAGGAGGATGATGCCACCTACCGCCTGCTGGTGCCCCTGAAGCCTCCTCACGGGCACGCCTTCCATCTGGAGCTGGGCACCATGGAGGGGATGCCGGCCAAGCACTCCTGCATCCGCGTGGAGCCGGAGTGCAGCTGCAAGAGGGAGCGGCTGGAGAAGGACACGCTGTGCTTCCTCCACTGCCACCAGGAGCAGCTGCAGAAAAATCGGGGTGCCAGCCTCCTCGACGCCTTCTGCACCGGCCCCTACCTGGACGTAGAGAAAACGGCCCGCTGGTTCCAGGACATGGTAAAAGACGCCTGGGTGGCTTTGCCTCAGTCGAGACACTGCCATCTGAAGGTGCTGCCCTCCAAGCGCTCCTGCAAGCTCCGGCTGACGGATGCTTCTGGCAGTACTGTCTTCATTCACATCATGCTTGGGGTGCAGCAAGGTGACTCGTACGCCATCCTGAGCATCCACTAGGAAGAGACTGCTGCAAGGAGCCTTGCGACAGAGACTGCCTCTACCACCTGGACAGTGACTGCCCTCCCTCTTCCTGGGAGTCCGTTCCCTGTGGGAACTTCACCCTGTACAAAGTTGTCAATAAATCACTTGTTTGTTTGAACTAACGCTGTGTCCGTGAGTGGCCATGCATCGCTTTGTTGGGGAAGGCGGGCACAAGCTGCTGGCTGCGCAGCTGCCGCAGAGTCAGGGGGTGTTTTGCAGAAGAGCCGCTGCAGTGGGCTCTGGTTTCCTGAGTCCCTGGGCTTTGGCTTGCCAGGTGTTGGGGGTTAATCCCAGTAGGCAGCTTGGCATCACGCAGCTGCTCAATCCCTTGCCCCAGGGGGACAGTGGTGGAGAGAATCTGAAGGGTAAAAGTGGGAAAACGTGTGGGCTGAGCTCAGACCGTTTAGTAGGTAAAGCAAGAGCTACACGCCTAAGCAAAGCAGAAGAAAGAACCCCTTCACTACCCTCCTGCTCTGCCAACCAGACGTGCCTTCTTGGGAAGCATTCTGCCTCAGGCAGGACGGAGGGAGTTGATTGGGGAACAGACTCGGAAATAGAGCTTTTCCCTATACTAGTAGAAAGGGAAAGAAAGAAGGTTAATGTAGCGATTGTTTGTACAAAGTTAAATGCATACCTTCACAAGGAAATCCCAGGAAAACAAACTGGCTTAAGAGCTAGTGAGATACTGAAGTGGTTGTGCAGCAACTCTTGAACTTTTACCAGTTTTTGGGTGAAGTCCAACAAGATGCTGAGCGCTCTCAGTTGAAATCCTCACCACCGGGGAAGTCACCCAACACTTTGACAAATTCAGTCATGCTTTTGTCCAATAGTAAGATGAAAACCATTTTTTCCCACATGTTGTTACAATACGTATTCAGTTCTTTAATTAAATAGAATCACGGGATCACAGCACGGTGGGGGTTGGAAGGGACCTCTGGAGATCATCTAGTCCAGCCCCCCTGCCAGAGCAGGCTCACCCAGAGCAGGTGGCACAGGAACGCGTCCAGGGGGTTTTTGAATGTCTCCAGAGACAGACGCTCCACCACCTCTCTGGGCAGCCTGTTCCAGTGCTCTGCCACCCTCACAGGAAAGACGTTCCTCCTCATGTTGAGATGGAACTTCCTGTGCTCGAGTTTGTGCCCGTTACCTCTTGTCCTGTCACTGGGCACCGCTGAAAAGAGCCTGGCCCCATGCTCCTGACACCCACCCTTTAAGTGTTTATAAGCATTGCTAAGGTCCCCCCTCAGTCACCTTTTTTCCAGACTAGAAAGACCCAAGTCCCTCAGCCTTTCCTCCTAAGAGAGATGTTCCAGTCCCCTCATCATCTTGGTAGCCCTTTGCTGTACCCTCTCCCGCAGTTCCCTGTCCTCTTTGAACTGGGGAGCCCAGAACTTGTACTCAAGGTTTTGGCTTCTGTGATGGTGGATCTACCTTAGAGAAGCCGGGTCTGTTGGGAGCTGATGGCATTCACCTGACTTCATGGTGCAGGGAAAAAGAGGGGAGAATGCGGGAGCCAGAAAGGAAAGGGAAACGCCTGCGCAGCGGCCCTCTGCCGAGAGCGGCAGCGTTCTCCTCTCAGTGATTGTCTCCCCAGCGCAGCAGCCGGTGAAGAGCACGGTGGCTACAAAGATGGTTGTGGCACTGCTTTCCCTTCACACTCGTCACCACCCTGGTGGCAATTTCACATGGGCCGAGAAACTCCCCGGCAGCTCCGGCTGGGCAGGGACCAAGCGAGAGGCACCGCTCATGTGCCTCCGTGCCTTGACCGGGGTGCGGCTGGAGAATATGCCCGACCCAGATGCTCCCCAGGGAGTTGATACCACAGAACTGAACACGCTGGACACAGAGAAGCCCGTGCTCTATCGGCAGTGGGACTTGCCCACCGGGAAACGTCTGCCCGCTCCCCCACCATCACCCTCGGGAAAGCAGCGTCCTCTGGCAGCGGCACAGCAGGAGCAGAGATCCTGCCGCGGACAGGCCCCACCCCACCACCAGCACACACACCACCACCCACCCCACCCGTGGGTGTCAGGTGGGCCCACCAAGAGCACACCCGCCACCCCAAGCTCAGAGGCAGCACCAAGGGAGCCGATTCACCTCACGGGCTGGGATCTCAAGGAGCAAAGCACCTGCGGGTCACGTCACCTGATAGTAGGTTTGGTAAGGGTCTGGGGGGGCTTGTGTCGGCTTTGGAAAGGGAACTCCCGGGAGCCCCGGCCTGCCGGGTGGGTCTGGACTGTGTGGGGTCGGGGCTGGGGCTGCCCGGGGCAGCGGTGGGTCGCTGAGGCGGGGGGTGGCCCCAGGGCGGGGCTGGTTGCCCTGTGATGCGCTCTGGTGCCTGGGACACCACAGGGGACGCGTCACAATGGGGCCGGCTATAAAGGGCGCCATCGGGCAGCGCTGCCCCAGTTCGGCACGGGACAATGGTGAGTGGGCTGGCGGGGGGAGGCTGGGCTGGACCAGGGCCGGGGCACAAACGCTGGCCCCTGGGGGGTGGCTTCTCACATGGCATAGAGGGCCCAGCCGCTGGCGGGAGCGCCTTGGGCCAGGCCCGGTGCCGCTGGCGGCGGGGCTGGGCGCAGGCCTTGCTGCCTCCCCGCTGCCTCGGCCCCCCTCCTGCCTGCCCCCAGCTCCCCGCGGCTGCCGTCCCCGCTACCGCCAGCTCCCGCCCGCCCTCCCAGCCCCACTGAACCCCTTCTCTCCCTCCTCCTGCAGGCCATGGCTGCTGCCAGTTTGCTACTGTCCCTCCTTGCTGTGCAAAGCGTCTTCCAGCCCCCACTGCCGGTGGGCGACGAGCTGGACGAGGCCACGCAAGACCGCATGCGTTGGCGTGCTGGCTTTCTGGACGATCAGATGAGGCGGCTGCTGCAGGATCTGGAGGAAATGCACCTGGAGCCGTGGAGCCAGAAGGACCGCGACGTTTCCTGGGGGGCTCTTGCTGGTGTCCTGGTGCTGCTCCTCGGGCTCGGCTGGTGGCTCAGGAAAAGGAGCCGTCGGCCAGCCAGCAGCAGCAAGGAGAGTGGTTCCGGAAAGAAGGCGGAGGAGCGGGAGCAAGAATCAAAACCCAGTCTTGCACTGCACGCGCGCCTGATTTCCGTCGAGCGCCTCCTTGAACTGTCGGAGTCATTCATGAAGGTGGAGGCCCTGGTAGATGATCTCCTCCGCATCTGCCACAAGCGTTCCAGGGGTACTGGGATGCCACGCGTGAAGGCAGTCGTCGGGGTGGAGAGCGCTTTAGGAGGTTGGGGTCCCCAGGAGGATGATGCCACCTACCGCCTGCTGGTGCCCCTGAAGCCTCCTCACGGGCACGCCTTCCATCTGGAGCTGGGCACCATGGAGGGGATGCCGGCCAAGCACTCCTGCATCCGCGTGGAGCCGGAGTGCAGCTGCAAGAGGGAGCGGCTGGAGAAGGACACGCTGTGCTTCCTCCACTGCCACCAGGAGCAGCTGCAGAAAAATCGGGGTGCCAGCCTCCTCGACGCCTTCTGCACCGGCCCCTACCTGGACGTAGAGAAAACGGCCCGCTGGTTCCAGGACATGGTAAAAGACGCCTGGGTGGCTTTGCCTCAGTCGAGACACTGCCATCTGAAGGTGCTGCCCTCCAAGCGCTCCTGCAAGCTCCGGCTGACGGATGCTTCTGGCAGTACTGTCTTCATTCACATCATGCTTGGGGTGCAGCAAGGTGACTCGTACGCCATCCTGAGCATCCACTAGGAAGAGACTGCTGCAAGGAGCCTTGCGACAGAGACTGCCTCTACCACCTGGACAGTGACTGCCCTCCCTCTTCCTGGGAGTCCGTTCCCTGTGGGAACTTCACCCTGTACAAAGTTGTCAATAAATCACTTGTTTGTTTGAACTAACGCTGTGTCCGTGAGTGGCCATGCATCGCTTTGTTGGGGAAGGCGGGCACAAGCTGCTGGCTGCGCAGCTGCCGCAGAGTCAGGGGGTGTTTTGCAGAAGAGCCGCTGCAGTGGGCTCTGGTTTCCTGAGTCCCTGGGCTTTGGCTTGCCAGGTGTTGGGGGTTAATCCCAGTAGGCAGCTTGGCATCACGCAGCTGCTCAATCCCTTGCCCCAGGGGGACAGTGGTGGAGAGAATCTGAAGGGTAAAAGTGGGAAAACGTGTGGGCTGAGCTCAGACCGTTTAGTAGGTAAAGCAAGAGCTACACGCCTAAGCAAAGCAGAAGAAAGAACCCCTTCACTACCCTCCTGCTCTGCCAACCAGACGTGCCTTCTTGGGAAGCATTCTGCCTCAGGCAGGACGGAGGGAGTTGATTGGGGAACAGACTCGGAAATAGAGCTTTTCCCTATACTAGTAGAAAGGGAAAGAAAGAAGGTTAATGTAGCGATTGTTTGTACAAAGTTAAATGCATACCTTCACAAGGAAATCCCAGGAAAACAAACTGGCTTAAGAGCTAGTGAGATACTGAAGTGGTTGTGCAGCAACTCTTGAACTTTTACCAGTTTTTGGGTGAAGTCCAACAAGATGCTGAGCGCTCTCAGTTGAAATCCTCACCACCGGGGAAGTCACCCAACACTTTGACAAATTCAGTCATGCTTTTGTCCAATAGTAAGATGAAAACCATTTTTTCCCACATGTTGTTACAATACGTATTCAGTTCTTTAATTAAATAGAATCACGGGATCACAGCACGGTGGGGATTGGAAGGGACCTCTGGAGATCATCTAGTCCAGCCCCTCTGCCAGAGCAGGCTCACCCAGAGCAGGTGGCACAGGAACGCGTCCAGGGGGTTTTTGAATGTCTCCAGAGACAGACGCTCCACCACCTCTCTGGGCAGCCTGTTCCAGTGCTCTGCCACCCTCACAGGAAAGACGTTCCTCCTCATGTTGAGATGGAACTTCCTGTGCTCGAGTTTGTGCCCGTTACCTCTTGTCCTGTCACTGGGCACCGCTGAAAAGAGCCTGGCCCCATGCTCCTGACACCCACCCTTTAAGTGTTTATAAGCATTGCTAAGGTCCCCCCTCAGTCACCTTTTTTCCAGACTAGAAAGACCCAAGTCCCTCAGCCTTTCCTCCTAAGAGAGATGTTCCAGTCCCCTCATCATCTTGGTAGCCCTTTGCTGTACCCTCTCCCGCAGTTCCCTGTCCTCTTTGAACTGGGGAGCCCAGAACTTGTACTCAAGGTTTTGGCTTCTGTGATGGTGGATCTACCTTAGAGAAGCCGGGTCTGTTGGGAGCTGATGGCATTCACCTGACTTCATGGTGCAG
Source organism: Rissa tridactyla (assembly GCF_028500815.1). Classification (NCBI taxonomy): domain Eukaryota; kingdom Metazoa; phylum Chordata; class Aves; order Charadriiformes; family Laridae; genus Rissa; species Rissa tridactyla. Next base: position 18,263,707 of record NC_071497.1, read on the forward strand.
GGAAAAAGAGGGGAGAATGCGGGAGCCAGAAAGGAAAGGGAAACGCCTGCGCAGCGGCCCTCTGCCGAGAGCGGCAGCGTTCTCCTCTCAGTGATTGTCTCCCCAGCGCAGCAGCCGGTGAAGAGCACGGTGGCTACAAAGATGGTTGTGGCACTGCTTTCCCTTCACACTCGTCACCACCCTGGTGGCAATTTCACATGGGCCGAGAAACTCCCCGGCAGCTCCGGCTGGGCAGGGACCAAGCGAGAGGCACCGCTCATGTGCCTCCGTGCCTTGACCGGGGTGCGGCTGGAGAATATGCCCGACCCAGATGCTCCCCAGGGAGTTGATACCACAGAACTGAACACGCTGGACACAGAGAAGCCCGTGCTCTATCGGCAGTGGGACTTGCCCACCGGGAAACGTCTGCCCGCTCCCCCACCATCACCCTCGGGAAAGCAGCGTCCTCTGGCAGCGGCACAGCAGGAGCAGAGATCCTGCCGCGGACAGGCCCCACCCCACCACCAGCACACACACCACCACCCACCCCACCCGTGGGTGTCAGGTGGGCCCACCAAGAGCACACCCGCCACCCCAAGCTCAGAGGCAGCACCAAGGGAGCCGATTCACCTCACGGGCTGGGATCTCAAGGAGCAAAGCACCTGCGGGTCACGTCACCTGATAGTAGGTTTGGTAAGGGTCTGGGGGGGCTTGTGTCGGCTTTGGAAAGGGAACTCCCGGGAGCCCCGGCCTGCCGGGTGGGTCTGGACTGTGTGGGGTCGGGGCTGGGGCTGCCCGGGGCAGCGGTGGGTCGCTGAGGCGGGGGGTGGCCCCAGGGCGGGGCTGGTTGCCCTGTGATGCGCTCTGGTGCCTGGGACACCACAGGGGACGCGTCACAATGGGGCCGGCTATAAAGGGCGCCATCGGGCAGCGCTGCCCCAGTTCGGCACGGGACAATGGTGAGTGGGCTGGCGGGGGGAGGCTGGGCTGGACCAGGGCCGGGGCACAAACGCTGGCCCCTGGGGGGTGGCTTCTCACATGGCATAGAGGGCCCAGCCGCTGGCGGGAGCGCCTTGGGCCAGGCCCGGTGCCGCTGGCGGCGGGGCTGGGCGCAGGCCTTGCTGCCTCCCCGCTGCCTCGGCCCCCCTCCTGCCTGCCCCCAGCTCCCCGCGGCTGCCGTCCCCGCTACCGCCAGCTCCCGCCCGCCCTCCCAGCCCCACTGAACCCCTTCTCTCCCTCCTCCTGCAGGCCATGGCTGCTGCCAGTTTGCTACTGTCCCTCCTTGCTGTGCAAAGCGTCTTCCAGCCCCCACTGCCGGTGGGCGACGAGCTGGACGAGGCCACGCAAGACCGCATGCGTTGGCGTGCTGGCTTTCTGGACGATCAGATGAGGCGGCTGCTGCAGGATCTGGAGGAAATGCACCTGGAGCCGTGGAGCCAGAAGGACCGCGACGTTTCCTGGGGGGCTCTTGCTGGTGTCCTGGTGCTGCTCCTCGGGCTCGGCTGGTGGCTCAGGAAAAGGAGCCGTCGGCCAGCCAGCAGCAGCAAGGAGTGCGGTTCCGGAAAGAAGGCGGAGGAGCGGGAGCAAGAATCAAAACCCAGTCTTGCACTGCACGCGCGCCTGATTTCCGTCGAGCGCCTCCTTGAACTGTCGGAGTCATTCATGAAGGTGGAGGCCCTGGTAGATGATCTCCTCCGCATCTGCCACAAGCGTTCCAGGGGTACTGGGATGCCACGCGTGAAGGCAGTCGTCGGGGTGGAGAGCGCTTTAGGAGGTTGGGGTCCCCAGGAGGATGATGCCACCTACCGCCTGCTGGTGCCCCTGAAGCCTCCTCACGGGCACGCCTTCCATCTGGAGCTGGGCACCATGGAGGGGATGCCGGCCAAGCACTCCTGCATCCGCGTGGAGCCGGAGTGCAGCTGCAAGAGGGAGCGGCTGGAGAAGGACACGCTGTGCTTCCTCCACTGCCACCAGGAGCAGCTGCAGAAAAATCGGGGTGCCAGCCTCCTCGACGCCTTCTGCACCGGCCCCTACCTGGACGTAGAGAAAACGGCCCGCTGGTTCCAGGACATGGTAAAAGACGCCTGGGTGGCTTTGCCTCAGTCGAGACACTGCCATCTGAAGGTGCTGCCCTCCAAGCGCTCCTGCAAGCTCCGGCTGACGGATGCTTCTGGCAGTACTGTCTTCATTCACATCATGCTTGGGGTGCAGCAAGGTGACTCGTACGCCATCCTGAGCATCCACTAGGAAGAGACTGCTGCAAGGAGCCTTGCGACAGAGACTGCCTCTACCACCTGGACAGTGACTGCCCTCCCTCTTCCTGGGAGTCCGTTCCCTGTGGGAACTTCACCCTGTACAAAGTTGTCAATAAATCACTTGTTTGTTTGAACTAACGCTGTGTCCGTGAGTGGCCATGCATCGCTTTGTTGGGGAAGGCGGGCACAAGCTGCTGGCTGCGCAGCTGCCGCAGAGTCAGGGGGTGTTTTGCAGAAGAGCCGCTGCAGTGGGCTCTGGTTTCCTGAGTCCCTGGGCTTTGGCTTGCCAGGTGTTGGGGGTTAATCCCAGTAGGCAGCTTGGCATCACGCAGCTGCTCAATCCCTTGCCCCAGGGGGACAGTGGTGGAGAGAATCTGAAGGGTAAAAGTGGGAAAACGTGTGGGCTGAGCTCAGACCGTTTAGTAGGTAAAGCAAGAGCTACACGCCTAAGCAAAGCAGAAGAAAGAACCCCTTCACTACCCTCCTGCTCTGCCAACCAGACGTGCCTTCTTGGGAAGCATTCTGCCTCAGGCAGGACGGAGGGAGTTGATTGGGGAACAGACTCGGAAATAGAGCTTTTCCCTATACTAGTAGAAAGGGAAAGAAAGAAGGTTAATGTAGCGATTGTTTGTACAAAGTTAAATGCATACCTTCACAAGGAAATCCCAGGAAAACAAACTGGCTTAAGAGCTAGTGAGATACTGAAGTGGTTGTGCAGCAACTCTTGAACTTTTACCAGTTTTTGGGTGAAGTCCAACAAGATGCTGAGCGCTCTCAGTTGAAATCCTCACCACCGGGGAAGTCACCCAACACTTTGACAAATTCAGTCATGCTTTTGTCCAATAGTAAGATGAAAACCATTTTTTCCCACATGTTGTTACAATACGTATTCAGTTCTTTAATTAAATAGAATCACGGGATCACAGCACGGTGGGGGTTGGAAGGGACCTCTGGAGATCATCTAGTCCAGCCCCCCTGCCAGAGCAGGCTCACCCAGAGCAGGTGGCACAGGAACGCGTCCAGGGGGTTTTTGAATGTCTCCAGAGACAGACGCTCCACCACCTCTCTGGGCAGCCTGTTCCAGTGCTCTGCCACCCTCACAGGAAAGACGTTCCTCCTCATGTTGAGATGGAACTTCCTGTGCTCGAGTTTGTGCCCGTTACCTCTTGTCCTGTCACTGGGCACCGCTGAAAAGAGCCTGGCCCCATGCTCCTGACACCCACCCTTTAAGTGTTTATAAGCATTGCTAAGGTCCCCCCTCAGTCACCTTTTTTCCAGACTAGAAAGACCCAAGTCCCTCAGCCTTTCCTCCTAAGAGAGATGTTCCAGTCCCCTCATCATCTTGGTAGCCCTTTGCTGTACCCTCTCCCGCAGTTCCCTGTCCTCTTTGAACTGGGGAGCCCAGAACTTGTACTCAAGGTTTTGGCTTCTGTGATGGTGGATCTACCTTAGAGAAGCCGGGTCTGTTGGGAGCTGATGGCATTCACCTGACTTCATGGTGCAGGGAAAAAGAGGGGAGAATGCGGGAGCCAGAAAGGAAAGGGAAACGCCTGCGCAGCGGCCCTCTGCCGAGAGCGGCAGCGTTCTCCTCTCAGTGATTGTCTCCCCAGCGCAGCAGCCGGTGAAGAGCACGGTGGCTACAAAGATGGTTGTGGCACTGCTTTCCCTTCACACTCGTCACCACCCTGGTGGCAATTTCACATGGGCCGAGAAACTCCCCGGCAGCTCCGGCTGGGCAGGGACCAAGCGAGAGGCACCGCTCATGTGCCTCCGTGCCTTGACCGGGGTGCGGCTGGAGAATATGCCCGACCCAGATGCTCCCCAGGGAGTTGATACCACAGAACTGAACACGCTGGACACAGAGAAGCCCGTGCTCTATCGGCAGTGGGACTTGCCCACCGGGAAACGTCTGCCCGCTCCCCCACCATCACCCTCGGGAAAGCAGCGTCCTCTGGCAGCGGCACAGCAGGAGCAGAGATCCTGCCGCGGACAGGCCCCACCCCACCACCAGCACACACACCACCACCCACCCCACCCGTGGGTGTCAGGTGGGCCCACCAAGAGCACACCCGCCACCCCAAGCTCAGAGGCAGCACCAAGGGAGCCGATTCACCTCACGGGCTGGGATCTCAAGGAGCAAAGCACCTGCGGGTCACGTCACCTGATAGTAGGTTTGGTAAGGGTCTGGGGGGGCTTGTGTCGGCTTTGGAAAGGGAACTCCCGGGAGCCCCGGCCTGCCGGGTGGGTCTGGACTGTGTGGGGTCGGGGCTGGGGCTGCCCGGGGCAGCGGTGGGTCGCTGAGGCGGGGGGTGGCCCCAGGGTGGGGCTGGTTGCCCTGTGATGCGCTCTGGTGCCTGGGACACCACAGGGGACGCGTCACAATGGGGCCGGCTATAAAGGGCGCCATCGGGCAGCGCTGCCCCAGTTCGGCACGGGACAATGGTGAGTGGGCTGGCGGGGGGAGGCTGGGCTGGACCAGGGCCGGGGCACAAACGCTGGCCCCTGGGGGGTGGCTTCTCACATGGCATAGAGGGCCCAGCCGCTGGCGGGAGCGCCTTGGGCCAGGCCCGGTGCCGCTGGCGGCGGGGCTGGGCGCAGGCCTTGCTGCCTCCCCGCTGCCTCGGCCCCCCTCCTGCCTGCCCCCAGCTCCCCGCGGCTGCCGTCCCCGCTACCGCCAGCTCCCGCCCGCCCTCCCAGCCCCACTGAACCCCTTCTCTCCCTCCTCCTGCAGGCCATGGCTGCTGCCAGTTTGCTACTGTCCCTCCTTGCTGTGCAAAGCGTCTTCCAGCCCCCACTGCTGGTGGGCGATGAGCTGGACGAGGCCACGCAAGACCGCATGCGTTGGCGTGCTGGCTTTCTGGACAAGCAGATGAGGCGGCTGCTGCAGGATCTGGAGGAAACGCACCTGGAGCTGTGGAGCCAGAAGGACCGCGACGTTTCCTGGGGGGCTCTTGCTGGTGTCCTGGTGCTGCTCCTCGGGCTCGGCTGGTGGCTCAGGAAAAGGAGCCGTCGGCCAGCCAGCAGCAGCAAGGAGAGCGGTTCCGGAAAGAAGGCGGAGGAGCGGGAGCAAGAATCAAAACCCAGTCTTGCACTGCACGCGCGCCTGATTTCCGTCGAGCGCCTCCTTGAACTGTCGGAGTCATTCATGAAGGTGGAGGCCCTGGTAGATGATCTCCTCCGCATCTGCCACAAGCGTTCCAGGGGTACTGGGATGCCACGCGTGAAGGCAGTCGTCGGGGTGGAGAGCGCTTTAGGAGGTTGGGGTCCCCAGGAGGATGATGCCACCTACCGCCTGCTGGTGCCCCTGAAGCCTCCTCACGGGCACGCCTTCCATCTGGAGCTGGGCACCATGGAGGGGATGCTGGCCAAGCACTCCTGCATCCGCGTGGAGCCGGAGTGCAGCTGCAAGAGGGAGCGGCTGGAGAAGGACACGCTGTGCTTCCTCCACTGCCACCAGGAGCAGCTGCAGAAAAATCGGGGTGCCAGCCTCCTCGACGCCTTCTGCACCGGCCCCTACCTGGACGTAGAGAAAATGGCCCGCTGGTTCCAGGACATGGTAAAAGACGCCTGGGTGGCTTTGCCTCAGTCGAGACACTGCCATCTGAAGGTGCTGCCCTCCAAGCGCTCCTGCAAGCTCCGGCTGACGGATGCTTCTGGCAGTACTGTCTTCATTCACATCATGCTTGGGGTGCAGCAAGGTGACTCGTACGCCATCCTGAGCATCCACTAGGAAGAGACTGCTGCAAGGAGCCTTGCGACAGAGACTGCCTCTACCACCTGGACAGTGACTGCCCTCCCTCTTCCTGGGAGTCCGTTCCCTGTGGGAACTTCACCCTGTACAAAGTTGTCAATAAATCACTTGTTTGTTTGAACTAACGCTGTGTCCGTGAGTGGCCATGCATCGCTTTGTTGGGGAAGGCGGGCACAAGCTGCTGGCTGCGCAGCTGCCGCAGAGTCAGGGGGTGTTTTGCAGAAGAGCCGCTGCAGTGGGCTCTGGTTTCCTGAGTCCCTGGGCTTTGGCTTGCCAGGTGTTGGGGGTTAATCCCAGTAGGCAGCTTGGCATCACGCAGCTGCTCAATCCCTTGCCCCAGGGGGACAGTGGTGGAGAGAATCTGAAGGGTAAAAGTGGGAAAACGTGTGGGCTGAGCTCAGACCGTTTAGTAGGTAAAGCAAGAGCTACACGCCTAAGCAAAGCAGAAGAAAGAACCCCTTCACTACCCTCCTGCTCTGCCAACCAGACGTGCCTTCTTGGGAAGCATTCTGCCTCAGGCAGGACGGAGGGAGTTGATTGGGGAACAGACTCGGAAATAGAGCTTTTCCCTATACTAGTAGAAAGGGAAAGAAAGAAGGTTAATGTAGCGATTGTTTGTACAAAGTTAAATGCATACCTTCACAAGGAAATCCCAGGAAAACAAACTGGCTTAAGAGCTAGTGAGATACTGAAGTGGTTGTGCAGCAACTCTTGAACTTTTACCAGTTTTTGGGTGAAGTCCAACAAGATGCTGAGCGCTCTCAGTTGAAATCCTCGCCACCGGGGAAGTCACCCAACACTTTGACAAATTCAGTCATGCTTTTGTCCAATAGTAAGATGAAAACCATTTTTTCCCACATGTTGTTACAATACGTATTCAGTTCTTTAATTAAATAGAATCACGGGATCACAGCACGGTGGGGATTGGAAGGGACCTCTGGAGATCATCTAGTCCAGCCCCTCTGCCAGAGCAGGCTCACCCAGAGCAGGTGGCACAGGAACGCGTCCAGGGGGTTTTTGAATGTCTCCAGAGACAGACGCTCCACCACCTCTCTGGGCAGCCTGTTCCAGTGCTCTGCCACCCTCACAGGAAAGACGTTCCTCCTCATGTTGAGATGGAACTTCCTGTGCTCGAGTTTGTGCCCGTTACCTCTTGTCCTGTCACTGGGCACCGCTGAAAAGAGCCTGGCCCCATGCTCCTGACACCCACCCTTTAAGTGTTTATAAGCATTGCTAAGGTCCCCCCTCAGTCACCTTTTTTCCAGACTAGAAAGACCCAAGTCCCTCAGCCTTTCCTCCTAAGAGAGATGTTCCAGTCCCCTCATCATCTTGGTAGCCCTTTGCTGTACCCTCTCCCGCAGTTCCCTGTCCTCTTTGAACTGGGGAGCCCAGAACTTGTACTCAAGGTTTTGGCTTCTGTGATGGTGGATCTACCTTAGAGAAGCCGGGTCTGTTGGGAGCTGATGGCATTCACCTGACTTCATGGTGCAGGGAAAAAGAGGGGAGAATGCGGGAGCCAGAAAGGAAAGGGAAACGCCTGCGCAGCGGCCCTCTGCCGAGAGCGGCAGCGTTCTCCTCTCAGTGATTGTCTCCCCAGCGCAGCAGCCGGTGAAGAGCACGGTGGCTACAAAGATGGTTGTGGCACTGCTTTCCCTTCACACTCGTCACCACCCTGGTGGCAATTTCACATGGGCCGAGAAACTCCCCGGCAGCTCCGGCTGGGCAGGGACCAAGCGAGAGGCACCGCTCATGTGCCTCCGTGCCTTGACCGGGGTGCGGCTGGAGAATATGCCCGACCCAGATGCTCCCCAGGGAGTTGATACCACAGAACTGAACACGCTGGACACAGAGAAGCCCGTGCTCTATCGGCAGTGGGACTTGCCCACCGGGAAACGTCTGCCCGCTCCCCCACCATCACCCTCGGGAAAGCAGCGTCCTCTGGCAGCGGCACAGCAGGAGCAGAGATCCTGCCGCGGACAGGCCCCACCCCACCACCAGCACACACACCACCACCCACCCCACCCGTGGGTGTCAGGTGGGCCCACCAAGAGCACACCCGCCACCCCAAGCTCAGAGGCAGCACCAAGGGAGCCGATTCACCTCACGGGCTGGGATCTCAAGGAGCAAAGCACCTGCGGGTCACGTCACCTGATAGTAGGTTTGGTAAGGGTCTGGGGGGGCTTGTGTCGGCTTTGGAAAGGGAACTCCCGGGAGCCCCGGCCTGCCGGGTGGGTCTGGACTGTGTGGGGTCGGGGCTGGGGCTGCCCGGGGCAGCGGTGGGTCGCTGAGGCGGGGGGTGGCCCCAGGGCGGGGCTGGTTGCCCTGTGATGCGCTCTGGTGCCTGGGACACCACAGGGGACGCGTCACAATGGGGCCGGCTATAAAGGGCGCCATCGGGCAGCGCTGCCCCAGTTCGGCACGGGACAATGGTGAGTGGGCTGGCGGGGGGAGGCTGGGCTGGACCAGGGCCGGGGCACAAACGCTGGCCCCTGGGGGGTGGCTTCTCACATGGCATAGAGGGCCCAGCCGCTGGCGGGAGCGCCTTGGGCCAGGCCCGGTGCCGCTGGCGGCGGGGCTGGGCGCAGGCCTTGCTGCCTCCCCGCTGCCTCGGCCCCCCTCCTGCCTGCCCCCAGCTCCCCGCGGCTGCCGTCCCCGCTACCGCCAGCTCCCGCCCGCCCTCCCAGCCCCACTGAACCCCTTCTCTCCCTCCTCCTGCAGGCCATGGCTGCTGCCAGTTTGCTACTGTCCCTCCTTGCTGTGCAAAGCGTCTTCCAGCCCCCACTGCCGGTGGGCGACGAGCTGGACGAGGCCACGCAAGACCGCATGCGTTGGCGTGCTGACTTTCTGGACAAGCAGATGAGGCGGCTGCTGCAGGATCTGGAGGAAACGCACCTGGAGCTGTGGAGCCAGAAGGACCGCGACGTTTCCTGGGGGGCTCTTGCTGGTGTCCTGGTGCTGCTCCTCGGGCTCGGCTGGTGGCTCAGGAAAAGGAGCCGTCGGCCAGCCAGCAGCAGCAAGGAGAGCGGTTCCGGAAAGAAGGCGGAGGAGCGGGAGCAAGAATCAAAACCCAGTCTTGCACTGCACGCGCGCCTGATTTCCGTCGAGCGCCTCCTTGAACTGTCGGAGTCATTCATGAAGGTGGAGGCCCTGGTAGATGATCTCCTCCGCATCTGCCACAAGCGTTCCAGGGGTACTGGGATGCCACACGTGAAGGCAGTCGTCGGGGTGGAGAGCGCTTTAGGAGGTTGGGGTCCCCAGGAGGATGATGCCACCTACCGCCTGCTGGTGCCCCTGAAGCCTCCTCACGGGCACGCCTTCCATCTGGAGCTGGGCACCATGGAGGGGATGCCGGCCAAGCACTCCTGCATCCGCGTGGAGCCGGAGTGCAGCTGCAAGAGGGAGCGGCTGGAGAAGGACACGCTGTGCTTCCTCCACTGCCACCAGGAGCAGCTGCAGAAAAATCGGGGTGCCAGCCTCCTCGACGCCTTCTGCACCGGCCCCTACCTGGACGTAGAGAAAACGGCCCGCTGGTTCCAGGACATGGTAAAAGACGCCTGGGTGGCTTTGCCTCAGTCGAGACACTGCCATCTGAAGGTGCTGCCCTCCAAGCGCTCCTGCAAGCTCCGGCTGACGGATGCTTCTGGCAGTACTGTCTTCATTCACATCATGCTTGGGGTGCAGCAAGGTGACTCGTACGCCATCCTGAGCATCCACTAGGAAGAGACTGCTGCAAGGAGCCTTGCGACAGAGACTGCCTCTACCACCTGGACAGTGACTGCCCTCCCTCTTCCTGGGAGTCCGTTCCCTGTGGGAACTTCACCCTGTACAAAGTTGTCAATAAATCACTTGTTTGTTTGAACTAACGCTGTGTCCGTGAGTGGCCATGCATCGCTTTGTTGGGGAAGGCGGGCACAAGCTGCTGGCTGCGCAGCTGCCGCAGAGTCAGGGGGTGTTTTGCAGAAGAGCCGCTGCAGTGGGCTCTGGTTTCCTGAGTCCCTGGGCTTTGGCTTGCCAGGTGTTGGGGGTTAATCCCAGTAGGCAGCTTGGCATCACGCAGCTGCTCAATCCCTTGCCCCAGGGGGACAGTGGTGGAGAGAATCTGAAGGGTAAAAGTGGGAAAACGTGTGGGCTGAGCTCAGACCGTTTAGTAGGTAAAGCAAGAGCTACACGCCTAAGCAAAGCAGAAGAAAGAACCCCTTCACTACCCTCCTGCTCTGCCAACCAGACGTGCCTTCTTGGGAAGCATTCTGCCTCAGGCAGGACAGAGGGAGTTGATTGGGGAACAGACTCGGAAATAGAGCTTTTCCCTATACTAGTAGAAAGGGAAAGAAAGAAGGTTAATGTAGCGATTGTTTGTACAAAGTTAAATGCATACCTTCACAAGGAAATCCCAGGAAAACAAACTGGCTTAAGAGCTAGTGAGATACTGAAGTGGTTGTGCAGCAACTCTTGAACTTTTACCAGTTTTTGGGTGAAGTCCAACAAGATGCTGAGCGCTCTCAGTTGAAATCCTCACCACCGGGGAAGTCACCCAACACTTTGACAAATTCAGTCATGCTTTTGTCCAATAGTAAGATGAAAACCATTTTTTCCCACATGTTGTTACAATACGTATTCAGTTCTTTAATTAAATAGAATCACGGGATCACAGCACGGTGGGGATTGGAAGGGACCTCTGGAGATCATCTAGTCCAGCCCCTCTGCCAGAGCAGGCTCACCCAGAGCAGGTGGCACAGGAACGCGTCCAGGGGGTTTTTGAATGTCTCCAGAGACAGACGCTCCACCACCTCTCTGGGCAGCCTGTTCCAGTGCTCTGCCACCCTCACAGGAAAGACGTTCCTCCTCATGTTGAGATGGAACTTCCTGTGCTCGAGTTTGTGCCCGTTACCTCTTGTCCTGTCACTGGGCACCGCTGAAAAGAGCCTGGCCCCATGCTCCTGACACCCACCCTTTAAGTGTTTATAAGCATTGCTAAGGTCCCCCCTCAGTCACCTTTTTTCCAGACTAGAAAGACCCAAGTCCCTCAGCCTTTCCTCCTAAGAGAGATGTTCCAGTCCCCTCATCATCTTGGTAGCCCTTTGCTGTACCCTCTCCCGCAGTTCCCTGTCCTCTTTGAACTGGGGAGCCCAGAACTTGTACTCAAGGTTTTGGCTTCTGTGATGGTGGATCTACCTTAGAGAAGCCGGGTCTGTTGGGAGCTGATGGCATTCACCTGACTTCATGGTGCAGGGAAAAAGAGGGGAGAATGCGGGAGCCAGAAAGGAAAGGGAAACGCCTGCGCAGCGGCCCTCTGCCGAGAGCGGCAGCGTTCTCCTCTCAGTGATTGTCTCCCCAGCGCAGCAGCCGGTGAAGAGCACGGTGGCTACAAAGATGGTTGTGGCACTGCTTTCCCTTCACACTCGTCACCACCCTGGTGGCAATTTCACATGGGCCGAGAAACTCCCCGGCAGCTCCGGCTGGGCAGGGACCAAGCGAGAGGCACCGCTCATGTGCCTCCGTGCCTTGACCGGGGTGCGGCTGGAGAATATGCCCGACCCAGATGCTCCCCAGGGAGTTGATACCACAGAACTGAACACGCTGGACACAGAGAAGCCCGTGCTCTATCGGCAGTGGGACTTGCCCACCGGGAAACGTCTGCCCGCTCCCCCACCATCACCCTCGGGAAAGCAGCGTCCTCTGGCAGCGGCACAGCAGGAGCAGAGATCCTGCCGCGGACAGGCCCCACCCCACCACCAGCACACACACCACCACCCACCCCACCCGTGGGTGTCAGGTGGGCCCACCAAGAGCACACCCGCCACCCCAAGCTCAGAGGCAGCACCAAGGGAGCCGATTCACCTCACGGGCTGGGATCTCAAGGAGCAAAGCACCTGCGGGTCACGTCACCTGATAGTAGGTTTGGTAAGGGTCTGGGGGGGCTTGTGTCGGCTTTGGAAAGGGAACTCCCGGGAGCCCCGGCCTGCCGGGTGGGTCTGGACTGTGTGGGGTCGGGGCTGGGGCTGCCCGGGGCAGCGGTGGGTCGCTGAGGCGGGGGGTGGCCCCAGGGCGGGGCTGGTTGCCCTGTGATGCGCTCTGGTGCCTGGGACACCACAGGGGACGCGTCACAATGGGGCCGGCTATAAAGGGCGCCATCGGGCAGCGCTGCCCCAGTTCGGCACGGGACAATGGTGAGTGGGCTGGCGGGGGGAGGCTGGGCTGGACCAGGGCCGGGGCACAAACGCTGGCCCCTGGGGGGTGGCTTCTCACATGGCATAGAGGGCCCAGCCGCTGGCGGGAGCGCCTTGGGCCAGGCCCGGTGCCGCTGGCGGCGGGGCTGGGCGCAGGCCTTGCTGCCTCCCCGCTGCCTCGGCCCCCCTCCTGCCTGCCCCCAGCTCCCCGCGGCTGCCGTCCCCGCTACCGCCAGCTCCCGCCCGCCCTCCCAGCCCCACTGAACCCCTTCTCTCCCTCCTCCTGCAGGCCATGGCTGCTGCCAGTTTGCTACTGTCCCTCCTTGCTGTGCAAAGCGTCTTCCAGCCCCCACTGCCGGTGGGCGACGAGCTGGACGAGGCCACGCAAGACCGCATGCGTTGGCGTGCTGACTTTCTGGACAAGCAGATGAGGCGGCTGCTGCAGGATCTGGAGGAAACGCACCTGGAGCCGTGGAGCCAGAAGGACCGCGACGTTTCCTGGGGGGCTCTTGCTGGTGTCCTGGTGCTGCTCCTCGGGCTCGGCTGGTGGCTCAGGAAAAGGAGCCGTCGGCCAGCCAGCAGCAGCAAGGAGAGCGGTTCCGGAAAGAAGGCGGAGGAGCGGGAGCAAGAATCAAAACCCAGTCTTGCACTGCACGCGCGCCTGATTTCCGTCGAGCGCCTCCTTGAACTGTCGGAGTCATTCATGAAGGTGGAGGCCCTGGTAGATGATCTCCTCCGCATCTGCCACAAGCGTTCCAGGGGTACTGGGATGCCACGCGTGAAGGCAGTCGTCGGGGTGGAGAGCGCTTTAGGAGGTTGGGGTCCCCAGGAGGATGATGCCACCTACCGCCTGCTGGTGCCCCTGAAGCCTCCTCACGGGCACGCCTTCCATCTGGAGCTGGGCACCATGGAGGGGATGCCGGCCAAGCACTCCTGCATCCGCGTGGAGCCGGAGTGCAGCTGCAAGAGGGAGCGGCTGGAGAAGGACACGCTGTGCTTCCTCCACTGCCACCAGGAGCAGCTGCAGAAAAATCGGGGTGCCAGCCTCCTCGACGCCTTCTGCACCGGCCCCTACCTGGACGTAGAGAAAACGGCCCGCTGGTTCCAGGACATGGTAAAAGACGCCTGGGTGGCTTTGCCTCAGTCGAGACACTGCCATCTGAAGGTGCTGCCCTCCAAGCGCTCCTGCAAGCTCCGGCTGACGGATGCTTCTGGCAGTACTGTCTTCATTCACATCATGCTTGGGGTGCAGCAAGGTGACTCGTACGCCATCCTGAGCATCCACTAGGAAGAGACTGCTGCAAGGAGCCTTGCGACAGAGACTGCCTCTACCACCTGGACAGTGACTGCCCTCCCTCTTCCTGGGAGTCCGTTCCCTGTGGGAACTTCACCCTGTACAAAGTTGTCAATAAATCACTTGTTTGTTTGAACTAACGCTGTGTCCGTGAGTGGCCATGCATCGCTTTGTTGGGGAAGGCGGGCACAAGCTGCTGGCTGCGCAGCTGCCGCAGAGTCAGGGGGTGTTTTGCAGAAGAGCCGCTGCAGTGGGCTCTGGTTTCCTGAGTCCCTGGGCTTTGGCTTGCCAGGTGTTGGGGGTTAATCCCAGTAGGCAGCTTGGCATCACGCAGCTGCTCAATCCCTTGCCCCAGGGGGACAGTGGTGGAGAGAATCTGAAGGGTAAAAGTGGGAAAACGTGTGGGCTGAGCTCAGACCGTTTAGTAGGTAAAGCAAGAGCTACACGCCTAAGCAAAGCAGAAGAAAGAACCCCTTCACTACCCTCCTGCTCTGCCAACCAGACGTGCCTTCTTGGGAAGCATTCTGCCTCAGGCAGGACGGAGGGAGTTGATTGGGGAACAGACTCGGAAATAGAGCTTTTCCCTATACTAGTAGAAAGGGAAAGAAAGAAGGTTAATGTAGCGATTGTTTGTACAAAGTTAAATGCATACCTTCACAAGGAAATCCCAGGAAAACAAACTGGCTTAAGAGCTAGTGAGATACTGAAGTGGTTGTGCAGCAACTCTTGAACTTTTACCAGTTTTTGGGTGAAGTCCAACAAGATGCTGAGCGCTCTCAGTTGAAATCCTCACCACCGGGGAAGTCACCCAACACTTTGACAAATTCAGTCATGCTTTTGTCCAATAGTAAGATGAAAACCATTTTTTCCCACATGTTGTTACAATACGTATTCAGTTCTTTAATTAAATAGAATCACGGGATCACAGCACGGTGGGGGTTGGAAGGGACCTCTGGAGATCATCTAGTCCAGCCCCCCTGCCAGAGCAGGCTCACCCAGAGCAGGTGGCACAGGAACGCGTCCAGGGGGTTTTTGAATGTCTCCAGAGACAGACGCTCCACCACCTCTCTGGGCAGCCTGTTCCAGTGCTCTGCCACCCTCACAGGAAAGACGTTCCTCCTCATGTTGAGATGGAACTTCCTGTGCTCGAGTTTGTGCCCGTTACCTCCTGTCCTGTCACTGGGCACCGCTGAAAAGAGCCTGGCCCCATGCTCCTGACACCCACCCTTTAAGTGTTTATAAGCATTGCTAAGGTCCCCCCTCAGTCACCTTTTTTCCAGACTAGAAAGACCCAAGTCCCTCAGCCTTTCCTCCTAAGAGAGATGTTCCAGTCCCCTCATCATCTTGGTAGCCCTTTGCTGTACCCTCTCCCGCAGTTCCCTGTCCTCTTTGAACTGGGGAGCCCAGAACTTGTACTCAAGGTTTTGGCTTCTGTGATGGTGGATCTACCTTAGAGAAGCCGGGTCTGTTGGGAGCTGATGGCATTCACCTGACTTCATGGTGCAGGGAAAAAGAGGGGAGAATGCGGGAGCCAGAAAGGAAAGGGAAACGCCTGCGCAGCGGCCCTCTGCCGAGAGCGGCAGCGTTCTCCTCTCAGTGATTGTCTCCCCAGCGCAGCAGCCGGTGAAGAGCACGGTGGCTACAAAGATGGTTGTGGCACTGCTTTCCCTTCACACTCGTCACCACCCTGGTGGCAATTTCACATGGGCCGAGAAACTCCCCGGCAGCTCCGGCTGGGCAGGGACCAAGCGAGAGGCACCGCTCATGTGCCTCCGTGCCTTGACCGGGGTGCGGCTGGAGAATATGCCCGACCCAGATGCTCCCCAGGGAGTTGATACCACAGAACTGAACACGCTGGACACAGAGAAGCCCGTGCTCTATCGGCAGTGGGACTTGCCCACCGGGAAACGTCTGCCCGCTCCCCCACCATCACCCTCGGGAAAGCAGCGTCCTCTGGCAGCGGCACAGCAGGAGCAGAGATCCTGCCGCGGACAGGCCCCACCCCACCACCAGCACACACACCACCACCCACCCCACCCGTGGGTGTCAGGTGGGCCCACCAAGAGCACACCCGCCACCCCAAGCTCAGAGGCAGCACCAAGGGAGCCGATTCACCTCACGGGCTGGGATCTCAAGGAGCAAAGCACCTGCGGGTCACGTCACCTGATAGTAGGTTTGGTAAGGGTCTGGGGGGGCTTGTGTCGGCTTTGGAAAGGGAACTCCCGGGAGCCCCGGCCTGCCGGGTGGGTCTGGACTGTGTGGGGTCGGGGCTGGGGCTGCCCGGGGCAGCGGTGGGTCGCTGAGGCGGGGGGTGGCCCCAGGGCGGGGCTGGTTGCCCTGTGATGCGCTCTGGTGCCTGGGACACCACAGGGGACGCGTCACAATGGGGCCGGCTATAAAGGGCGCCATCGGGCAGCGCTGCCCCAGTTCGGCACGGGACAATGGTGAGTGGGCTGGCGGGGGGAGGCTGGGCTGGACCAGGGCCGGGGCACAAACGCTGGCCCCTGGGGGGTGGCTTCTCACATGGCATAGAGGGCCCAGCCGCTGGCGGGAGCGCCTTGGGCCAGGCCCGGTGCCGCTGGCGGCGGGGCTGGGCGCAGGCCTTGCTGCCTCCCCGCTGCCTCGGCCCCCCTCCTGCCTGCCCCCAGCTCCCCGCGGCTGCCGTCCCCGCTACCGCCAGCTCCCGCCCGCCCTCCCAGCCCCACTGAACCCCTTCTCTCCCTCCTCCTGCAGGCCATGGCTGCTGCCAGTTTGCTACTGTCCCTCCTTGCTGTGCAAAGCGTCTTCCAGCCCCCACTGCCGGTGGGCGACGAGCTGGACGAGGCCACGCAAGACCGCATGCGTTGGCGTGCTGACTTTCTGGACAAGCAGATGAGGCGGCTGCTGCAGGATCTGGAGGAAACGCACCTGGAGCCGTGGAGCCAGAAGGACCGCGACGTTTCCTGGGGGGCTCTTGCTGGTGTCCTGGTGCTGCTCCTCGGGCTCGGCTGGTGGCTCAGGAAAAGGAGCCGTCGGCCAGCCAGCAGCAGCAAGGAGAGCGGTTCCGGAAAGAAGGCGGAGGAGCGGGAGCAAGAATCAAAACCCAGTCTTGCACTGCACGCGCGCCTGATTTCCGTCGAGCGCCTCCTTGAACTGTCGGAGTCATTCATGAAGGTGGAGGCCCTGGTAGATGATCTCCTCCGCATCTGCCACAAGCGTTCCAGGGGTACTGGGATGCCACGCGTGAAGGCAGTCGTCGGGGTGGAGAGCGCTTTAGGAGGTTGGGGTCCCCAGGAGGATGATGCCACCTACCGCCTGCTGGTGCCCCTGAAGCCTCCTCACGGGCACGCCTTCCATCTGGAGCTGGGCACCATGGAGGGGATGCCGGCCAAGCACTCCTGCATCCGCGTGGAGCCGGAGTGCAGCTGCAAGAGGGAGCGGCTGGAGAAGGACACGCTGTGCTTCCTCCACTGCCACCAGGAGCAGCTGCAGAAAAATCGGGGTGCCAGCCTCCTCGACGCCTTCTGCACCGGCCCCTACCTGGACGTAGAGAAAACGGCCCGCTGGTTCCAGGACATGGTAAAAGACGCCTGGGTGGCTTTGCCTCAGTCGAGACACTGCCATCTGAAGGTGCTGCCCTCCAAGCGCTCCTGCAAGCTCCGGCTGACGGATGCTTCTGGCAGTACTGTCTTCATTCACATCATGCTTGGGGTGCAGCAAGGTGACTCGTACGCCATCCTGAGCATCCACTAGGAAGAGACTGCTGCAAGGAGCCTTGCGACAGAGACTGCCTCTACCACCTGGACAGTGACTGCCCTCCCTCTTCCTGGGAGTCCGTTCCCTGTGGGAACTTCACCCTGTACAAAGTTGTCAATAAATCACTTGTTTGTTTGAACTAACGCTGTGTCCGTGAGTGGCCATGCATCGCTTTGTTGGGGAAGGCGGGCACAAGCTGCTGGCTGCGCAGCTGCCGCAGAGTCAGGGGGTGTTTTGCAGAAGAGCCGCTGCAGTGGGCTCTGGTTTCCTGAGTCCCTGGGCTTTGGCTTGCCAGGTGTTGGGGGTTAATCCCAGTAGGCAGCTTGGCATCACGCAGCTGCTCAATCCCTTGCCCCAGGGGGACAGTGGTGGAGAGAATCTGAAGGGTAAAAGTGGGAAAACGTGTGGGCTGAGCTCAGACCGTTTAGTAGGTAAAGCAAGAGCTACACGCCTAAGCAAAGCAGAAGAAAGAACCCCTTCACTACCCTCCTGCTCTGCCAACCAGACGTGCCTTCTTGGGAAGCATTCTGCCTCAGGCAGGACGGAGGGAGTTGATTGGGGAACAGACTCGGAAATAGAGCTTTTCCCTATACTAGTAGAAAGGGAAAGAAAGAAGGTTAATGTAGCGATTGTTTGTACAAAGTTAAATGCATACCTTCACAAGGAAATCCCAGGAAAACAAACTGGCTTAAGAGCTAGTGAGATACTGAAGTGGTTGTGCAGCAACTCTTGAACTTTTACCAGTTTTTGGGTGAAGTCCAACAAGATGCTGAGCGCTCTCAGTTGAAATCCTCACCACCGGGGAAGTCACCCAACACTTTGACAAATTCAGTCATGCTTTTGTCCAATAGTAAGATGAAAACCATTTTTTCCCACATGTTGTTACAATACGTATTCAGTTCTTTAATTAAATAGAATCACGGGATCACAGCACGGTGGGGGTTGGAAGGGACCTCTGGAGATCATCTAGTCCAGCCCCCCTGCCAGAGCAGGCTCACCCAGAGCAGGTGGCACAGGAACGCGTCCAGGGGGTTTTTGAATGTCTCCAGAGACAGACGCTCCACCACCTCTCTGGGCAGCCTGTTCCAGTGCTCTGCCACCCTCACAGGAAAGACGTTCCTCCTCATGTTGAGATGGAACTTCCTGTGCTCAAGTTTGTGCCCGTTACCTCCTGTCCTGTCACTGGGCACCGCTGAAAAGAGCCTGGCCCCATCCTCCTGACACCCACCCTTTAAGTGTTTATAAGCATTGCTAAGGTCCCCCCTCAGTCACCTTTTTTCCAGACTAGAAAGACCCAAGTCCCTCAGCCTTTCCTCCTAAGAGAGATGTTCCAGTCCCCTCATCATCTTGGTAGCCCTTTGCTGTACCGTCTCCAGCAGTTCCCTGTCCGGCAGCCCAGAACTGGACACAGTACTCCAGATGCAGCCTCACCAGGGCAGAGGAGACAGGGAGGATGACCTCCCTTGATTTGCTTGCCACACTCTTCTTGATTCAGCCCAGGATGCCATTGGCCTTCTTGGCCACACGGGCACATCGCTGGCTCATGGTCATCCTGTTGTGCACCAGGACTCTCAGAGCTTACAGGCCAGAGAAAAGAGCTGGATTTCCACCAAGCTCTTTGCCAGTTACCTTTCATTATTTATCATCTTGCTTTAAATCCAGCACTAGACGTCTGCTATTTCATCTGAAGGAGGATGAATGTAAGGGCACGCAGTGCCTCCACCGTTGCAGGCAGGCTGGCCTGTGCTTCCCCTGCACTTTGCTTAAAGAGCTGACCTAATGAGTTTTGTTCCCTCCTGTAGTCCCTGTCATTTATAGTTGTTATAATTTCCTGTCATAGCCACTTTTTTCCTCCCCCCCTTGCGATATTGCAGGGTTCAGCTATATGGCTGATGTGCTCTGACTGCAGCCTGCTAGATTTGTCTTCGTCTTAATATATTATTTATGATGCTATTATTCCTTGCAGTGGACTGCCAGCCACGCTCTGCATACAGTTGCTGGTCTTCCAAATGCATCATGGCCAGCAAAGGAAAACACTGATCTAATTGAATTAACAGTGGTGCTCTTAGCCTTAATAGAGTTTGTCATGAAACACTAAGCAGATGTGACAATGATCTTGGTTAGTCATATTTTTGTCCCTACTCCCAGACACAGTAACTGTTAGCCAGATCAGTGGGGAGGATAATTTTCCTTTGCTGATCAGTAATTGTGCTTACCTAGACATGTGGCAATCGCTTTGGACTGATGGTTGAAATAAGCCAAGGACTTCAATAGCAGAAAGTTTTATATTCTGATAATAAACTTGGCTAATTAAAACAAGATGCAGATGGTACTGCCACCTAGCAATTTTCACCTCACTTACTCTGACTCCAATTATAGCCTTTCCCTACTGACTTACACTGTTTAAATTACAAAGTCAGGGGATAGATGACTATTTACCTGTTTCTATTCATACAAAGAAGTCTAACACATTATCGTTCTCCTGCACAAAGCATGTGATGATGGTCTTAGTACTTATTCTGAAAAGAAAAGCATCTCCACTCTTTAAAAAAAAGTAATAAGAAGACTACTTAGAGTCTCATTAGCAGACACATGCGTCAGCAGGAAGCATATGAATATTACACACACAATGTGTTTCTCTAACACTTGTTGGTTGGAGCAGGTGCCATACTTCTGGGAAATTAACTTTAATTGGATAAATAGAAAACTGGCCTTAACTAAGCCAGCCCAACCCACTTTCTTAGATTATTATTTTCTTTAGACACTCTGAAATGCTTGATGTTGATCCCTTGGGTGACCCTTGCTTCTTTCCAGAGTAAAACACGTTTACAAGGAGAGGTGAGGCAATCAGCCATCAAGAATGGGTTAGGTTTGCTTGATCCTGCCTCAGTGCAGTGGGGTAGACAAGACTACCTCTTGGGGTCCTCCACATTGCTTTAAACAAGCTTTATAGGCAAGCTTTAGGGAGCAAAAATACATGTCCAGCCCTGGGGGAGAGCACAGAGTAATCCTGCTAATTCTGTGACAGAAGAATGATCTGGAAATGCATCCCAGAAATAACTCTGGCCATCGGTTGGATCACTGTGTTGTACCCGGTGTCGATGCATTACTGTTCTGGCACTTCATTTTGGCATTCCCTTTCATGCAAAATCAGCCCTGTGTATTGCCATCCTGCTGGCAGTAAAGCTGACTGAACTACCCATGCTTTTCCTGATTGCCTACATTTTTTTTATATGAGGACCTTTCAGGTGCAAAATATTCGCTGCTCTAGAAGCTGCAATGGGGCAGGATTTGCAGTTATATTTGAAATAACACTCTTGTGTAGTTTGAAAAGGCATGCCCATTGGAAGGGGAGGAACAGGGTGGTGGACCAGGACTTATTTATGGGGACCTATTGTTTTGAGTCATTCAGCTGGGTTCCATTTTGTGTAAAAATATGTATGCAAATTAATGCTTATTGGAAAGGAACTTCCATGCATCCTCCATGACATGCTAAATGAGGTCAACATGAGTACCATTATTATGATGAATAAGGCGACATTAACTTGACTGAAGTGCTCAAAGCATGCCTGCTTTCTCCTGGCTATCATCTTTGCCCTGTTCAGCTGCAGGGAGTTTCTGTTGTTGGTGTGGCACCAGTGCTCCCTACAGGGGACGGATCTCACGATTCAAGTAGGCAGCAGGCAGCTCAGGGATCTCCTCCCCTGTCAAAAGCCGCCATACTGGAGGCTCGGGGCACTGCCTCTTCTCGGGGGGGAGATCAGTGGAGGGACCTTTACTTGGTAGCGTGCTGCTGCTTGGCTGGCCAAGTCCTCACTGTGTTGGTGGGATCTGACACAGTCTATTCCTCCAGTTCCTCTCCTGGTCATTTCAGCACAGCAGTATGGTGAGAGAGGTCTCTGTCAGAGACCACGTGCGTGCCAGCACAGAGGTGAACATTCGGGAATGTGCTACGAGGGAAAATTGCTTTAAGGGGCTAGGTTCACACCTTCCCTCGGGCAGCAGTTTGTGGCCACACAAGCAGAGCAGTTACGGACCCCATCCGGCTTCTGTATCAGGGTGTCCCTCTTCCCACCCTCCCTCCTTCATGCCCATGCTTTAAATGGACCTTCCTTTCACTGGCAACAGATGGGGGAGCTCTGCAAAGGAGGCAGCCACTGCCACTGCTGGAGGTGCTCTTGGGCCCTGTCCTTCAGGCAGCAGCCTGCGATTGTTTACAGAGGAATATGATTATGAATGTTAAAATAGAGGTATATTAATCTTTGAATAGCTTCCATAGGTGCTGCTTATCTGAAGCACTTCAAATAAAGCTGGACAAAGTAACTGCACAGAGGACCGGCTGCAGGACTGAAAACGATATGTGTCTGAGCAACTGGAGAGCATTCGCTTTCACGTGTGCTGCAACTCTGTGAGCGCACAGGTCAAATGCAGCCAAGTGTGGAGCACTGTGTGACCACAAAGTGCCCCCCATCCCCAGGCTAGGGATCCCTCAGCATCACTTGGGGCAGCCTGCCAGGTCCTGGCCTTGGCAGGCATCATCCCCACATCCACACTGCTCATCTGCATGCCGGCGTGCCCGGCTCAAGGGAAGCCTGCACCTGAAATAAAGACAGACACATCTGTGGGCAAGGCACTGAAAAAACATGTTTGCAATGCTCTGCTCTTGTGTGTCACTTCTATGCCAAGGCCACCACCTTTGGAGACCTGGTGTCCTTCAGGGCAGAGGGGGGACATGGAGCTGTAGAGGGGCCTCCTGCCTTCCACCAAGGAGAGCATGCCAAGGCTTTGTGATTTGACTTTTTAAATCCATCATGTCCCACTCCTCGATGAAATCTAGTACTTCACCGCTTTCTGCTGAGCCAGTGTCAGGGTTATCCATGGTGCGAGGTGGGGGACCGGCACATATCAGTAAGGCTCTAGGTCGAGAACGGGGTGTCCCGGCAGGGCAGGAAAGCCTGAGTATGTCCCAAGCAAGGGCAAATTACTGGACTGGATGCCTCATCTTTACAGGGTCACATGAAACTCATGTCACAAACCAAAATCACTTAGCCCAGTAACTAACATAAACAAGTATTTACCTGTACTGTAATGGCTAAGCGTAAGTGACCCACAGTTACACAAAATCAACATGGAGAACGTGGGTATGTTTAAATGACTCACAGGACTAGGGAGATTATGTACTCTTGTTATTTATCTGTTTACTACCATTTTCTTGCAGAATTAATGACTGAGGCAACATCCTCTAAAGCAGGCCTATGGAGCACAATAGATTTATGCCTGCGAAAAGAAAACACAGGCTCCTCTGTTTTTAATATGTAAAGCCTGGAGATGAAGTCACATCTGTATGATGATCTATTTTGGTGGACCGCGCGTGCTTAAATCCCAGCCTTGATCTTTTAAACTATCAAGTCTGCCATAAATATTTGATGATGAACAAGCTCATAAAAAGAAAATGCAGAATATGAATAGAGGGAGAGCAAATGTGTGATTCAATTTTTAATTACCATCACCTTACTCTAGAGTGAAGTTCATCTTCTGTGAGAGACAGAAAGTGACAAATTTCTTTCTCACCATAACCTGATTTAAACGATCAGCATTGCATTTATATGTATTTTTAAAGGAAAAGGATAAATCGCCATAGAAACAAAAGAACTGGAGCACAAGAAATAAGGTAGAACAGTCTGGTTTTATTACCATATGTGATCAAGAGCTTTTATTTCACCTTGTCGCCTCCTTCTTTCTTTTCCTTTCCTGTTTTTTTTTTTTTTTTTTTTTTTTTTTTTTTACAACATACATTAAGTTGTGAATCAGATGTTAGGGGCATGTGGAAATGAAGGGAAACTGGTGACATCACAATACTTTACAACTTTACAACAAATGAGAGTCTGAATTTGTTGCATCTACCAGTGTATAGCAAGGGTGGAAAGCAAAGGCACACATAGGTTCATGAACCCCTCGAAACAAAGGGTGGAAGGGAACCAGGAGTGGGAAAGGACGAAAACAGAAGACCCACGGAGTACAAAATGCATGTTTCAAGGTCAACCTGGTAACTGGTGTGGCGTACATCGCGAAGGCAGATCGCTGCACAGGCTGTTGCCGTGATTATTCGTCTCTATGTTTTTGGGAGAACACTTTGTGGGGCTGTATCAGTGGGAGCTGCGTGTTTGGTGCTTCAGGGGTTTGGAGCTTAGTGAAAAGGTGGCGAGTTGGTTCTTTCCAAAAAAAAAAAAAAAAAGACCCTGCTACCTACTGTTTTCAAAGGGTTTTCTGTTTGTTTTTATTAAAACAACAACATTGCTTTGGATACAGAACTATCTACTCCAGTCTGCATAGTTCACTAAGGGTGAACAAAACTGTCATAAAAGAAGCCATGATGAAATGAAAGAACATGCAAGCACCCTTGTTACACACTTTGGTCTAGACCATCCAGACTTTATATATACCATCTATAAGCTAATGGACTTAAAATCTGTCTTTTCAATCATCCAGAAACAAAACCAAAACCCTGAAAAACAAATGGAAGTATAAAATTTTAAAAAAACAAATTGAAACAGAAACCACCTTACTCAAACATACTGTTCAGTAGATATATATATATATATAAAAAGCTTAGAAGCGATCCCCATCATTTTTCTACAGTATGTTGACACAGTTATTGTAACAGATTAAAAACACATCTACGTTTTTGCATAAACTGAAAGACTGGAAAGGAACTTACACACCTGCGTGCACACACACACACGCACACACTTGTGCACGCGCACACTCCCACGCTAGCTACATGCACAGTCACACAAAAGAAACAAAGGAAAAACAAAAAAAAATTTAAAAAAAAATTACATTTTTTTCCCCAAAGAAGTACATGCAGCATCCTGGAGCAGCAGGTAGCTACAGCAGGAGCCCGCCTGCCTGTCCTAGCTCCGTGTGCCCTGCGTGTTGCGGGACATGCAGCCGGGCTTTCTGTGGGGCTTGGCCCCTCTCGCCTGCACCCGTCCGCAGCCCAGGGACACACCAGCCCCGTGGACAAGGGTCTTGGTCACTTCCCCGCCGCCTGGTGAGAACGATCCCCGCGCTGATGTGTGGTAAAGGGGGAGAAGGAGGCGGGGGGGAAGGCACAACCCCCAGCGTGGTGTCTTGGGATCGTCGCCGCTTGTAGGTGGTTTTGAGAGAGGACTTGGCACAGCTAGAAAGTCAAATTGAAGCGGAAGGTATGGTGCTAGCCTAACTTCTTGAGAGACACAGGGTTACGACAATAACCACCATGTTCTTGCAATGTCTTTACTCCAGTTCTTGAAAGGGCTTGGAGGAGGAAGGATCAATAAATATTTGCATTACTCAAAGGGGAAAAAGAAGAAGGTTTTACATACTACAGCTCACAAGTATACACAACTGAGGGTGTAAGGCACAAATTTACATGTGGAAGAAAACAGGCTATTCACAGATATATTCCCACGAAAAACCCGTGTGATAAGACCATAATTTATGCATGGTAACAGCCGGCATATTAACTAGTTCACACTGTTTGAGGATTTTGTTTGCCGTCTCACATGCAAGGTGAAATGAGATGGCACATCACAAGCTGGTGCCTTCACAGAAAGTATTAGCTACTGACAAAGCCATGTTGATAGCGATGGTGCACAAATGTGCAGCTTTTAAGAGTTTCTCTTGCAGTTACGTTAGAAGTTATGAACTTGCGGTATTTGTTTGCTGCTGTCTTAGGTCAGAGGCCCAGCCAACTAATTAGCTGAGAGACTTAAATAGATATCCCCTTTTTTTTCAGCTAATCAGGCAGTCCAGGCACAAAGTTCAGAATTCCAGCTCCAACTTATCTAACTCAGTGAATTCATTGGAAAAATAAAAGAGTTTTAATTACTCCAGTTAATGGGTTTCACGTTAAATAGGTATAACTCTCAAGGTACTTCTGAAGAGCTGCTCACAGGATGATATGCAGAAGTCATTTCCTTAGGAAAAACAAAAGTTGAACAATAAATAAGAGGAGTTACTTGCATTAAGAGTCACGTGTTATTCATTAAAAGAGAAGGGTAGCAGAAATCTATGACATAGGTTGCCCAACATGGCATTTAGCTGCTGTAACCAAATGGCTGTAACACTGATGGGCATCATTTCACAGTACCTGCACATAGTAAACTTCTGCCATTGTTAAGTCAGAGTTAGCTTTATCAATGGATTTTTTTTTTGTCTTTTTTAAAGTTTGTTTGTTTTTGTAATTATTTGTTTTGCTTTTTCAGAGCACTCTTTTCCCAGTTCAGGAATGCGCTGTGCAGCTGGGGGGCAGGGTGAAATGTCACAGTCATCTTTCACCTGTGTGCTTTTGGCTCAACGTTTGTGATGGAGGGTTAGTCATTTGAGCAAAGAACTGGCAGGTTGTGGGGGCGAGTCCTGCAATTGCAAACCTTCAACCATGGGTCATATGGCTCGGGTTTAAAAAAATATTCCACTTTTCCCAGAGAGCAGAAATCCAACACATCTTCAGCTTGCAACAACCGTCTTCTCAGAGGAGCGAGTGATAACAGTTGCAGAACACTGGCTTTCAAGGGCAACCTCTGCTTAATTGCTGTCCTCCCCCCCCCACTCTGATTATGTACACGCATCATTGGGCTTCATGGATGTGGAGAGTGGAGCAAAGGAAGGTTTGGGAGGTACATCTGGCTTTAGCGAGGGCGTGCGTTTCAACCCCGACCTTGTCAGCGAGTTGTAGGCGCTGAGACTCGGCTGCCGAGATACAGTCACAGCCTGTGCTTGAGCTGCGTGGACTTGTATCGAGTCCACTCGCTGTGGGGCTGGCGGCGGGTTATCGCCCCGGCCGAAGCTCTGATTGCGGGAGAGGTGGGATGAGTTAGAGGAGTTAGTGTTGTTCCTTTTGAGGGTCGATGTCTGGTGACTTCTTGTGAGCGAGTTTGTAGGGTAGCTTCTCTTGTAGTCCACGTTATAAGCAGAAGAGTGCATCTCCAGCCGCTTGCTCAGGCCACTCTGTGACAGCGAGGTGCTCGGCGGCCCGAGGGAAGCTTCCCGCTGGGGTACTTTTGGTGGCATGCTCTCGAGATTTTCCACCAGGTTAACCCCATGGCTGGGGCTTTTGCTACTGAGATGGTCCTTGATAGTTTTGTATTCAAGGGTGGCATTCTGGTCCTCCACAGACATCTGAGCCCCATCGCTCATTTTTGGCTGGTCAACGTACTCGTGCTGGTAGCCTTGCTGGGCTATGGGCAGGACCACAACACTGGGAATGTGGCTAGGAGAAGCCCTGAGCGGCAGGTCGGTTGGGATCACGGGCGAGGCCATTGGGGGGATCTCTTTTGTGCAGGCATTGATGAGGTTCTGGTTTCTCTCCCATTCTCTGCTGCCACGGCTGGGTTTTCTCTTCTGTTGCAGGGTCGGGGTGGACTCAGGGGTTGGCAGTGCGGCCAGGTCCAGATGGTGCTGGTCAGCTTTGATTAGCATCTTGGCAGTGCTGCCCGGGGTAGCCAACTTGCCATTGTGCATCAGGGGCGTGAGGATAGCTTCAGGCTTTGGCTCCTTAGACTGAGCGTCCCCAAAGAGGCCACTGAGCTTGGTAACACTGCTCATGGAGCCGCGGCGGGAGTGGGTCAGCTCCTTCTCCTTCCTCTGCGAAACAGCCACATCTCTGCGGCGATGGTCGCAGATGCAGTACACTATGATTCCCGAAAAGATGGCCCCCATGACAAAAGCAAGAATAACAGCAATGGCCAACAGGGTGACCGGCACCAGCTGATCGTGACCCTTCAGGTAACTCTCACGAATCACTCCTGCAATAAACAGCATACAGTGGTTAAACAAACTAAGAACGGGGAAAAGCTACTTATCATTAACTACTTTGTTCAAAGGCATGCCCTGGGAGGTTGATTTGAGTTTTGCAAGGTGATTTTTCATCAGCTCGCCCAAATTTGGAGGCATACTGTACCTGCCAGCTACATCTTGCATGTGCAGCCTTGGGCTATTAGTACAGCTTTCAGATCTGGAGTTGAAGACTACAAAGTTCAGGAAAGGAGAGAGAATTTACTTGCAGGGCAAGTGCCATCAGTTTGAAATCCTGGCCCTGGGCAAGTCACACTGACTTCAGCAGGTCAGAGCTATTATTTCTCCTCCTCTGACACAGTGTTCATTCCTCCCTCGTTCCATCGACCCCTTCTCAGCTAATACGTTCTTGCTTTTACTACGCTAAACCATTCACATTGAAAAACCTTTAAAAGGAAGAGAGGAGACAGAAGCTCTGCAAATACCAGAGAAGTGCATCCCACATTGTTTAAGGTTTCTTTCTCTGCTCATCATTCCGTTGTCTTTGTCATGTGTTTTAAAAGTCAGCGTCACATGCCTGAGCTTCAGGAGGATGCTTAAATAACTATGAAAGATAGAGCACAGTGTTGAAATCTATTCAGCCTGCTACATGACTGTCCTTCCTATTTTAATTTTAAAAGCTCCCTCTTGTTCTGAACACATGAACAGGTCGACCTCTGTGCTGAAGCCTATGCTTTCTCAGCCGAAAGCCCTGACTCTGAAGGCCTCATCTTGTGGTCCTGTGCTGTGGTCAGAGATCATTGTCAAATCTTACTTGGCTCTCCAAGCGCCTGTTGTCAGAGAAGGCATCCTTGGCAGAGTGCGTGTCCTCCATCTGAAGTCCCCTAATTCAGCATTAATCAATACCCTGAATTTCTGAAGAAAGTCGTTTCTTCTGACATAATTGGGCACTAAGCCAGCAGCACTAATGAAAGACAAGCACAGACCCTGTAGTTTGCTTTTTTTCATTTCTGGTTTTGTTCTTAGTGCTTAACAAGGAGCAGCCACAGCCTGACAAGGAGCTGAAGGAACATCTCTCCCACCTCTTTCTCCAGAGAGGGTCCAAGTGCCAGGGCACTAAAAGTTCCACATACTCTAAGGAAATGTAATCCTTGTCCTTATTACAAGAGAGACAGAAAGACAGAAAATGTACCTCCAAGGCTCTCCTGAGACTTCGTGAAGATACAGAATTTTCATGTTGTAAATCAACTCCTTCTAAAAGAATGTCTTTTCATGTATTTGACAGACAGGGTATTAGCGGCCCAGAATTAGAATTAAATGCAAAATATTCCTCAGCAAACTATGTTAAAAGAGCATTGAAAAGTTGCCACTATCTCACAGAAGCCTTTCATATGTATTATGGCTAGGTATAGTATTGCTTCTATGGCATATATTTTTCTATCCCCATTTAATTGCAGCGTTGGGGTGGACAAAGGATATTTGCTTACAAGGTAGGAACTTTACATTTAAAAGCAAACCAGCCCTTGAAATCATAAGCTCCTGCGTATGACATCACAGCTGGTTGCCATGGAAATTATTGTGCTCTAACAAATAGAGGATTACGATTTCATGAGGAGAATAAATAGCAAGAGTGGATGATTGCTTAAGAAAATAAGATCCTGCATTCATATAAATGTCTTAATAGTAAAAAAGTAAGGGGAGGAAAGTAAATCTCAGAAAACAATATAGAATTAGAAACACTTTTCGAAGTAAGTGCTTCTAAGAGAACCCTCTTTTAAAGTCCAGCAACTTTTTTAAGAGGCAGATTTTTCTATTCTTTGTCAGCGGTGGTTAACAAGTGGCAGTAGAACCTAGCCCTGTAATTTAAGTCCACATAGAAAATCTCTGTATATAGACCAGCAGCACAGTATAGTGGTTACGGCCCAATCAGCAGTAACTATATTCACTGCAAGAGTGCTGGTCTTCTGTGGACCTTACACATGCTGATATTCACATGCTAGACTCCGCAGCATTTTGAGACCAAATATATTTACACTTGTAAAACTGTCTGTGGTCATTAACTGAAGAATCAGAAATAAAGAATCTTAGATGGGTGGGAAGGCTTGTCAGGGAAGTTTTAAGTCTTATCCAGAAATGAATTGCTGGGTGTGAAGTTAAGGAAAGCTTCAACTTAAAAAGCCTAATTTCATGGATTCCCTCCATGCACAAACTTCTCAGAGATATGTCCCTTTGAGCACCTAAGTCCCATGTTTTTTGCATGAAAAAGACTCAAAATCCTTGGTCAGTGCCCACCTAAGGGTGTAAGAACATACAGTCAAAGCCAACATAGGTTCATGAAAGGAAAGTCATGCCTCACTAACCACCCTTTTATTTTATCCAGATTCAGGGACAAGAGGCTGGAGTGCAGCCCTGCAGAAAGGGATCTGGCAGTTTTGGTTGATGGTAAGCTCAAGAGGAGTCAACAATGTGCCCTGGTGGCCAAAAGGGCCAACTGTACAAAAATATTACAATGTGTCCAAAGGAAGGCAACAAAGATGGTGAAAAGACTACAGAGCATGACTGATGAGGAGCGGCTGAGGATACTCAGTTTGTTTAGCTTAGAGGAGACCTCACTGCTGTCTAAATCTTCCTCATGGTGGGGAGTGGAGAGGGAAGTGCTGATCTCTCTTTCAGGTGTCCGGTGACAGGATAAGAGGGAATGGCTTAAAGCTCGCATCCACGCCTGATATTTCCTGCTGGCTAAGTGAAGTTGCCCTCCACCCTCAGCCTTCCGCTTTAGGCTAAGTCCTGTTCTGCGAATGACAGCCTTAAGCACAAACCTGCATCACTGCATACAAACACAACATGAAGTTTTCAGTTTTATATTACTAACGGATATTGAATCATTACAACTCACGTTACAAAACTGCCACACAATTCAGACCGAGTGAACATGTGCGTTCAAGAAAGGGGTAGCTGAAATGATGTTGCTCACGCTGCAGGTGTTTTATCAGCACAAATTTATGAGGGTCATAAACCAGCCTGATTCCAGCTAGTTCCTCTTGAGCTCAAACCTCACTGATGCTTATTATGTTTTCTATACTAGAGTTACAGGATATTTAACATTAGTGCTTTTGCTCTAGGCAGGTGGAGCTTCTCTGGACACAATGTCAGGTTAATGATATAATTTATTTTTTATCATGCATCACATCCATGTGTCTTTAGTTATGCAAGCAATCCCAACAACTTTAACTTAAATGAAATAAGATGGGCAAGATTTGACCCTGCATTAATGTTTATGGAATGGATACAATTAAATAATGACAAAGTATGAGGAATGTTCATCATCCTACTGTCATAACCACTGTGGGGGAAAATCTAATATGAAATATGCTGATAATTGCAGTCATTGTCAATCAAAATCTCAAGCCCCAAGCATCAGTACTAACTGCCTTCCAGACTGGGATGAATAAGCAAGTGTGTGATCCCGACTATGTCCCCAAAACAAGTCAGTTTGAAAGCAAACAGATAGGACAGTGTTTGTGCCACTTTACAGACTGCATTGTGTGTGCTTTTACCTGTCCTGCAGTTCTTAAAGAACAACACATTCCCCAAGGCTCAGTCCAGCATCGTTCATGAGCACTCATTATTCAAAGAATTAAAATACATGGAGAAAATAATCAGAAAAATGTAGTAGGGCCTAGATTTTTGAAAGTCAAGTAAAGTATCTGGACACCCAGCTTTGAGGAAATATCTGCTATTGAAAAGTCTTATAGCTATATATTATCTGACATCCTTCTAAGAGATTATATACTGGAAAACTGACTGGGCTGTCTGCATAAAATGCTATGGATGGAACCAGATTGCAAGATACAATTGATACAATTATCACTATATTATTTTTAACTTATATTTAATGATAAAACAATCATTCTAAATTAAATACTTTTACTTCTAAAATATTATGCCTAGCACTTCCCTGTGTGCAATATGTTCTCTCCAAATGTAAAAATACATTGCTTATTTCATTTTATGTGGCCTGAACTGCTCATCCATACTCTTGACTGTTTTCTGCAGTACACAGAGACATATTGCCATGGATAAAACCCATCTATTCTTAGCAAAGGGATATTGTTGAGAGAATTACCTCTATTAATATTATACTTGGGAGAGGTCTAGTGGTAAAAATAGTAGTAAAACTGGAAAAGCTTCCAAGGCAGAGACAAGGTAAAATATTTGCACCTTCAAGCATCAGACCTTACATGCCACAAACATGCTGACACTTATCTGTCTCCTTGAAGCCTTCCAGTTAAGTCAAATCCTTCCTTGCAAATCACAGCTGGTCTTACGACTTCAGGGTCTTCCCACATGTGATGTGCTATTATTTCTGGCTACTGAAAGAGTCAGGCTAGTCACCTGATTCTCGTAGACAACCTGATCCTTCTTCCCCCACTAACTTTCTGTAATTTCATCCCATGTCCTTTTGTCTGCATCTCCTAACATCACCGTTCATTTTCTCAGTCAGTATGCCCTGTACTGTAACAGTCTGGAATATGCAAAATCACCTCTTCATACTCATCTAATGAGAGAGAAGACCTGATATGGTATTCTATTATCCTGCTATACATAATTCATTCTTTCTTCCAGCAGAGCTTGTAGGTAAGGTATACAATGTTGGCTGGCTGGTTGGTTAAGAGGACATTACGAAAAGTATTTCCAAACCTTCAAAGTGTTTCAATTCTGAAATGAGCTAGTGCTTGGATAAATCACATGAGTACAGTATTGATCTAGCTTGTTCACTAAAGGTAGGTGCAGGAAGGGGGTGAGGATTCTTCTTTTCATCAATGAAAAAACGTATTAGACGGTCGTACTCGAGGACTGTACCCCTGTATCTGCTAAAAACCAAGTTAAAAAGCAAGATGTGCACAGTGCTGAAAGTAGTATTGTATGAAAATGCTGATGCAGCTATTCTAGGCATGTTCTGCTCCTTCTAATTCTAACAGGAAAGAACTTCTGAGGGCAGAAATGTAATTAGAATGAAATAATCACAAAGGAATAGAGTTCATCGTTCTAAAGAATACAAGGCATGAGCATAACTGAATAAGAATAATGAATATCACTACAACAAACTTCAATAAAGGAGGACAGATAAGGAAAGACACGAAGACTGAAGCATTTACTCATTTTCCTGCTTCATTTTTCAGCAAAAATCCCCACTCTGATCTGTGATCAGAAATGTAACAAAGTCAGGGAGTAAGTGTTGACCAGAACAGGGAAGAGAGGTAGAAGTATTTAGATAATGTAGAAGTTTTCAAGTTGCCTAAAGGAATTTGTCCCCAACTGCTTAAGAGCTATCCAAAGCAATTTCTAGACACTGTGCAGGATCTTGGAGAACACTGGAGGAAGTATGAGCATCAAGAGCTCTGGAAAAGGACAAGCATATTATCTGCCTTTGAGATGAGCCAAAGGGACAGACCTGTCAGTCCAATTTTTAGAATAGGAATGACACTACAATAAGTGGTTAAACAATCAATTTTATGAACCTCCAACAGAAGATAAAGTAACTATTAAAAAAAAAAAGCCAAAGCAAATTTGCCAGGATTAAATTACATTAAACCAGACAAACTTCCTTTTTTGACAGGATAAATGGCTTACTTTTTATGGGGAAACATTAAGTACGATACCCTTTGACTTCTGTAAAGTCTTTGACTTATTTTCTCAGAAGGAAATGAAAGTGAGCTAAAACCTGCTGAACAGCAGCAGTTGAAAAGTATTGATCAAAGGTCTACCTGGAAAGGGATCTGAAGTAAGGTGTCTGTCTCAGGAGAACAGCAATTAACAGGCATCTGCAGAAAGGAAACCTCAACTCCAGAGGCACAGCAAAAGATGTGTCCTTTTAGCATATACAGTATAGAAAGAAACATCCCATAATAAAGCCTAAATTTCTTTGCCTCATCTGTGATCAGGGGCAGGGATGACAGAACATCAAGACGAGCCCCACAGTCACACTCCTCTAATTCTAAATTCTGGCCTACACTTCAGCAGTGACCACAAACTGAAATTCCAGTTTATAATCCTCACAACTGCTTGATGAATGAAAACAAAGAACAAACTGCTTCCTAGTTTGAATAGCTTAACGTGAGGCTGTTTTAGTGATACAATAGTCTGGACTGCTGCCTTCTTTCGCAACCAGGCTGAAGTCATTGAGAATAACAAGGGCAGGGCAGAGAGCAATACCTGGTCCCCTAACCTGTCACCAAAGATAGCGCCTTTCAGTTCGAGCACTACAGTTAGCTGTGGTGTGGACACAAAGATGCTTCTGTCCCAGAAACGATGTGTGGCTTTGAGAGGTGCACCCCGGACCACAGGCCACGTGCACCGAGAACGTTCCGTGATCACCTCTGCAGGGAGGTACCATTGTCCCGCGTTCCAAAGTCGCCTGCAACAGATGGTAAAGTCATAACCCAAAATGGTGGCACACACGAAACTGAAACACAGAGGTGGGAAATGAAGAATGATGTTTTGGCAGGAAAGTGAGGGAATAACTATCAGGGAATAAGGTAATATTTATGCCTAGACCACACATTAAGAGCACACAAGGAGTGAGTGTCATTGCTGTCTTAACTTCGCCTCTCTAATGGGAATAAGCCCACTTCCATCTCCAACACCTACAAAATCACTTGAGACTTTCCACAGAACAAGTCATTGTTCCAGAAACGCACAATGATTTCTTTACTGTTGCTATTTAAGGGGAAAACCTTGCAGTTAATTTCATTCTTCCCTGCAAGCTTCTCTGTCTGATGTACGTCTCCCTCTGCTTAGACTTGCAAGAAACGCTGGTATAGACTCATTATGAATGGAGGTTTTTATGAGCTTCAGAATATCTTTTTTAAATACCACCGAATAGGTTTTCAACATGTGTCTCCAGGTGTTAGAACTGTGTTTACAGGCAGTCTCATGCTGCTAAAAGACTATTTCAGCCTGGAAAATCCCTGCAGGTATTAACAAGCATTCTCCCTCCCTTTTAACCAGCAATAGGAATTTAAAAAAAAAAAATCAGATGAATTTAGACTGGACATCCTGATTTAAAGCAACAGCAAATCCAGGAATGACCAGAGTCTATCAATGCTTTCTGAGATCTTATCTCATCGTTTTTCTTGAAGGAATAATTCCAAGGTTTGACATAAACCAACCACATTATAATCCCAATGATTTGATGTTTGCGACTTTATTGGACCTGCTTTGTTGAAAACAGTAAGTACGTTTTTCCTTCATCTTCCTTCTGGCTGCAAGGACTTGTTCTGCTGACTAAGTGCAATTCTACCCAATATTCATTCTTCTGGACTCTCAGTGTCACCAGCTAGAATAAACCAGCTCAAACGTTCATAGTTAAAGCTGCTGGCAAATGCTTTTTTTGGTGTTTTTTTTTTTTTCCCTTCCCTCGCAGTAAAGCTGTACTGTTGATTTGTAAAGGTCTCCAACTGTAAGTTTTGCATGACTGTGCTGAGAAGGCGATCCATCTCCCCCCCCGATTCTGACCCACGGCTCTCAAAACCCAGCTGCCCAAGCTAGCAGCCTGAGATATCCAGCAAACAAAAGAGATGAAGAGATGAATGAGTTTGGTAAAGAAAAAACTTCATCTACAAGTGGCTTGGGGATTATTAGAGGCATGAGGAGAAATCTTACTTCATAACTATGAAAAGAAAATTGATATATAACATGCCTGAAGTAACACGTAACAAAACCTTGAAAAGGATCTAAACAATCAGATCAGCCATAGTGGCCTCTGTCAGGGTTTTTTGGCCCTTAATCGGATTTATTTCAGAAGCAATCCCTCCAGTACACGTTTATCTATTGATCTCTAAGGGTGGTTTTATTTCTCCTTTCAACTGGTCCAAATTGTATCACTTCTCTCTACTTTTGATGAATGACTGTCAACTCTCTATAGAAAAAAGATGGTTGTAATTTACTAAAAGAAAGGAAATCAACAGGTGGCTTTGCTCTCAATGGGAAGATGGAGAACTTTCATTCTTGTATTTTTTTTAAGCTAGATAAATTAAGCAAGAAAGGTGAGAGAAACAACTCCACCATGTCCATATGAGATCACCTGTGAGTCCTGAAATAACATTTTCAGAACCAATTTCAATTATCTGTTTTTAGTTCGATCATGAACCTGCAATCCAATTACTTTTCTGCGTGCCACAGTGGCCACACAAAACCAATACCATGGCCACACTTGTGAATTTTGAGAAATTAGAAACAAGCAGTTCTTTTTCGAAAGGGTTCATTATAGATGGGAATTACAAGATCTGAACCAGCACATTAATGCTCAGACAACTCCCACCCCCACTGAAACAAAGGGGAAGCAGACCTGAAAAAGATTGGAGTAGCAAGCTCTTAGAGCTTTTTTAATTGTGTTACTTCTATGCAGTATCTCTGTAAATAAAGCAGTTTATTAAGTTTGCAGGTATGGGAGAAGGTCTGAGGTACGCAGCCTCCTGGATCTGTAATATAACGATGAAAGTCATTACAGTCCTGAAGCCAGCTCCATTTTATTTGTCCCAGCGGCTAGGCTCAAGGACAGCTCTTGCACCAGAAAGTGCTTGACAACCTTTCTCCCACTGGCAGGTGGTATGCAGTGGCTGATCATTTTGAACTTTCCTGATTTCAGTACTTTCCTTCACCTCTCACCCTTTCCCAGTGAGCAATGATAATTTTAGATGCCTCTGTGTGAGAGTGAATAAGCAGACATAGCAGGTCCTTTAGAAAAGTAAAACACAGGCATTCACAGTAGTTAAAACAAGATGTATGAAATCCAAATGTCAAGGAAAATTAATTCTTTTGTAGCATGTCTCGGCAGAGGCAAACTTTATGCTGCTTTGCATCTTAAAACACAAGTTTCCTTTAAAGTCTGCTGCATTTCCTCTAATGACGTAAAAAAAGCTCAGCGCACATTCTGGGACCTTTCTACTATGCCTGGGATGAGCTTAAACATATCCAGATGCTCTTTATTAGTTTACTTCAGGGGATCTTTCACAGCTGGGTTAAACCACATTTACATATGTTTGGCTGAATATGCATGATTTCAGGGCTCCAGAGAAGTTGTTGTAGCCTGCAAAGTGAATCTCTCATCTTCACGGTTCCCATTCCACTGCATGGAGCTCCTCTGATGGCGCAGAACAAATGCTGAGTTTTTGTTGGTTTGGTTTTCTTTTTCCTTTATTTTTTTTTCCCCCTGCTGTGGGCATTATGTATTCTGGGCAGCCCGGTGCCTTTCTGGAAGCAGTTTTTATGAACAGTGTCAAGGAAAGAGAAGCTGTCACTGAGAAATTCTGTGGCTTTTCCTCTCCTTTTTTACAGCCTGTTTTGAACTATGGCCTTTCTGTACAACAGGGAAAAGTGAATTTTACTGAATGTCAACATAAGCAGCTCTGCTTAGCAGGCTGAAGCTCAAAGCAGCCTTATGGAAGAACTGAGGTTAAATTTCAAACACTGCATACGACTGAAAAGCAAAAACCGTTTCCTCATCAGCTCTGATCTTCTTTGAAAACACAAAAATGGAAATGCTAGTTTTGAGCCACCAGTGTGACCGAACACATTACAGCTGAACTAACAAAGGAGCCATCTATTGAACATCCAAAACATTTGGATAATAAGACTATAACCCATACATCCTATTCTATGAGGTCCCTGGAAATTATTATTAAGCTGTTGAACAACTATGTGACCAAGCCAACGATGTTTACTCATGCACACAGACTGTATTTCTTATGGAGAGTCCTTCTGCCCACAGCTGGATTGCTGGTGCACGTTAGCAACATGGCTGGACCCCACCTTAAGTCTGCTTTTACACAGAGGAAGGATGAAACATCTGTCATTAAAACGCCAGCACTGTATATTTTCTAATGGAATGCAAACACTGTGGATTAACTCTTCTTTTCTCCTACACTCATGAACACTGCAGGTGTAGTGAAAAGACCTGGACTTATGAATTAAAACATGCCTCCAGTGATCAGTAAAAGACAGGACTGCTTCTTCCAGAAATATTTGCAGCGATGGGGCTGTAGGCAAAAAATAGCTTATATATGTCTGATGTTAGGTTTATCATTTCCCTCCATATTGCAGTCCCACAGCCTCATCTGCCTTTGAATATATTAAGTGACTGAGGAATTGCGATGAGTTAGAAACACTGCCCGTAACAGTCAGTAAGACTAATTTTACTGCTAGGTTTTTTTCTGTATCTCACGACTCTTCCCACATAAATACCAGAAGCCTTCTTTCCTCTCAGTCACGTTCACTCAAATCCGTAGTACCTCCAGTAAAGCAAGCAGAGTTACTCTGGCCACATCCTGAGGTAAAACACAGCATTTCTCTGATGGACTCCTCCTGGTGCTGCTATCATCGCTCTGTCACTTACTTCATTTTCTGTCTCCAGTGGTGCCTTCCTTCATGCATTTTTCTCTCTGTCAAATTAATAGTTCTCTGCATTTTTTGACCTAATTTTTTTTTATCATCTCCCCACTTCGCAGGCACTGCTTCTACACTTTGGTGCCCTAACTTCATTGATGTTTCCTGTCTGTGCGTTTTTTAATGTGCACAGTAATGACTCGGGCCAGTCTGCTTCCCTGGATGAGATGAACCTGTAGCTTCATCTCAGAGGACATATCTTAGCAAGCAGGTACCTGACCCAGCTCCAAGACAGCTGCCCTGGGGTCGGCAGCAATCCAGCCACAGTAGAGCGTGCAGACCAGCGACTCCTCTAACACACATCTAAGGCCCATACAGACACCCTCTCGACTGTCCAGCAGCAGGCCAGACAGATGTACCTGTATATTTGCTTTATCACGCATCTCACCAGCAGCGGTGTTTCTGCAATACAACTACTCCCCCAGCTTTCCACTCAGTTCTGGTACTGGATCAAATCTCTGTTTTCTGCATTTACGGTAGTGTATGTCCAGCTTCTGCTCATGCTCTTCCTTTAAGGCAGTATTTTCCACTGCTGTAGGCAAACCAGGCAGCTTGCACAGCGAGTTAATCAACATGAAGGTAGGTGCTATAACAAGGTACATGACTGGCTTTTCTCATACCTGTAGACTAGTTCTCAAGATATGCTTACTGGTCTACAGATACACAAATTTCCATGTGAGAGGTTAAAGCCTCATTTTTTCCCTAGCATTGGGACCCTAACAAATTTTACCACAATCTTTTTTCTCTCAGCATTAATATATTAAATAATAATTAAATAAATATATTTATTCTGTTTCCTCCTTTCTAAATACAGCGTAGGTGAGACCAAACCTTTTGTGGAAGCACAGCTGATGTTGTCAAGTTATCTTGCCACGAGCAAGTAGAGATAAACTGTATTGTCTTTCCAGGTCTCAATGCTGGGTATATGAAAGTACCCACTGATTTGATATTAGTAATTCAGTTCAATGAGTGAGAACTGTACACTGAGATATACAAATCCCCCTGGGTAAAGAAAATTAATTGGATTGGTTGTACTGGATGAGTGCCTCAGGGCATTGCCTGTAGCTTAGTCGTGTTTAGACAAAAAGCATATAAAGTGTTGTAGGACTGTAAGACCTCTTTAAGACACTGAATAGAGACTAGTGTTTTGTAGAGATAAAGCCGAATGCTATCTGCAAAAAAAAAAAAAAAAAGAGCAGTGCTCTTTATGTTCTTTATTATGGACCGTGATTGCCCAAACCTCTGGGCAGGCTCTGTGGTGAATGCAAGAGCTCCAGTGGGGAGAGTGGGAAGAAGAGGGAACAGAGGGCACCCCTCCTCTGAGAGCCTCTGATTGGGATGCATTCAGCAATGAGTACACACGGAGAATTGTTGAACTGTTTGATGGGAGCTACAAGCTGGCAGCAGGAATTAAATTCCTCCAGCGCTGACCACAGGCTCAAAGAAACTACCGACGGCCTTTTCTACACCACATGGCAAGACCACTTCTGTTGGCTTCTTTACAAACAAGCAGTGCTCAGGATTTACCCAGCGTTATGGCTTCTGTCTCGCTCACCCTGCTTACTTCCAAACAGAACTCAGTATCGTTTTCTGATTTAAAGGATAAGGA
The DNA here is from genome assembly GCF_028500815.1 of Rissa tridactyla. NCBI lineage: Eukaryota > Metazoa > Chordata > Aves > Charadriiformes > Laridae > Rissa > Rissa tridactyla. Next base: position 18,302,720 of record NC_071497.1, read on the forward strand.
AACACCTGGAAAATAGGTGCTTCTCAAAAGACTTTTGGAATTATTTTAATGAAGGCTTCAGTGTGCTGCTGCTCAGGAGGTGTTTCTGTGCATGCTTAAATTCCCTGTCTGCACTGGTACTGTTTATTTAGTAATGGCAGATCTTTCAGGCTCTCCAAAAACCCCCCTCTGTTTCTTTCTACAGGAACATGATAGTGAATAACAGTAGCTTTGTAGGGCTTTAAAAATGTGCCTGCTTCCTCCCCCCTCCTTTTTTTTTAACAGCTGTTCTTTTATTTTCTATCACAATTGTGGGTAAGATGGGATGGAGCATGAACAAGATGGCATATTATTGACAGCATGCAGCTGGTGTTATTTTCCAATTAAAAAAATCCTTGTTGGGCATATGAAAGAACTGTCTAGTTTATGCCCAGTTGTGACAATGCTATCAAGCTGCACCTTCATCTGACATTTTATTTCACAGAAGATAGCAGTCTTTTTTTTTTGCTGGTGGGAGAACTACAGTTTAATATCCAGGGCTAACCACTTTGTAGACGTGGGAGGCTGGAACTGGTCTGGAGGCTATCTGCTGGGACTCACTATTTCAGCATATTACAGGTATTCTTTGCGGCCAACACAAAGTTGGTGATGAATGTGCTGTTAGCTATTTCCAAATGTTTGCTGTATTGTACAGCTGTGCCAGAAATGCCTCTTAATGCTTCCTGAGCAACCTCTCTATAAACTGCCCTAAGCTCTTCTAATGCCGATGGAGCTGTTAAAATCTACTTCAGCAGGGACTGTGATTTATTCCGACCTGTTGGGGCAGGGAGGGCTGTCAGACTATCAGCTGGTGGTTAAACTGCTTACCAGTCAAAGCACCAATGCTCAATGTACACGGAGTTGTCTGTGTATTTAGTTGCCTAATTGTGACAAGTCTTTTCTGGGTATGAGGGACTGAGATTTTTCAAAAATTTACAGCTTGGCCAATGAAGATCTTTTTTTCCTCATGGGGATGTCAGGATGCACATTTTTGATATAACAGTAAATTTGCACTATCTGCTTCAAAACTTCTCAATAAAATGCCCGTAAGACTCTTTTTTTTGTAACATGAGAATAACAACATATTTTTCCCTATCCTCCTTTTCAGCTACTGGCACGGAAAATCTTAGAACACATGATTAAAATCTAGCAAAAGTCATAGCAACAGTAATTGGATACCAGAGATGATAGTGTCTCACTAAGTGACTATTAAAGAGCTCGAAGTAACACCTGCTGAAACACCTGACTAAACTAAGGATATTCATAGGAACGACGACTTTCCAAATATGACAACATTTGTTAATCGGTATTGAATGTTCAATAAAATTAACATGGCACAATCTAAATTATGCCCTTTCCAAGTTTTTCTTTTTTTAATTAACTGCATGCTGTTAATCAGTAAGCACCAGCCCATCCTGACATAAAGAATTAAGCTTGCCTTTTATACAATCTTAGGAAAAAAACTAAGAAAAAAAGGAAAAGAATCAGTCAGGATCCTTCCTATGTACTGAAAGTGATGTTGATACCATTCACTAGAAGGCTATCTATATAAGAAGAACCTAGGTAACGTTTTGTACAGAGGCATGTAATTAAACAGTTCACAGTCCACAGATCATATTAAAAGTGCCCTGAACCAGGACTGTCAACGTTTAGGTTGTTGTAAAATTACTACAGGACAACTTACTTATTGATTAATAGAATTATTGAAACTAGGCATATCCTATATGAGAAAAATGAATTATTCAAATATCTTTAACAGCATATTGACATTTGAATTGTACACTGGCATTAACTCAACACCAAAAGGTGCTTTAACTGTCTTTCAGCTACTAGATTTTCTGCTCCCAAATCCCTTCAAATTTCAAAGCCGTTTCAGGAATCTCTTATCTAAAGGGTTAGGTTGCCCTCCCAATTCAGCATCTTTGTATGGCACAATGTCCCCCTATACTCAATATAAATGCCACAAAAACAAAACGGGGTGTTACTTAACATCCTGTCCACCAATTATGCCTTGTTATTTCCAGAGAGAGCAGCGGCCCCGTGGGGCCAGCATACCCTACAGAGAATTCCCAGCTCCTGATAAATATGTCAGTGCTGCAAGGGTCAAACAAGAGCACGGGGCAGTCTGCGTTCCTCCACTGAGCTGTCCTCACCGGGTGACCGTGGATGAATGCAGCTGGGGATCTAGTCCACCACACAATAGCTCTAATACCCTGAACCCTGAGCAGCTGCCTTGACAAATTAGACGTGGCCTCTTTTATTGAAAAAGCAGATCAAGGTCCTGGGGCAATGACAGTTTTCCCCTGTTTTAGTAAGACAAGCTTCTACTGCTCATTGCAGCCTGGAAATGGATAGCCTGACTTTAAATCTATGCAGGCGGACAATTACAGGTCAAGGATACCTGCTGTTTCCTGCAGCCACATTTGACAGTTACAGAATCACAGAATCTTAGTGGTTGGAAGGGACCTCTGAGATCATAGAGTCCAACCACATAAAAAAAAAAAAAAACCACACAAAAAGTACCCACCTACTAAACTCCACACCCACAACCCCACACACAACACCCCACCACAAACCAATAATCTTGGGCACTAGAGCATGCCCTGAAGAGCCATGTCTACACGTTTCTTAAATACCTCCAGGGATGGTGACTCCACCACCTCCCTGGGCAGGCTGTTCCAGTGCCTGACCACTCTTTCAGTAAAGTAATTCTTCCTAATATCTAATCTAAATCTCCCTTGCCGCAGCTTCATACCATTTCCTCTGGTCCTGTCGTTAATCCCTTGGGAGAAGAGGCCAACCCCTGCCTCTCTACAGTTTCCTTTCAGGTGGTTGTAGAGGGCAATGAGGTCTCCCCTCAGCCTCCGCTTCTCCAAACTAAACATGCCCAGTTCCCTCAGCCTCTCCTCATAGGACTTGTTCTCCAGACCCCTCACCAGCTTGGTGGCTCTCCTCTGGACATGCTCCAGCACTTCAATGTCTTTCCTGTAGTGAGGGGCCCAAAACTGAACACAGTACTCGAGGTGAGGCCTCACCAGTGCCGAGTACAGAGGCACAATGACTTCCCTGCTCCTGCTGGCCACGCTATTCCTGATACAAGCCAGGATGCTATTGGCCTTCTTGGCCACCTGGGCACACTGCTGGCTCATGTTAAGCCGGCTGTCCACTAACACTCCCAGGTCCTTTTCTGCTGGGCAGCTTTCCAGCCACGCAGCCCCGAGCCTGTAGCGTTGCCCGGGGTTGTTGTGACCAAAATGCAGGACCCGGCACTTGGCCTTATTAAACCTCATCCCATTGGCCTTGGCCCATTGATCCAACCTGTCTAGATCCCTCTGTAAAGCCTTCCGACCCTCAAGCAGATCAACACTCCCACCTAGTTTGGTGTCATCTGCAAACTTACTGAGGGTGCATTCAATCCCCTTGACTAGATCATCAATAAAGATATTGAACAAGACTGGCCCCAAAACTGAGCCCTGAGGGACACCACTGATGACCGGCTGCCAACCAGATTTTGCTCCATTAATCCCAACTCTCTGGGCACGGCCATCCAGCCAGTTTTTTATCCAGTGGAGGGTACACTTGTCTATGCCATGATTCTCCAGTTTCTCCAGGAGAATGCCGTGGGGGACGGTGTCGAAGGCCTTACCAAAGTCCAGGTAGACAACATCCACAGCCTTCCCCTCATCGAGAAAGCGGGTCACATGGTCATAGAAAGAGATCAAGTTGGTCAGGCAGGACCTCCCTTTCATAAACCCATGCTGGCTGGCCCTGATCCCTTGGCTGCCCTGCACTTGCCTTGAGAGCTCACTCAGGATGATCCTCTCCATGATTTTTCCTGGTACCGAGGTCAGGCTGACAGGCCTGTAGTTTCCGGGATCCTCCTTCCGGCCCTTCTTGTAGATGGGCGTCACATTGTCCACCCTCCAGTCATCTGGTACCTCTCCTGTTGACCAGGATTGTTGATAAATGATGGAGAGAGGCTTGGTGAGCTCTCCTGCCAGCTCCCTGAGAACCTTTGGGTGAATCCCATCCGGCCCCATAGACTTATGCGTGTCCAGGTGCATAAGCAAATCATTAACTACTTCCTCCTGGATTACAGGGGAGTTGTTCTGTTCTCCATTCTTATCTTCCAGCCCAAGAAGCTGAACACCCTGGGGATAGCTGGTCTGACTATTAAAGACAGAGGCAAAGAAGGCATTAAGTATCTCAGCCTTCTCCTCGTCCTTGGTTGCAAGGTTTCCCCCTGCATCCAGTAAGGGATGGACATTCTCTGTCACTCTCTTTTTGTTGATGTATTTATAGAAACTTTTTTTGTTGTCCCTTATATTAATTGCCAGGTTGAGTTCCAGCTGGCCTTTTGCCTTCCTGATTTTTTCTCTGTATGACCTAACACGATCTCTGTACTCTTCCTGAGTTGCCTGTCCCCTCTTCCAAAGGTGGTAAACCTTCCTTTTTTCCTTAAGTCCCATCAAGAGCTCTTTGTTCATCCAGGCCGGCCATTTTCCCCGCCCTTTAATTTTGCGCCTCATGGGGACAGCCTGCCCCTGGGCCTTTAGGATTTCCCTCTTGAAGAGCGTCCAGCCTTCCTGGGCTCCTTTGTCTCTCAGGACTACCTCCCACGGGACTCTCCCAACCAGGGTTCTGAACAGGCTAAAGTCTGCGCACCGGAAGTCCAAGATGGAGGTTTTGTTAACCCCCTTCCTTACCTCACTATGGATGGAAAACTTAACCATTTCATGGTCACTAAGCCCAAGACGGCCTCCGACCTCCACGTCCCCCACTAGCCCTTCTTTGTTTGTGAACAGTAGGTCTAGCAAGGCACCTCTCCTGGTAGGCTCACCTACCATTTGTGTCAGGAAGTTATCCTCCATACACTCAAGGAACCTCCTAGCCTGCCTGCTCTCTGCTGTGTTATATTTCCAGCAGACGTCTGGTAAGTTGAAGTCCCCAACTAGAACAAGGGCTGGCGTTTGCGAGACTGCAGCCAGCCGCTTATAGAATACCTCATCAACCTGCTCATCCTGGTTGGGTGGTCTATAGCAGACTCCCAGCACAAAATCACCTTTGTCAGCCTTCCCTTTCACCCTTACCCATAAACACTCGACTTCTTCATCACTGGAGTCTATCTCTATAGAGTCAAACAACTCCCTAATGTACAGAGCCACACCCCACCCCCCCCTCCTTCCTTGCCTATTCCTTCTGAAGAGCTTATAGCCACTCATTGCAGCATTCCAGTCATGACCATCATCCCACCACGTTTCTGTGATGGCGACTATGTCGTAGTTGTCCTGCCGCACAATGGCTTCAAGCTCATCCTGTTTGTTGCCCATGCTACGTGCATTAGCGTAGATGCACTTGACCTGGGCTACTGATTTCACCCCCATCTTTGGCCCTTGACACTCAGGTTCATTACCAGTGGGCCTGGTTTTATCCCCTTAATCCCCAGTTGATGAGCTCTTGGTTTTATCCCCAGCTGATGAGCTCTATTTTAAACTTCACCCTTTTATTTGTAGGATCTGGTAATCTGGGGACAGAAAAGCTCTGTTGATAATTTTCATAACCATGGGTTGCACGTTGACACAAGCTCTTCTATTACCTATGACGTCTTTTTTTGGCTACTAAATAGCAAATGGCCCTTGGTTCTAATCTTGGTTCTAATCTTGCTACTCACGCTTCCTCTTCTGCTAGTTAAGTCTGGAATCTGTACTGTTAGTGAAATGTACAAACATTTTGATTTCTGAAAATTTTAAGTTCATGCCAGTGTGGAAGTGCAGGCATTTCTTTAGGTGTGGCACAGCCAGTTCGTGTGTGTTGTAATATAACCCTTCCATTATTTTGATTCCCTCATCCTTGCCTATCTTTCGCAGTTCCTCTCCTTGCACTTTCAGAAGGTTACTATAGAAAATCTGTGACTAAATGATCTGGGGCTTTTCATGCAAGGTTTGAAATGAAGATTTAGTCACAGAGAAGACACACTAAATCACTGCCCTGTATTCAATTACAATCCCCATTTTTTATTAAAATTGTCTTAAAGATTCGGCCCTGGCCAGAGGCTTAATTTCTGTCATCTTTTCTGCATACCTTTTCTCCTTTCTGTCTCTTTGCTCTTGTTCTCGTAGAAACTTACAAAAACATAATGAAAACAAGTTTGAAGAAAGTCTGTTGTCAGAAACATCCTTCCAGCATTTGTCTTGCATCAATCTTATATACCATTTCCATTTTATTAATTAGCATCTAGTTTTCTACTCCCACTGTTTGAACTTGAGGATGCAATCGAAGATGACTAGCTGTCTCTAGCCCTGGGAGCAGAGAGCTTGTACATGCAAGACAGACCAGAGGAAGGATCGGTGTCATTCCTCTGGACAAGCTTGGTGTGTTCCCTTAATCCTGACTGCACAGCCCTCTGGTGCATGTCACTGGCTACCAGAGACTCCAGCGTGGCGAGGTCGTCAATCTCCTGGCATGTTTGCAAGTTATTAGCCTGGTCTGGTGACACAGGTATATTTGGCCATTAAAAACTCTGGTGAGAAATTTGGTCCCATTGAACCACTAACAATGGCTTTCTGGTATTTATCTGACACAGAGCTAAAACAGTGCTCCACAGCAGGTATGCCGTGATTAGTCTCTGAGACATTCAGCTTCTGGATAAGTTGCTTGTAAGAGGCATTCTAGACATACATAGGGTTGGTTGGTTGTTTGTGAAAAAAAAAAAGATGTTTTTAGTATTTTGCCCAAGTAGCTAGTATACGTGACAAACATTAGTAAGTCCCCCCTCTAGAAACAGGGATGTTTACAGTAAACTGATGCTAATTAATCTCAAAACATTTTAGAAAAAAAATATCTATAGGGCTTTGTCTAGCATAGACTCATCCAACCAACCTCTGTTTAAATCCTAATGGGAAAAGTAAGTAGGTTTTAATCTAGATGTGGATCTATAAAAGTTTAAACTAAGTCCCGTGTCATCTTGTCTTGTGTAGGTGAAATCCCTTTGTGAAGCACTACAGCTCCGAGTAACCACACCTCTCACTTCAAATCTCAGCCAAATGCTACAGAATCATAGACAGAATCAGGGCAACTTCCCTACTCCCTTTCTCACAGCACTCTTTTACCAGACTGCGGGGGGAAAAAGACTTAAAAGTATAGTAAGCAAAGAATCTGGTCTGATTAGATCTTCATTGTTTCCTCAGCACTTGAAACTGTTAGTGAACTGTAAAGTACTTGCAATCTGCTTTATGTTTGTGCGTACAATGGTTTGAGACGAGGAAAGAATAGCAATGTTTGTGTAGCTTCCTCCCAGGCACACATGCTTTGAGTTAATAGCTCTTCCCGAGCCCCATCCAGGCAGAACTGACTATGGTGCAACTCCTTCTCCCATTAGCCTAACACTTTTGTTTTTAGTCAGTTCTTTCTGACAACGCCAGGACAATGATATGGATCAAATACAGAGTATTTGCTTCACCTTGAAAATCCAAGCCCTCCCCCTCCGACCTGCAAACACAGACTCAAAAGATAAGTTTTGACAAATTTTGTGTCACTTTAAATCTTCTCCTGAATTATTACAAAATGCCAGCAAGGTAACAAAAAACTTCTCCCTGCTTCCTCTGATAAGAAGTGCTTTGAGTCTTTTAGATCCTTGCACATACTGGCATACAACAATATTTTTGTGTAAAAACATACTCTGCAAATGTACTTCCTGGTGCAAACCCCAGCCCTCCCCTGATGAACACTGGTTGTTTAATTTATGTAAAAAAGAGTCCGAAGCTTTGCTTTGCCACAGATTTTTTTTTCTCTCATTTCATGTCTACTTGTAAAGTATCTTGTTAAATCAGCACTTTACATTCTTTATCATAACTGTACCTGAAGTTTCATATAATTCTGTCTCACTGCAGCAGAATCTGCCTGAACATTTGCAGACTCTCTGGAGACAAGCATTGTCAGCATTTGGCAAATCTTTCAAGTAGCGATAATCACAGTAAAATTTAGTAACACTGCCACTTGTGTACAATATAAAATATCTTCTGGAGTCAGGTTTTGAAATGAACAGCCCTTGGGCTCCCCAATAGCATAGCCTTCTCCAAATAGAAGAGTTGACTTGCTAATGATGTCTAATTCTGTACCAGAGGAAGGACTGCAGTTATTATTAACAGTCACATAGATTCTACAGTCTATAAAATAATAGGTGTTAGCAGATACTGTATCTACAGGAGCATTCTTGACATCCAAATACAGCAGCAAATCTGTAAACTGTGTCCATCACATCCTACTTCTAATCAGCTTTCTACCATTGTTACATGGATATCGAAAAAAGGCTTGTTAAGGAAAGAAGATACCACCTCATAATCTTCACTTAATGAGTGTTGAGACAAGTAAGAATACAAACATTAAGCCTCCTAGCAGCAACGCTACACTTTCATCATTCAGTGCCCAGCTCAGCCACGTCCACCTCAATGCTGTGGAGAAGAAGCTGTAGCAGAACCATGAAACTGTAAGCTGAATTTGCAACCAATTTATCAAAACTGTGATTAAAAGGCAGGCTCCAGGCATTTAGGGAGCAAGTGAGAAAGCTGAGCAGTTGGCTGCATTTGTGCTAATGAACCCAGGACTTGAAAAGCATGAGGCATTTCTGAAGGGCGGCAGGAAGGACAGGAGGCAGCAAAAAGGGCAGCAGGGTAATGAGGGGCAAGGCCAGCTACTTCTGAAGAAAATAACTTTGTTTTCTTCACATAGGCCTCTCTACGAGCATACGTGTCTACTCCCCCCTTCGTTAGTAGGACGATTACAGAGAGACACAGCGCTACGGCACTACTGGGGTACAGAGGGTAAAGCCTTGGAGCGCTCCACAGGAGGAGCTTCACGACTGCGGAGGGAGGGAGACCAAGTACAATGGCAGCAGGGGGGAAGGTTAGACGGTGAGGTTAGGGAAACTGTTTCGAAAAAGGTGAGAAACACACAATTAAATTAACACTAAAACACAGCAAGAAAGGAAACAAAATGTAAACATACTCTAGAACATGTTTTTTTTCTTTTTCTTTTTTTTTGTCTGGGGAGGAGACGGAGGAGAAGAGGAAAGAGGGGTGCCATTTGCCCAATCAGAGCTGATTTTTTTTGTTTTGTTTCTTGTTTTTTTTTGTTCTGCAATAGGAAGGGCAGATTCCCTAATGGCCAAAATGAAAATGCCACTGGGATGGCAATGCATAGTTCCCACTCCATGGGTTGCACTACACATTTTCATCTTGGCAAGAAATATGATGTAGCTCAGAAACAACAATCCCAGAGTATATTTAGCTACTAAAGCTGTGGCATACAAATGTCACATTCCCATGATTCAACCCTTTTAAAGAACCCCCTCTTCACACCCCCACAGATATTCCCCAAGATGCCTGCACTGAATTAAAAGTGAAGCATATGGATGGATGTGACATCATCAAAGCACCCGTGTTACAGAAAAAAAAGCAGCAAGTGGATTCTGTACAATTAGTACAACCAGTAAGGAGCCATTTATGGGCACAGGAAAAGAAATAAAACACGGTCCAAAGGATTAGACACAACCAATGAAGAACAACACAAAGCACCTTGCAACACAAAGAGAAAATGTTAAAAAAAAAGGAATACTTTTTCTTTGTGAATGTGTGAAAGTAAAAGAAATCACAGCAAAAGTCGAAAACAAAATCTTGATAAAAGGATAGTAAGCGTAACATTTTCTGATTTAATTTTGTGTAAGAACTCTTTCCATTGCCCTTTTAAAACAACAAATCAATAGTAATTTTGGAGCCAACCGGCTCTGACTGGGCAAGGCAAGGAGTAACACCACACAAGTAGATGGTAATGGTAAACAACCATGCGGTCACCTCTGCCGCCATTGTTTTGATTGCGTGTAGACTGCTTCCAGCTTTGTCAATATTCATAATTAGGCACCAAAGAATGCATGATATTTAAATGACCCTGTCAAGTGCTAATAAGGCTCTTTGGTAACCATCACTCCCTGGGGAGGGAACTATTGAATGTAAGCCACCTCATCAGTCAGTGAACTGAAGCGAAAATGATTAGAATCCAAAAGCTATACATTTATTAATATTTTCACTGCATGCTCTTCTGAAAGCTGCTACTGGCATACAAGATGCTTTTAAGAGCTGGCTTTCCATCTATTAAACATTGCTTCGCAAAAGATTTGTGACATAGGGACCCACACATAACAAACAGTGCCATTAAAATGCATACACGTCTCCGCATTCCTCTGGGTACATAAAGGGCCAGATCTTCCACTATCCGTGGTTTCTGACACTGCTCCCCCAACTGACGCCAGCAGAAGAGCTGGGTTCAAGGCTCTCTTCCTCCCTTCCTCATTGAATCTGCTTAACGACGTCCCCTCCTCTCAGCGTGGAGGAGAGAAAGATAGCACTTACTTTCAGATGAGGGAACACTGGATTTTCTAAGAAATGCCCTCTCACCTCAAGCATTTTGGGTATCAGGTGTTACTAACAGACTGGACAGAAAAAGAAAAAAGCCGTATGTTTTGGCTGTCAGCATTATCCCTGATCTATTGCTATTGAGGAAAGAGGAGTGCTAGGTAAATCACATGCCATCTTTAGAAGGGCATGCAGGTTTATCTGCCTTCCCTCCTCTACATAGGTGATACCCAGAAATCACTTTTTCTGAATTGCCCTTCTACAGCTGAAGGGCAAGGGCTGAGGAATTAAATGAGGACGATAACTCAAACCAGGCTTAAGCAGGAATGAGGAATCTGAGCTTTTGTCTTCAGCATTCTCAGTCCCTTGCACCCTAAGTTATGCGTTTGAAATTTTCCTCTGCTGAGGCTCAGGAGCCCACAGGTCTGCAGGGTGCAGAGGAGCTCTGTGTGTAACTCACATGTAAGCCTGATCAGGTTTTAGAAATTCACTTTCTTGCTTTAGATTTGCAGTTATTCTCCCAAAATATCTACAGGATCAAGCTCTGAATAAAAATTGTGCAAACAGGGACCACTTCTAAAACTCAGTTCAAAGAAGAGGAGCAAATGGCAGTTCCCCCTTTTTATAGGAAAAGCTAATTGCTGTGAAGTGGGAGACAAGTTTGCATCCTCTGCCTGAGGGAATTCAAATCTTCATATTCCATTTCCTGCTATCAAGCCTAAAAGCCAAGGCTACTAGATTAACGTTTGCTGTGGCATCTCAGGAAATTTTACTGCATCTGCTACCTAATTTGACCAGCCTTCTCGCTGGAAAAGCGCTTCAGGCTTTGTCTCTGCTGAGCCAGCCAGGTGACGCCCATTGCCTTTATGGCTAGGAACCATAAGGCCTCTTTGAGGTCAATCGTGGGGAGTTCAGTGAGAAATCCAGGATATCCCAGGACTGTGGAAGGCACCGTGTATCTGGGGCTGTTGTGAATAACAGGCAGTGAGTTCACAGTCTGGGTCCGGACCTTTGCCAGCTCTGCTGAAGACTGTTCTGCAATGGTAATGTCCTCATCAGCCTCTGCTGAAAGCCTCCACAGCCAATGCTGTGGAGCCAATTCAAGATTCACTGGGTCAGAAGGAGGGGAAGGAATATGATTTAGTAACCTACTAGTTTGGGCAGACAATGCAAAGCAGCAGGTCTGGCGTTGCCAGTAGCTTCTCCAGGAACAGCTGATGCTTTTGTCTAATGAGTTTTTCATGTAAAATGCATGAACAATAGAGACTGGAATCCACATTTCAATTAATATTTTAAGTGTTTTATATCAAGTATTCATAGCAGAAAGGACTGAAGCTCATGTGTGTTCTTGCCCCTGGTGAGTGCCCTAACCACTCAGCAAGTGAGTTTCGCTCATACCCATCCTCCTTCTAGCCTACTGAGTACTTAATTAGTCCATGCAGAGCGAAACATCTTCAACAGAGTGGAGACTGAAAGAAGGGATCTAAGAACACCCTGGAGAAGAATAACAAGGACTCAGATCTCTCTAGGCAGTGGAGCTATTTGAACTTAAGTCCCCTATTTACAAAGGAACCATTTTAACCTCTTTGAGACACAGATTAAACGGAGCTGGAAGAATGATGGAGGGCCAAGATAGAATGAGGGGTCACCACCATCCTTACACAGGAGAAAAGCTTCTTCCTCTCTAAGCATGTTCAAGTGGCAAATTTAGGCAATTCTCTGCCTAATTCTCTTTATGTATAGCAAAGGGGAACTGAAGGCCGAAGAACAGGGCTGTCACTTGTATTAGATCCAAGTGTGCTTTGGCACAGGGCTGAACACTGAAATGACACCTAAATCCCAACCTTTTGGTCCTTTAAGAACGCAACACAGGATCTCTTCCTGCCAGCAGTCGCCTCCTCATCTTTTAAAATATGCTAATGACCTCCTCAGCCCCCACTCTCAAAGGTATTTGATGCTCAGGTCTCATTGAAGACAGCAGGACTTAGGGCCAGTGGCTCTGACTGCTCTCAGCTTTACTTCAATGGTTAAACTATCGCAGACCTTCAGTATCTCTGTCTGTTGTTGAGAGGCAGAAATAACGTGAAAGTAGCCAAGATCTGTTGTGCTGCCCTGGGAATTCAGACAAAAAGGCAATACAAAAGTGCACCCTTAATACAATGGGAAGCCACGGATCCTCCTCTGCCGGGGAACAGGGAAGATAAGTTTAAAGAGAGCTAAATCCCCACTGTTTCCCTCCTTCCTGTACAGATGCACAACACACTCTGCAGAGACATACACTTCTGTTTGTTTTGTGTGGTTTCCTCAGGCAGTGAATTATCTAGGACTGAGCCTGAGATTGGCTGTTTAGTTTCAGGCTTTACGATAAGCTTTTAATTATAGCACAGGAGTTTCATTACATGTTACTCTGAGCCAGCTGGAAGCAGTTACACTTTAGTCCTCCCCTCCCTCCCTCCTCACCACAGGACGTCATTTCCAAGGCCTTACCCTTCTTGTCTTGATGATTATGGGATGAAACTGCCACATATGGATCTGTATTTTCAGATGAACCAAGCGTATCCTTCCAATCCAGCATGCGTCCCCTACCATCATAACCCTGTTGAGCGCGAGAGTCGGAAGTGGTGGTGCTTGGGACTAGGGAACTGGAGTGTCCTGTTTACATTATAAATACAGGTAGGGAAGACAAGTCTCATTAGTCACTTACCACGCTCCCTCACCACGCTCAGGAATGCACGCAACTGCTTTGCATCCGTGATGGGCTTGACTTAGGCTGTGCAACGTTTCAAAAGTCCTTCAAAGCATGGCCCCGGGGAAAGGGGGATCTGAACCTTCCAGATCAGGGTGTGAGGAGGTGCCTGCACGCCCCATGCTGCCGCTGGGCTGGCGGTCGTGTGCTTTTACTCAACCGAGCTAAATGCGTGTGGAAGAGGGGTGAGCAGGCTTCGTCTGAGTCAAGCATCCTATGGCTGGATTCAGTACACAGGCCTGACCGACACTGAAGTCTTGGCCCGTGCTGGCCGGTACTGGCTTCGTTAAAAAGCAATTTTAAAAACACTTTCAAACGGAACAACTTCTGACATGGCCGAAACTGAAGGGGAATGCCAGAAGAGCTACAAGATGGCGACATCAGTGTCTCTCTGCCCCCGGGGGAATGAAGGACTGCCCAGCCCCAGTGTGCATGACCCTGCGGGTGGGAAACGTGCAGGCCCCATCAGCAGTTCGCACCCCCTTGCACCTGCGCCAGCGGTCCTGCCTGAGCGTCCGTCCAAAACGGCTCTGAGATAAGCATGAAACTGAACACCATTTCCACTCAGGGTGACAGTGAGGACAAAGCCTTACCACATAGATCTGCCCAAGAACCCATGACACCAGCAGCTGTGGGACAGAGGTCTCACATGCCTTTTTTCCATTACAACTTACTCTAGACATTGTTAGCGTTGTCCTGGACAAGGCTGATGAGCTCCTCCTCGCCTATCAAATACACCCCAACAGACAGCACGTTCACAGGACATGCCCTGCTAGAAACACCACACAATTTTAACAGCGGTTTGGCTGGGGCAGGGACATGTCTGTAGACTCATACGTCCTTTGCAGCTAGATCCTGAGAAGTACGCCAGCACCCAAAATGCTTGGAGTGCTTGGAGTCTACCGTCCCTGGAAGATGGCTCTAACCTGGACTTCCCAGTGGCTTCGGGCACCGGAACTCCATCCACATCACAACATTTTGACCTCAAAACTGTACAAATCTCTGAAAGTTCCCTTTTGGCACATGCACCAAAATGAATTATTTTCAGCAGGACTGAAGGAACTCTGGGCCTGGTTAATTTGATGTGGTGTATTTCCCCTTAACAACTTTCCTGAAAGAGCCCATCAAAAGAGGGGTTTTTCAAACATGCTCAAACACAACCTAACAGAATCAGATTATTCACAGACAGATGGCAGATAACACTTTTTCTTCAGATAACGCTGGACAGACTGACAGCAGCCCTTCTTCTTAACAGCCCAGTATATTAATTTTTCTTCTTCAGATGTGAGTCCCTTGGAAAGGAGTCCAATCACCAGGCTACAGACTGCCCATGCAGGGACCCTCTCCCTGCTCCTTCCCTCCATGTTGTTTCACTGCTCAGAACAATAATTTGAGACTCACTGAGGGAGAGACAGAGCAACACGAGGAGCCCAAATTTAAAGCCTTACAAAGAAGGCACAGAGCTAGGCAGGTAGAAACTGTGCTTCTCTAGTTTACTTTAACAGTCACTGGATAAGCATAAAGCTTTTGGAAGCTGCATCTCAAAAAGGCTGTTTTAAATGGCTCCTAAAGCCATCTAGCCCCAGCTCTCAGAAGTGCAGAGAGTGCTGATGAACCTAGGTCCCCGGTTCCACTTCAGCAATCAAAAGTCCAAATGTTGGCCACCAATGCTCCCAAGGTTTTTGATGCACCCATGTGCTTTGTTTTATCCAGCCCTTTCACCAGCTTCATGAGGTTGAACTACCGATGAATTCAGCAAAAAAGCTGCAACATCTATTAAGATGCAGCTATGATTTAAGGAGCTCCTACTGAATATTAATGGTCTTAGAGGAAGAAAATGTCTGTGCCTCTCTATATATTTTTGAGGAGCCCTTTTGATTTACTGTACAGGATTATATATGACAGCACTTTGGACTGTGTTTTGCATAGGACCTGGACACAACTAACTCTTCCAGTACTGATACGCTTAGCAGGGAAAATTTTGGTCAAATTCACTGTGTTCTCATCATGAAGCCAACCTTCTGTTACTATGGCTAATCATTAACACAGTTTAGCTCTGGACCTCAGGCTGAAGGCTTATACTGACAAGGGCACTGGATTATTTTTTACCTCTCATGATAGGAAGTGTGGTTTCTCTCAGCCATCTTTCTTTAACATGGCGAATCAAAGGCTGTATTTTGTTGAAGACAGAGCTTTTAATGTCACTCAAATACTAAAGAGAAGCCAAACGTTACCCACTTCTAAAAGGTTTCCATAAGCCACAGCATGGCTGGGAGCATTGGTAACACACAGTTAGATGGATGATGGACTCTGATCCAAACGTGCTGCCTGCTCCACAGCAGTCCTGCAGCAGGGCTGCTTGTTTCCAAAAGGACAGGTAGAGGTCCAGCAACTGAAGACACACGCCCTCTTGAAGCAAGAACACACTGGAGCATGAAAGCGTTCACCCCTACACCATTTTACGCTTGTCAACTCCTGTGCTCATCCCCAAGAAATAAGAGAAATAACAGGACAGAGAACAGGCCAGAAAAAGGAAATTATGAGATTTCCATGTCTTCTTTTCCCTAAGGACTAAACCACAGTGCCAGCACTCATGGGGTTCCAGTCTCCAAGTTAATACCTCATTCAGCAACCACAATAATGTGTACAATATTTGGTCAGCCTACAAATAGTGCTGCACTCAACATAAGAAAGCGATTAACCATAGCTTGATAAGGAGGTAAAAGAGAAGAAACTCTTGCCAAGTAGCAATCATATTTTATGCCTGTGTTTGATATACATTTATATACCCATATCTCTGTCCAGACACTTGCACTTTAGGTGTGCTTAAAGGGGGAATTCTAAGGAAAAGCCTTTAAGTATACTTAAAGAAAAACACTTCTTAATACAGTAATCTAGAGAAAGTACATGCCTAAGGGACACATTTTTCTGTAAAAAAAAAATATATATTTCCTGAAACATATGCTGCAAATACATAGAGAACTTCTTCGTAATGGAAAGCTAAGGCTTTGTGAAGATATTAATGTATACCAGATGGTCGTTAGGTAGAGAAGGGTTTCACACAAACGCGAGAAATCACTCTATTCGCTCTGTTACTAATGTGTTAGTCTAGTACACACTGAGAAACAACCTTCCACACCTAATCGAGATAAACTTTCTTCCACTTGATTTTGAGGAAGCAGAGCAGCAGCAGGTTAAACCTTAATAGCCTGTCCCTCTTGTGTTACAGCTGCTTTCTGCAAACTTACTACTGGGCAGCGGCTGCTCCTGTAAGTAGTACCACTGTGTCCTGTAAGTGCCTGAATCGCCAGTCCCGCTGTGTGAATTTCACCTCTGAGCAGACTGGCACCACACATACATGAGGTAGTTAAGTTTCTCTCCTAAACAGAGAAAAGACTGAAGTGGCAGGCAACCCAGGCCTGGCCCTCTCACGCACAGCCATGATTAAACCTGTACAACGTGCTGTATTGTTTCTAACATGCAGTGGGCCTTTTTTTTTCCATTACAGCATTTTTATCACTCTGACATTGTAAACAGACATCGCTGCAATATAAAGAGGCTTTAGCATATCTGAGATGTGGCCAGTACCTCTATGTTAATATTGGTTAATACCTAAATATCTAAAAAAACAATTCTGCCTTTGTTTTAAAAGAAACCATCTGAAAAACTGCAGACACGGTGCTTTTCAGAATTCTTTGTTTAAAGCAAACATATAAAGATCAAAATAGACACACTTTGAAAAAATCTGCTTTAGGTGCTTCCATTATTTGCAAAAACTTTTCATTTGGAGTGCTGTAATCAAGTAACAGAAGGAGAGTAAAAGCACTTAGTGTCTATGGGCACGGATAATGATTCAGAAGGGCTGCACTTCTGTAACTATAGCTCATTCTGAAGTGCACTTGTAAAATATAAGGAGTTTTTTTCAGGTTTAAAACAAAGACAGGGATTCAATACGTATTTGATAGTTGCTCTAATATGCACAAGTCATTAGGATCTCAGAGGTTAAGATGTCTGCACACTATCCCATTAACAGCTATAGCAACCTAATTAGACAATTAGAGGGAAAGGCTAAATCAATACTACAGAGGGAGAAGGACTATGGCTGGGGGGTAAAATAAGGGCCCAATTCACTAAGAATTGATGTTTCCAAAGGTAATTGAAGCTGCTTACAATTTTGCAGAGGAATCTAGCCTAATCTCCTTGTTTAAGTATGTGGCTCTTGCATCATTTCTCTCTGACCTTCTGCAGCCAGACCTTGGGTGTCAAAAGGGATGCACTTGAATGCACCTGTGTGGACTTTGCACTTTACTTGTTTACACCTGATCATGTGAGACTGCCCCAGAAAAGGGAGCCCACCTGCCAAATTCTGGAGGAGGCTGACGCCAAGGATGCAGAGATTAAGCGCTTGGTTCTCCTTTCATTCACATTGTTACAGATTGTCAGTAAATCTTTTGAAGTGAGATGATTTATAGTGGAGTAAATCAAGGGAATCAAGCCTTAAGTCGTCTTTTGCAGCTGGAGTTTCAGATGCCATTGGATATATTAAGCCTGCTAGATCCACAAGCACCCAGAGCATTCACTTGGTCAGTATTCTGGTATATCCCAGCATTCTGAGGTTTAATCTATTATGAAATAACCACTTACTTATGCATTTAACTGTATTAAATAATATTAAAATGTGCCATTTATAAAATTTTTGTTTTCTCAAGAAGAAAAACACTTGGAACAGTCACTACAATTAGCAAACACAAGCATGCTTACTGAGACTGGTTTACTACCTTATGCTGTAATTTTTTACACTCCTCATGTGCAAGATCAATAGAGGTGACTAGCACATTTCCTTTCATATTTTGCCATGGTAGGTGAAAAGAAAAAACTGACTGCAATAATATCACAATGAGTATTTTAAATAAATCCATAAAAGGAAGAGCTGACTTGCCTACAGACCACGTTATCAGGATGTACCTGAGGAGGGTTAATGAAATAATGTGTGGAAGACAGGACATGAACGGGAACTAATGTTAATGTTGGCGCAGCATTTCTCCATCTAGCTATTGGGTCTCACTTTAAGAGCAGGGTAAATTCATGGAGTCTGTCTTTGGGCTTGGAATGCCTGGACACCAAAATGGACTTCCTTTTGTCACCTGTACAGCCTGGGACTGCAGCTGTTTTCACTCTGCTGCTCACTTGAATTGTTTTTCTGCTTTCTTGGTGAGATGAAACTATCAACTTTTGCTAAAGTCCCTACTAACATGGTAGCTGATGCAGTACAGAACCACAGCCCCATGCTGTCACTGTGCAGCCTAAGAATGCACTTAGAAGCAGGAAACCTAGAACATTTCTGGCACAACAGCACTATGCCCAAGGCCATTTCCTTTACCTTTACATTCAGCAGTACAGATTTTGTTATTACTGTTCTTTAATTACTGCTCTGTGCATTGGAAATATAGCAATTTTCAGATGAAAGAAAGTACAAGCTGTATATGCAGATGAAACTATGAGTCTTCCATACATTATGAAGTCTCAACTTGTCTTTGATTTTGTATATCCCCTTCACTGGTTTTCATTATCATACTTTCAAACAAGTTTCACCTGCACGTTTTCCATTTCCTGGTAATAAGCAACATGGGGAATTTAATTTTATTTTTACAAATGTTGAACTGTATTACTGTGCCTCCAGTTATTTATATTCCGCTGTACTGAGCTGTCATTGGTTCTGTTTTGTACCTACATATTTTGCAGGCACGAGATGAAAGGATCAATTAAATGTTCATCACAACTGCACACTAAACTACATCTTGCTACATCTAGCCAAACATATGGTGAATTTGCCCTAGCTCTGATGAACTGTTAGTCTTGTACAGCCTGAAAGCAACTTCACAAGCAAGCTCCCAACCCACATGGAAATTTGCCACTGACTTCACTGGGAGCAATACCACACCTCCTTTTAGCTTGTGAGTACTTGTCTTTGTTCAGGATGTCTATAAACTATCTCAATACAAGTCTAGGTTTGAATTTAAAGTGATTAGTTATTCTGCAATAACTCCTTATGAAGACATTTATTCTGCACTCCAAGTACCAGCATAATCCACTTACAAATATACAGAACAAAGTGGTGGAAAGCAGCTGCCTCATGGGAAACTGCTACTCCAGGCTTGGAGAAATACTTCTCTTCAGCTCAGGTCATTTAATTTGCTATGCAAATCCCCCCCCCCTTTTTTTTTTTAAGATCAGACCCCATTTAGGCATTAGGATACTGCAAGCATGGACAAGATAAATGATTCACCCTAGAAGTGACAGGAACCGTCAGGAATCAAGGCATAACCCAGTCTCAAATCACATGGGTAACAGGTTAATTTTCCTTATAAGAGATCTTTTGGTAACCCAGGGACAGTTCTGCTCCTTCTCCTAAGGTATCTCTGACTGGCTGCTGTAGCAGTCATGACACCAGCCTGGACGACTCATGAGTGGGATGTGAACTGCTATCTTGTTTTTCCTGGCGAACAGATAAGATGCATCACTGTACCCAAGTGTTGCTTTGTCTGAATGTTCAGATGAAGCATGCTCTTAATCATGTCTGCTGGCATGCCACTAAAATGGGCTATATCTGACTCTAATTCAATGGAGACAGTTTTGAGGGAGGACTAGAAAAGAGGGATTGAAAATCAAGAGGTATGATTCAATCCTAGTTGTAATTAGTGAATCGGGCCCTAAAAAACAAGACAAAACAAGTGAAAAGGGGTAACAGGTATTTCAGTACAGGAACTACTAGCTAACACAAGGATCTGGGGAGAATTTTTAAAAAACACCCATAAACTGACCATACACTGTGTCGTAAGACATTTCATGATCAGGTGAAGCAGTTGAAATGTCTATGAACAAAATAAATTGGGAAGAAACATTAAATAAAACAAAAGTATGAAAATACTTAAAAGTTTAGTAAAAAGTGATTCCTCCAAAATGGATTTGCTGTCAGTAAATAATGAAACTAAGAACTTCCTTACCATTCAGGGCTACGAAGGAATCTGAAAGACAAATAACAGGGGAAAAATCATTATTTCTCTCTCGTTTTTTTCTTTTTAATAGTTTGCTGCTAGCAACCTTTTATGGTTCAGCTGATATTTATATGTATGTGATTAGTACCCTAAGGACCCAGGCAAAATAAATATTCAGACAAACCTGAAAACGTCCGGCTTTGAAAGTGCTCGTGACCAGCGCGGCGCAAGGGATACCAAGCGGGAAAGCCAGTGTCCTCCCTGCCATGGCTTTCTTTGCAAGATCAAGTCCTAATCTAAGGCAAGGCACTAAGTGATGTAGCCAGCAATGTGAGTCAGTGAGGACAGAACTCACATGATCCAAGACCACATGAAGGAATAAGATCAGCTGGGTTAGCAGGGAGTGAAATCTACCCCTGCGCAGTGCGAAGGTTCAATGCATCCTTCAGGGCTAAAGAGGGATTTAGGCAGGATATGGGCTTTGTTGCTCTCTGCACAGGAGCAAATCTCTCTCCATGAGTACAATGTTCTTTTTCTGAATAACTTCCTACCCTTCTTTCATATTTAACTGATATCACGTACACTCCACTCCGGTCTAACCTATTTGCCCAAGGAGAGCAGAACTGGCTGAAAAGGGCAAAGTTGCACCAGCTGGGAACTGACCTGATTTTGGTGCTAACCCATTTTACAGGGAGCACAGGAGGGAATATGTGTACACCTCCTTCAAACACTTAGAGACAGCCTACGTAACCCTATCTTAGGGCAGAGGCAGAGGGAGGCGTAGCTGAGATGGGGGTCATGCAGAGGCTGAAATCCTTGTACTCCCTTAAGCACAGTGGATCACAGTAATAAATGGCTCTTGAACAAGGATGCACAAGGCATGAGAAGGCTCTGGCTTTCTCCAGAGCAGCTGCCCTGCACTGCATCTCACGGCATACTCCAGCCCTCCGTTATTTTGCTCTGTATTCCAAAAGCAATGACTCTCTCACTAGTACATTACTTCCTCAGCTTCAGCAGTTTTATTGCATCTACAGGCATCAGTGCAAATTGCACTGAAAAGAATGTGATTCTTGATTTCATAAGGTTTATAAATAATATTTGGGGCTCAGCATTAAACCAACCTTGGCAAGAACATTTGGAACGAGAGCTGTCCTGAACACAGATGTCGGTATTCCTGAAGGCTCAGGAATCAGCATGCAAGGTTTCTTTGCATGCAGTGCAAGCTGTGCACTTTTAAGCACCTTTGTGCAAAACATAAATGTTTAAAGACTGTGTTTAAGCTTCCAACTGATGCTGTCAAAACCTAAGGATTACCATTAAAATTTCTCAGGCAGAGTCAGTAGTGCCTGACCCTTAATACCGCTACATTGTCCAGCCTGTGTGTAAAATCCACTAAGATTCACAAACTAAGTAGTTCCCACTTCTTGATCCAGAGCTGAAGATATATTTCACTGTTTCCCTGTCCTGCACAGGAATGTAGTCCAAGTCACAGTCTACAGCAAGAAACCAAGCCACTTCTGTACATCTACATAAACAACCCAACAACCATGGCTTATAAAGACAATGAACACCCCATTTATTATGCCATTGCTATAATCAACATCCTTTGGAATTGAGGTTTTCTCACTATGTAACTGCTTTGAAGTCTGGTGTTTGTATTAATCCCACCAACTGGGCTATTTTCTTTAAATACATTAAAACAACCATTCCTCTTTTGAACCTGCATCGTTAGCTGTGGTTGCTGTCCCTGTTGTGGCTTACATTGCCACAAAAGAATGCCCGACAGGTAATGGTGGCTTGAGGCATTCAGAAGGATGCTGTGACACATGGTAAATAGTGGGTAAAAGCTTTGCTTACTTTGGCAGTCTCCCAGGCCATCTGTATTGCCATGTTCTATGTCCTGTTCAAATGCCAGTCTAAATAATAGAAAAAACAAAACAGTATGAATAACAACAGTCACAGGCACTACCAGAAAGAAATTATTACACGTGCAACTGAAATAAAGTCTCATCGTGAAACTGTCCATTTCTTCGCAACTTCCACACAAAGGCTGAAAAATTGCAACTTAGACATTTGAGTTGTGTAATGATTTCTTGGCTTCTGATGATGCATTGTCTTTTTATTATTACTTTTTTTAAAATCAACTGCTCATTGTCAAGGGAGGCAAACAGATTCATACTTTTTAAACTGTTAACTCTATAATATAAGATATTATCAGAAGCAATTATGATTCTACCTTAACTTGTCCATATAGTAGACAAGGTGTGCCGATACTCAGACGGGGGAAGGAAGTGAACCCATTGGGTAGGTATCGTGCTGGGGGAAAACAACCTGCATTTCAGCAATCATTTAGGTAGTGTGCTGGACAAGGCTGCAGGGCGTAAGCTCCAGTCCACAGAAGGCATTCCACTGAACTCAAGAGGCTCTATTGAAAAACACTCACAGGGTTTTCTAGCTGACGTGCTCAGTTTACGCTCCCCACTGCCTGTGATTTTGGATAACTAGTGAAGCTGTTCTTCCAACTTCCAATACAGTCAAAGGTGAATGATAAGAACCTCGGAAAACCTCCAACACAAGCGCTTGTCTATGTTAGTTAGGATCCTGCCCTTGAAGCATAATCACGCAAGCACCTTGCAAGCACTTCATTCCCACCTCCATGTTCATAAAACCCTTGCTCAACTGTCACCTACTCCAGGAGGGCATCTAACATCTCTGCTTCCTTGGCAGAGATGGCTATTTTAGAAGCTCACCAGACATCTTCACAGCTGATCTGGACCCCCTTCCTAAGTGCTATGTGCTGAACGGAGAGTGACCTGCCTTGCTTGTCTCTGAACTGCACCACTGCAAGCTGTGCTGCCTCTGTCTCGATGGATCTATTGATAAACATGGAAGCTACTTTTAAGAGTAAGGTACAAAAGTACCCTACAACTTGTCACAGAAGTCCGAAATGACTCAAGCACTTTGGGATTGCTGAGAAAACCTGGTAAGGACACAGGTGGACTTTAACATTATTCTACCAAACGTCCAGTCAGGAATAGTCCACACTCTCATAGTAAAGCATATACAGACAGATATAGCTATAGCATCCCCAGGGGACAAAACAATTTGAATTGAAATAGCAATTTAAGAACAAGACAAAAGCTCGGGGACGGTAACTTATCCATATATACTGAAGACCTCTATAGAAGCAGGCTTAAGTGGGGCTGGCTATGGGCTATCAAGGTTGTGTGATGTTTGTGCTACACTTCCACCACTGCCTTGACGAAGTACCTCAGAGCAGGCAAGCATGAGGTGTGTCAGACGCGGCCAAGAAATGAGAGCTCTGAAGTGGGCCTGTTCCCTGCAAGGAGGCTTTAGTAACCACATTTAAAACCTTCACAGACTTTCATTATTATAAAATAATTAAATTCTACTATTAAGCAAGGGGAGATCCAGCACTTCTCTGAATCTGCTATAAGCTCTTACTGTGCTCTGTGATTCCTCTTAGTAATGCACAGTAAATTAGAAGGACTGGTTTTGTTTTCAGTGGACAAATTGCTTCAGTAATTTAATTTGGATTCTATTGCCTCTTTAATCAGCTGTGATGGCTCCAGTGTGGGCTGGTCCAGACATACCCATCCAGTTCCCTCCTTTCAATAACACGTGGACCTTAGTACAGCTCTTTCATTTTCTTCTTCCTCCTCCTTCAGCAGTTACCAATCAGCTGAGAGTTCACATCAAAAAAATTTGTGAGACGTTTCAGAGGTGAATGCAAGTAAGGTAGAAAACAAACATTTCCCACACTTTTCCTTCCCTAAGAGCCCCGTGTTTCACATTGCTCTGCCCAAGACCGCCCGGCGCCACCGCCAGAGCTTCACGGCCTGTCCAGCCAGAGCCCTTACTCACTTGGAGCCAAGGACCAGCTGCGTGCATGCCCCGCTCTCCTTCACCCATCCGCAGTAGGGGTCCCTGGATGCTATGCAGGCCCTCGAGAAAGAAGAGCACAAGGTGGCATTCATGAGCGCTCCCGTTTTCCCCACGCCTGGTGCACAGGCTTCTGACAGCCACCAGAAAACACGTACTTTTTGCATTTGCCGTGACGCTCGCAACGTCCCAAGGGGACCTTGATGACACAGGTGGAGAAGGCGACGTACAGAGCACTGCTGGGCTTGTCAAGCTGCATGCCCACAATCCGCTTGTCCTCCACGCCGTCGTAGCTGCACCTGATTTGAAAAAAAGTGAGAAAAGTTATAAATGAGTTCTGCTGGGAAACCAGATGAAAACTTAATGATTCCTCAAGCTGAAAAAAAAACCCAAACAAACACAAATCCTCCCACAAAAAACCCTGAGAAAAGTAGAATTGAACAAGCCAAGGAAAAAGAATATACAATAGCCACTAAAACCACTGATAAACATACAAGAGAATATTAAAAATGCATGGGACAGGGGAATAAGAAGTGGAGAGCGACAGCACACCAGACAAGCTTTCTGAGGGCCCTTCATTTTTTTGTGTTTATTCTTCTTGAGCACTCAAAGTAGCTGAAATTTCTGCATGATTATGGCCCACTTCAAAGCCCCCTTAGGCATATTTGAGGAAGGCTGAAATGCCGGAAATTTCCCTTGGAGAGCAGCTTGCTGGTTGTTGAGTTATTTGGAGAAGAATCAGGATTTTTTTTATAGGATTAGTGAATTAATCTTCCTTTGCAGAATTTCACTTTTAATTATACATCAAATGCTGCATAGGATGGTCTATTTTCTACACATACTAAATAAAAAATATCTTATTCCAATGTAGAGACTGATAAGCAGACATCCCCTCCCCAAACAATTTAAAATTACTCAAAAAACTTGGCTTCTCTAACCACTTCCCTTTTCGAGGAACGACCTACTCTGGGAAATTGGAAGTTCAAAGTCACCCATACATAAGTACAAAGAATCAGATACACACTTTTCAGGATTGTAAATGTTCATCTCCTCCAGGAAAAGGCTGTCATTTAGGAAACCACTGTTTCCTGTCCTTGCCAAGAACTTCAGGATTATTCCCTTCTCTGATCCCAAGAAAACCACAGTGTAGTTCTGATACGGCCCAGCAGCAGAGTCCACGGCAATTTTGGTCAGGCGGTATCTAGAATAACAATACAGCATTTTGCATCACTCGGGATTAGATTGCCATTTATTTTCTCACTTTTTCCACTTCAGATGACTGCGTGGTAACCTTCTCGCAACCATGTAACATATTTAAGCACTTTTCCTAGCTGAATAACCCTATAAGTCAACACAGACCGTACCAGTTTGGCTCCTCAAATGGTGGGGAATTTTTGTGTGTTGGACTGCACGTCCATATATCCAATAGTGAGCAGAAGTGTTTGCAGAAAGCTGCAGGGGTGCTAAGAGTCTGCGGCCATTTAGGAATTATCCTTCCAACCAAAAGCAAAGTACTAGCCTGGTGAATCCTTCAGGCAGGGAAAGAAAATCAGCACAGTAATTTATTTTTTTTTTTAATGTCAAGCTCTGTCACATTAAAAGCAGCAGTAATGATAAATGATATATATACAACTTCTTTTTGGCAGGAAAAGCTGTGCCAGTGCAACAGTGAGATGCTAAACACCATTTTACCTCACTAAAAATAATCACACAACCACCAATAAGTAAGTTCAGTGCTGAGATGACACTGAACCTTGTGATGACACAATTTATTGAAAATGAGAACTAGTAATTTGGTACCAGTTAT
Organism: Rissa tridactyla; assembly: GCF_028500815.1. Taxonomy (NCBI): domain Eukaryota; kingdom Metazoa; phylum Chordata; class Aves; order Charadriiformes; family Laridae; genus Rissa; species Rissa tridactyla. The sequence goes on from NC_071497.1 coordinate 18,328,595, forward strand.
CTGGTACTGGCGATCAAAGGAAAGAACTCTGCAGATCTTGCGGCTCTTGTCTTTGGTTGGAAGTACAGAACCTGACATAAAAACCTGGCAGAAGATACAGTAGTCAGACCCTTCCAGAGTTAAACACTGCCTTGCACAAAACTCTACCCTTGTACAGAGGAAGAAAGGAAAATACGGCAGAAGTTAGTCACATTATTCTGTTCACGACCAGAGGGTAGTGACCACAGCAGAGAGTGGGAACATATTTTGATAAGAAGGGGATGGTGTATTTGAGGCTTGCTGATTTACGAGTCTTTGTTCAAATCTCTTCATTATTATTTTTCTCTTGTTGCCATAGAAAAGATACAGATTATGTGATTACTTCTGCCTGTACACTTCTGTAAACATTAAAACATAGCAGTACATATCCCGACAGACATCTCCATATCCTGTGAACATATCCTGGCAGACATGTTTGTATCCTGTGTACATATCCCTGGGCTGTCTACTGATCCTTGCCCAAAGTTTTCTACAGAGCTGTCTCAAACACCGACCCATAAGCCAACAGGCGGGTCAACCTTCCCTGCACGGCATTTCCTCTGAGATCCGGTTTCAGCATAGCGTGGTTGGAAAGGACTGAAGTTTTTTCCTATCTTGAAAGCTGCTCAGGGAGTTCTGCAGCATCTGCTCAGCGCTGCCATCATTCCTAGCTGAATTCATGCCCAGCATACCAAGGATGTTTACAGAGTTTGAGAGTATTCTGAGCAAGACTATTAGCACAAATTGACAGCTATGATGAGGACAAGAGCCCACTTGGAGCTACATACCTGACCATCGTTCTCAGGAACCAGGGTCGATTGACAATGGAAGGTACAGCCTCGTCCATCAGTGGATGTGTTTTGATGAAGTTCAGAGTATCATCTGGGAACTCGTTGGAGGTTACATATTTTTCTAATGATGTAGAGCCAGCACAGCAACCGGGCCTAAATAAAACAAGAGGGTAAAGCCGGAACACTTATTTGGTGCCTAGTGCAAATCTCCTTTTCTAATGAGGCCCTCAGTGAAATCTAATGTGCATTACAAGGGTTTAAATGGAGGATTGAGAAGTCTGGCGGAACCTGTTCAGCCCCTCACGGTAAGCCTAAAATCTTGCTCTATCCTTCACTCAAAGGACTTAACACATCACCTAAAAGCACAAAGACTTTTCTTCAGCAGGGCTATGACACACACAGTTCGTAGTTCATCCACTCACATGGAACATAATCACTGCATGTGTGCATTTGGCTTGGTGCTGCCCACTGGCACAGGTGCTTTCTGATCTGTAACTTGTCTAGTTGACTGTTCTTTCATGGAATAAAAGTAGTCCCTAACACACAGAAGGAAGTTGATTTTTTTAGCATGTGTGAAAGAATGCTGCTTTCAGTCCTGTCTGATAGAAAGAGGACTACTGGAGAAGACAACCCAGCAGTCATACATGTAAACATTGGTTTTACCCTTCTTCCAATTTGGATGAGATGATTTAAATATGACACCACATTGAGGACTTTTACTGAAATGTTATCTAATCATTCTTCGACAACTTAAATGCAAATCTGCTCAACCTGTTCCTAAAATCTACCCTGCTCCTCAGAGGTAACTTAACTTTCCTGCCTGGATGGGTCATTGCTACACGGGAAGCAGCAAAATGCTTTGCCTGTTATTAATATTTTATGGGTTATTTTCTCCAACAAAAGGTCCATTTGACCCCATTTCCTAGAGCATTATGATTCTTCAAGGCTTTAAGCCACTGTGAGATGGGAAGATGAAAGACGGACCACCCACTCGTAAACGTGCTGCAGCGTCCATTTTTCATCTGCCATGACATGGGTAGAGCCACTGATATCAATGGAGTAAAGCAAACAAAATATAGCGCTGGTCCTATCATATCCATTGCTCAAATTTAGATAAATATTCAAAACCTAGGTAACTAAATGTTATGTAGGAAGGCAGCATAAGACTGGAAGGGACTAGCTGGGTCAATGAGTCTGGTCCCACACAGCTGTTCAGTGAACACTACACGCAGAGATGCTGTGCTCTGCCTCTCTGTATCCAAAATATTTCATTTGTCTTGTAACTGCATATGGAATTAGCAATAGAAGGAGAGAAAGAGAAACCAAGGAACCACTGGTCTCCTAGTTTCTTGCAAGGGCACTGATTCATGAGGTGACATTCCCAGAGAACTCTAGGGAGCAGCCTACGCTTTCTGGCACTGTGGCACTAGAGTTACTGTATATCTAAACTGGAGGTCTGTTTCCTCCTAAATCCTAATCATGTGATTGGATTAATCCTGCTTTAATCTCAAAACTGGTTTAATTGAGTAAACATAGAATTGAGTAAACCCTGCTGTGCACTCCGGCCAAAAAGGAAAGCAAAGGCCCTGAAAGGCTCTGGTATGTTTCTGAGAAATGTTACGATCAGTAGGAGCACTAATGTTTTTGCACCATACTGAGATATCCAAATAAAAATGAACTTATTTCAAAGGTGTCTTGTGCCTCTCATGCATTTGCAACATAAGTTAGAAGTAATGGTTATTTCTATTAAGCAGATTGATGACCAAATGTTACATGAAACAGTGTTCACCAGTTCAGTTCACGTTATCTCCTGCTGCCTTAGAGGGAGCAGTATTACCCCATCTTCATTGTAACTGTCAGCCTGCTATTGGCTCATCCCGCAAACTCATAGTGCAACTTTCTCTTCTTCCTTCCCGCGGAAAGAGGAGATCCCTTATTCTCCTTTTCCCCTTTCCTGCCAAAACTCTCTATCTGAGCAAGTTGCAAACAAAGGACCTTGGAGCCCTTGTGCAGCCTTGCACTACCAAGGCAGCCCATCATGTCAACAAGTTGTTGAAACACAGCAAAAATGAGGAGAAAATCCACCAACAGTGCTAGCAGGTGCCTTACTAGGGCTCAGAGCAAAAACAGACACGGATTTTACCAGATTTTCCAGCCACCTCCAGTCTCTTCTCTTGAGTGACAACTTCAGAATAAAGACAGCACAGGAATACTATACTCGGCAACTCTAAAACATGATGGGCCAAATTTGGGTTTAGGCAGAAGCTCAGTTGCCACTGCGGAGCTTCAGATGTGTTTTTCTTTTACGTTATGTAAGATCACAAGCAATGAAAAATATACATTAAAGTGGTAAAGCTTGACTGAGATAAATGAATTTTCTTTATCTACATTCATATCATATTCTCAGAGCAAAATGCCACTGGCGTAAATGAATTAACAAGTGGCTGTCAACAGCAACTTCTATGAAATGGGTGCTTGCATGAAATACAAAGACAGTGTAATCGAGGAGCCACGCAAACAGGAGCGAAGTGGAAGCAGGGAAAACAACTCATAGGAGGAATGAGGTAAACTGAATCTCCACTTTAATGGAATTCTGTTTTTTTCTCCATATGATACATCCTCTGTGGCACATAAATTGCATGTTAACTGCAGAACAGGAACTGGTGCAGGCTTTGCAATGAGATATATCCATTACCGAACCAATTTGCAACAGGTATGTAACTCACACGACTCTTTAAGTGATAAATTATTCTGACCAAGTGAATCTGACGCTGACCTGATTTATGTTACACAAATCTTGTCAAAGTGGAAAAATTCTCACTTGCATACCTTATATCCAAACACAACTCAACTTCTATTTTACTGTTAAAACATGTATCTTCAATTGTATCTGCACTCTGCAAGGCTGCTCAAATTACCAAAACCCTCTGTTCTGCATGCAGAAACAGAACAGCATCACTACACATGAAACATACCTGGGCTTGGGCACTCGTTCGTCAGGAACTGGTGTCCATGTGGAGTCTGGGGACTTTTGTTCTTTGAACCTCCCAGTAAATACATTGGCGATGTCAAGCATGTCATAGGCACAGACTGCAGAGCCAGGGATGCTGCAAAGTGACATTTCCCAGAAATTGTTACTCATTCTGCAGTTATGCATAAAATATTGAGTGAAAAACATGCTGTATAGAAGTCTTCCTGTCACAGGCTACCCAATCCTGAACTCTGTAACCTCTGAGCATTGACAGGAAAAGCCAGTGCTGTGGAAAAGCCTGCAATATACCAATCAGCAGACAGCTCCTGCCAGCACAATTTGTTTCAAAAGCCTCTATAGAAAGAAATAATTGCTATCATCTTGAAGAAGGGAAAGAATCTGGGAAACTCTGGGTACCACTGGTGATGAACGAGGAGTAATAGCCAGTCTCATTCAGAGCCCATTATTTGGAAATTTAAGTTCTTGTAAGTCACAACAGCTCTTGGTATTAATTCTCACAGTCCCTGTCATGCCTCAGAAATACACTGCAGACAGTTCAGAAGTTGGTGCTGATCAAACTGGGAGCATGCTGCAATGTGCCATTGACCTGGCATTTCGACATTATTACTCTATCCTCCCACAGCCTGATCTCTACCACATTTTCCCAACAGAAAGGAGTTAACTATGCTCAGGAATTTGCTTAACTCAATGAGGTGTAAAGAGCTTATAGAAGCAAATTCAATTTTATTTTTAGATTATAAAGTTGTAAATCTCAACGTTTTGATTATTTGCATGCAACTGCACGATAGCATTGTCTAAACGTAATTATATCCTTACCTACATACTTTCTGAAAGGCTTAGGGGTTTCCCATGGTCAGTCACTTGGAAGTGTGAATTATTCATTTATCCGCCTTTCATTTTTTTTACACATGAACTACTGTATTAGTGTCTGACTTTCACTGCTTGATTTTATCAGGTAAATAGCATGAACCCAGCTGGCTGAGGCTTTCAATCTGGCTTTTAGCTAGTAGGTTATTATACACCGAAGAAAAGTGTAGGAACTATAATACTGTTAACAGAGAATAAAACTAAACTCATAAAGGTCTATAAATTGATAGAAAAATAACTGCTTGAATATTAAAAGGTTTCAAAATGCTT